>NC_141239.1:36861911-37461911 GCF_054856555.1 Leptonotus elevatus | reverse complement strand
GAATTGCAGTGTTTCCAAATGCATCGAAGTTTGCAAAGTTGCTGTCTGTATTACCCTGAGTTGCTGCAGCCAACAACAAGGGAAAATTGGATGATGAATAAAAGAGTAATGTAATGGAATGATGACAGCATGTGCATGAAGTCTTTGGAACACGGGTGGTTGTTTAATTACCTGATTGGCTTGGAAAATGTGCAAAGTTGGCAAAGTTGGTGGAAGCAACAGCTTGGTTGGGTGGCGCAGCAAAGATGTCACCACCCAAGTCCGACAGCAGGTCAAACTTTTTCTCTTGGGCTGTGATGTGAGCCTGGGCGCGCACCAACCCTGGAGACTGGACATAAGGCATGTTCCCAAAATCATATGTCTAAAGAGATTGCAAGTGGGATTCAATATGTATTTGCTTACTTGACGAAGTGGTGTCTTGTTGAGCTGCAAGGTCTTGAGAGGCTGCACTTCTGGGGTACTGCCAGTGCTGCTAGCTGAGGAGCCAGATGCCTGGACGCTTATGACTGACCTGGCCTGGTCTGGAGGAACATACCTTCAAATTCAGGGGACATTAAGATTTTAAACTTTCTCTCTCATGATTGAAGGCAAACCCACGGATTGAAATGCAGTAATCGCTGATTCGAGCAGTGGCGTTCTGTGCTGGCGAAACAACGCTGTCAGAAACACGGAGCTATGTTTACAGCCTAAATTCTAATATTTATTCCATGAAATTGTAATAATTTATTCCCAACAGTCTCTCATCTTCATTTCATAGCAGTTCTTTCGGTTGCACTGCTTTCAGTATGTGTCGATTGATGTTGGACTTTTTCAGACTTTCCAATCAGATTTCAGCCTCTAATGTGTTGCCTAGTCAGTTTAATCTGCCCAGGGCCTTCTGAGTCAGTCAGTTGTGCTGGCTCATGTAATTTAATCTATATTAGCAATGGGACTATTTCTTTAACAATCTTATTTCAAATTCATCCTCACAATGCCAATGATCTGATATTTGGTGATATCATTATTCCTTCCTCTGATTGGTTGGTTCAGAGCACACTTGTTATAGTCAAGGTCAATGAGGAAAATACATCTGTAGCGATCTGGAGACATTAATATATTTAATAATCATCATCATTTCAGGCGAGTACGATGTGCTTTATTTATTTATTTTTTTTAATGTTTTTTGTCATGTTATTAAATAAATATCGATTCTGAGCTGCTCCAGATGATGTATATTGCACATGGACAATACACGCTAGCAAAATTGCATATTCCGACTCTCCAATTCTCATTTATACGTCAATTTTGTGTTCAGACCAAAGCAATTAAAATAATTTCTTTGGCAGCATCTAATAGAATCTTGATGACCCATTTTGTGAAAGCACCTTGCATGCAGTCATAACTGAAAGTTAAGTTTCTGCTCCTCTCCCAAATGCATAGATGCCAGTGTAGTCTACTGTGTGGATAGAATTTGCCTGTATTCCCTACCATTTAACAATTACAATTGCAAAGAAATGCCAAAAGGTAAGTTTAATGACATAATACCATTTGTTAGCCTGCATTTGTCCATGTATGATGTCATGTCGGTTTGTGCTAGCATGTTATTTATTATTAGGCCTTCTGTTAGTGTTGAATAATTCAATTACAGAATATAACTTATGTAATGTGGGTTCATTATTGTGTACATGCTAGCTAGATGCATGACATTGGTGCTATATATAGTAAGTGCTTTGCCACCATCTTGTGGCATCTATACGTAACTACAAATCAATTGGCAGAGGTCGGCGGTGATCCCCGTGAATAGCCAAAGTTCTCTGTATTGTGTTTTTGTACCGTAGATTAAGTTTCTATAGTCACAACATGATTGTATTAAGAGCTCAGCCCCGACTGAAGGCCCAGGTACTAAATGCCGAAATTACGGGTTCATTTCTACTTAACAGTGTCAATCCAACAGTACAATTTGGCTGCAAACAACCAAATCACGGTTTCATATGAAAACACTACAAAACAAATAACTGAACAACAGCTTATTGTTGTAAAAACAGCACACTGTATGATGAGAAAAACACAAGTAGCGATATTCATGTGAATTTTGGTGACAATTCATAGCATGTTTGTGTCATTAAGCGACGTGTAGCGTTTGTACAATTACAGTTGTGCTCAGAAGTTTACATACCCCAACGGTATGTAAACTTTCAAGCACAACTGCAAGTTTAGGATACCATCTTTTCTTTTCATATTTGTCCTGGAGGAACTCTTTCACTTTCTGTGGCTCCCGGAAATCTGGAACAACTGACGTCCTGTCATCATAGAGGCCCAACCAGATGTGTTTACAGACCTATAGCGGGGTGGAGGGGCATTTAGAGGAATGAAGGGGTTGGATTTGAGTGGGTTGACCGAGAGAGGTGAGACAAAGTAGCAGGGAGGGGGAGGGGATGACGAGAAATGGGAGGGGGGAAAAGCAGAATAAAAATGTTTTTTCAAAAAAAAGTCTGAAACATGACTTCAAAATTAAAGCCAGAGCATCATGACTATTCCAAGATGTTTTGACAGTGTTGCGCGAGTGTGTGTTACCTCATTGTTGTGTTTCTGTAGGAACTCAATTTCTTGCTGTGTGAAAGTAGTCATAGAGATTGACTTCACTCTGTGTGGGGGGTTCAGCCCTCGCCTGTGGGGGGAGGGGGGGGGGGATTTTTGTTATCTAAAATATAAGAGAAGCTGGATGCAACCCAATGCCTTGTGTGTGCGTGCGTCCGCAGTAGCAAATACGAATTCCTAAATTGCAACACTAAACAACTGCGGCATGCATTTACTGCCACTGCATTCCTTGAATTCAAACCGAAGCTGAATGATCACGAGTAAATCACTTGGAAAGCTTAATGTGTGGAGCATCAACACAACTGATTTATCCTCTCACTTGGGTTTAAACATACAAGCCTTAGTCATGACTAGAATGTCAACAACAACATTGAGAACATTTAACAGAAAAAAAAACCTACACAACACAAAATTACAATCCAGGTTTTGCATTTTGAAGACTTTTGAAGTCACATGACTACAGCAACAGACCTGACTGTCTGAACTCTGAAGATGGTGAAATTCATTTTAAACTACCCGGGGTCACCAGTAAGTCTGTCACAGCAAGCTATATCAGAGAAAGAGACATCGCTGTTGTGTGTGTTCACAAGCAAAGACAGGATACAAAGAAAATTCCAACAGAGGAATCAGTCTAGTGAGTCAGCAGAATTTTTGGAGCTAGTTTGGAAAGGATCGGCCACTCTCCGCACTGCATTAAACAACATCAAAGTCACTAAAGCCACTCGTCATCTCAATAAGAAACGTGATTGTCGTGGAAGCGAGATTTCTAAATTGTTTGTGAATGAGTAACCTAGTCCGCCATAGTAAAATGGGGTCCACACAACTACACCTTATAGCATGTAACAGGACGTACAAAAACTTGGAAGCGGTCTGTAGTGTGATGGGAAGCATATGTATTTCCCAGCATCTCACATTCATTGCCTACAACTCTAAAGCTAAGCCATGTATTTAATTTACAGAGAAAGCCTGCCATGGCATACTGGTTTATTAGTTATGTTGAATATGTGTGTGTGTGCGTGTGACTGCGTGTGAGACCAGAAAGCAAGAGAGTGAAAGCAAGACCATTTTGTGGCAATGCAAGCGCACTGTTGTTAGTAGAAAGCTCATACAGCAAACCCCCCGCCATCGCGAGTTCAGGGTTTGCAGTCCCGTTATTTTGCAGATTTTGTTTGGTGCCGTTTATACTATAACTTTTGTTTTGCCTCATTTATTTTGGGTGTAATTCCTCCATCCACCAGTAGATGGCGACACCCTATTTGGTTTGACTGATCTATTTGATTAAAGAGATCGTCCAGTGGGTGGCTCATTTTTCACTCAGAAACTCACATTATGTATTTTTAACTCATTCACTCCCAGCCATTTTCACTAAAACAGAATATCGTGTTCTATTGCTATAAAAACATGAAACCTACCAAAAGAAAGATTAAAGTGTCTTCTCTCATCAGAAAAAAAAAAGTATATTTCTATCTGTTTCCGTTTTGTAGCAATTAGCATTAGAATATAGCTAAGTTTCATCATTATTCACAAATCTGTTTAAAACATTAGAGAAAAGAGCTTTTTTCAACATGGTCCTGGTTCATTTCCTATGCTCTGCTGACTGTTTGTGTAATAACTACCATTTCTTCAACCGTTCTTTGCAGTTGAGAGGCTGCATCAAAGCCTTCTGTATGCTCTAGCATTAAAAAACAAAACAATTTAAAACATAAAAATACATTTTTGGGACACTTCAAACATTTAAATACGTCTTTGGGACACCTAAAACATTTTAAATAGAACGTATCTATACGTTTTTGGGAGCAAATGAGTTGATCAGGAAAATGATACGAGCAAGCATTTTCAATTTCACCCATTTGTTTTGGAGAAATCAGTAACCTAAAATCAAGCAAGGGCTCAGAGCACATCAATAAATTCCCCAAATATGTGCCGATCGCTTTTATATCTAATTTAGGTGCCGGTGGACAACAGTAGGAATGTGCATATGCATGTTTTGGTGACGACTGGTCACTGTTTTCAGACGCTAGGTGACAACAGAACGTGATAAAACAAGCCAGGAAACATTACGATGCTTGCCTCCTTTCCATTGATGACGTAACAGTTTGAGATGGAGAAAAACACAGGCCACACCCAGTGGGGTGCACAAGATGTGTGAAATGTAGACGTATAAAACACATTCAATCACTGCTGAGTTTTTTAGGGCTTTGAATTTTAGTGCTGACATTTTTACATACAAACCTATTATACAAGTGCCAATGTTCATCCCAATCAAGTGTCTTTCTAAAGACTGAAAACAAATTCATAGACCCATTCCAAAAAAAATTGGAAAAGTTGATTAATTTCCATAATTCAATTCAAAAAGTGAAACTTTCATTGATTATAGATTGAGGGCCCACAATTTAAACAAATTAAAGTATTACACATTGTTTATTTTTAGTATGTTTACACAATATGGGCTTCCAGCTTGTAAAACCCACAAAGACAGGGTTTCAAAAAATGTGAAGGCTGAAAAAAAGAATGGATGGATTGTACTGTATTTTCAAAACGATATGTCAATCTTTAGTAGTTGGTTGGGAATCCCTTTGCTTTAATCACTGCCTCGATGTGCCTGGGGGTCCTGGAAGCCCAGGTTTTCTTGATGCTTGCTGTCAGCTCTTCTGGTGGCCTTCATTTTCTTCTTTATAGTACACCATAGATTCTCAATTAGGTTTAGGTCGGGCGAGTTAGCTGGCCAGTCAAGCACTGTGTAGGCGTGGGCATCAAACCAGGTTTTGGTGCTACTGGCGGTATGGGCAGGGGCCAGGTCACGCTGGAAGATGAAATCTGCATGCAGGATCACAACGATAAAAATAAATCCATATTTTCATTCATTTGACGTCATCCTAATTTGTGTCTTTTTATTTCCTCCTGCAAAACAGTATACATGGTGATTTCTTCACAGTATTGTAATTTTTTGAAATCCTGTTTTTGTGGCTTTTACAAGATGGAAACCCAAATTATGTAAAAAGCAAAAAATGTAAAACTGAAATAACCTAATTAATACTTTGTTTAAAATTGTGGGCCCTAAATCTATAATAGATGAAAGTTAAATTTTTTGAATGGAATTATGCAAATTATTAAACTTTTCTAAGACACCCCCCCCCCCCCCCCCCACCCCAAAAAAAATCATCTTTCCATAGTTTTTGCTGAAGATTCTTGAATTCCAGTCCACCGTAATCCTGCTTTTAACATCTACAAAAAGTAACATCTGTAGGTTAATTTTATAATATACATTTTTGGACATTATTATTGATGTATATTATGAAATTTTAAGTTTAAGAAAAACATGATTTGTTTACTGTGAGCATAGATGGATAGCTACACTCTAGAAATATTTTTGTTATCGATTGCTCTTGCTCTGTCAAAATATATTAATGTGTTTAAATGTGCATTCATTTTAAAGTTGTGTTTAAAGACTTTTTTTTCTTTTTCTTTTTATCATACGCTATTAGGTCTGCTTTCTCCTTGGAGAGACGTGAGGCTGTGTTTACTTGTCAAAACATGCAAGTCCTGTTAAAAAGCTGCTGGGGAGGCTTCAGGGCGGCTGAGAGAGTTCCCAGAAGACTAGTGGAGGGGCGGTAGAGAAGTCCTGGTGGAAAAACCTGCCTGCGGGAAGGGTTTTAAAAACAACACTGGAGGTAAAGTACTGGAGATGTTAGGTCGGAGTCTATGCTGAGCAGAAATTGTGGAAGGATGTGAGAATGCTGATTAATGCAACTCTGCAGTATCCTTTGACCCCCATAGAATGAGGCAAAAGGATTTGAAGTCGATTTCTATAAGGTAGTGTGCTCTATGACAGAACTAGGGCAGCAGCTATCAAATATTTTTAGAATCAGTTATTTGATTATTCCTTTGTTTAATCAGATAAAAACTCATTTTACATGTAAATAAACAACAAAATGTATATGTGAGGTGCTGGTATTATTGTTGTCCACTCGGCCCACCTCACTATAATATCTGTGACTGAGTGTGTGTAGCTTCAAAAAGGTGGTGTCTGCCAGGGTGAGTGGCACGGGAGTCAGTGAATCAGAGTGCAGCGTTGGCAGTTGTGAGCTCGGGGTAGGGCTGAACAATTTATCGTTTTTTTCATCGAAATCGCTATTCCACACAATGTGATCACGCAATGGTCAAAGCTTGATTTTTTTGCAAATCTACTGACTGACACACATAAACGCAGCTTCCCCTTCTCTCCCATCAAGCTCACCAATCCAAAGTGGCATGCCACCAGTGACAGGCCTTGCACACCAATCAGCTCCGAGCGAACCTCAACCGCAATAACATGCGCCGTATCGAGGCACAAGCTACGAGCAGCGCTTGCTAGCTGGTATGGTGCAGCAAAACATTATCATCCCAAGGTGCAGATCCTCGCCTTGAAGTAACTAATCCCCACCTCCGTGACGGCACAACTACACTTCTAATAAGCATCATTACCACTCATGAGAAGTAGCGTAAGCATGCAACATCAAACGAGAGAGGCCAGAGGAACTTGGAAGCCAGTGCTAATCACTAGCCCAGTTAGGGGTATGAATTGCCTAGTACCTAGCGATTCGATCCGTATCACGATTCATAGGTCACGATTCGATTCAATACAGATTAATCCCGATACAAATCTATAAATTGATTATTTTTTATTTATTTTTTATTTTTTACTCAAATTTAGAAAATACTACCGTAGTCAGTAAACTTGTACATGTACACCGTAAGATTTGTATGAAAATGTATTTATTTATCTGAAACTTCAGGCTTATAACAGTTTTATCATGGGGGAGCCTCCGCACTGGGAGGGATGGCTGTCTTCTCCTGCGGGCGGGCGGTCGTCCTGGGGGCCCCTTGGCCCCGGGGGACTGTGGCGCCCTTCACTCTGTGTGGGGCAGGCCGCGGTAAATCTGGGCCAGGGGTCTCTGGGATGACATTGCTCCCTGTGGTCGTTGGCAGTCGTCCCTCGTCCCTCTCAGTGTGGATGAGCTCCTCCTGGGTACCTTTCCTCACAGGGTTTTTCTGTGCCCCGCCATGCTGTGGTGTGTGTGTGCGTACGTTCGTTTGTGGCCTAAGTAAGACGTCTAACCCTAAGTAAAACGTCTTGTTGAATATTTCCATAAAAAAATTATGTTTAAACATCGATTCGGCCGCATATCGAATCGATTCAGGAATTGTGCGCTGTAATATCGCGATATATTGCCGAATCTATTTTTTTTTTAACACCCCTAAACCTAATGTGTCGCCAAACAGCACAAAGAGTGCTTCAGTCAGTGTAGTACAGTACACTTTTCACAGTAGTCTGGCTGGAACATCATTTCAGCAGAGCGCAACCAATCAGCTATAAACAGCAAATTAGCGGGCCAATTAATAAGTGTAAAGAAAAATAATAATCCAGCAAACACCAACACAGTAAGTACACAAATCCCAAAACCCGGAAACCAAACCCAAAACCCATGTCCCAATAATGACCATTTAAATCACAGCTTTTGCAAATAGATTGCATTTTATCAAATAGTAATATTCTGCAAATGCAAATAATTGTTCAGCCCTTATTTTGTGTTGTGATATTAAAATTAGGGGTGCCACTCTATCGGCCTCGATTTCCTTAATTTTGGAAGATCAATGATCGGCCAATCCCGTAAAAATAAACTGATCTTTTCCACCAATCTCATCTCCCTCCTCAGAGGTCTGAAAAAGTCAGCCACTGTCCTGTTTTGCTGAGATGACTAATAGGATTTTCATTTTTATTTGAGAGAACTACTTCATGTGCAGTTAAAACAACCCATTTGTATTATTTCACCGATATTGTACAATGGTTTCCATTAAAACAAGATTGGAACACTGAAGGTATATGTTACTTGTAATGGGAAAAAAAATCGGGATTGGCAAAAACCGGGATCGGCAGGTCAGACTTTTTAAAAGATCGGTGATCGGCCAGAAAATTGTGATCGGTGCACCCCTAATTAAAATGCTTTGGGATCATAGTTTGTATTTAATTCAACAGCATAGTAGGTTTGTGTTCAACAAAACAACCCCGGATTACAGATTGAAACTGAAAAGGTAAATGTATAAGTAAATTGAGACAACATCATTATATCTGCATATTAATTTAGTGGCATTTTTTTATTGGTGGTGGTCCGTGAGATTTTTCCAATGCTGTTGCCTATTAGCATAAATAAAAAGTATTCGTGTTTGTTTTCCCAAAACATAAAAATATTACGACACTTAATATGCAACTATGCTATAGGCTAACAGTAATGGTAGCGAAACACTGATTTGATGTACTGCTGTACATTTTAGCCAAGAGCCCAGATCAGAACTAACAACACCATAGATAACAGCAAATACAAGGGAACGGTTTCACTGCATCACACAGTACATAGTGAGCATGTTGCTCAACTCAAGTTCATTGGTGCTGATTTCCCAATACAGTGCGTTTGTTTTTTGAGGGAGAACGAGATGTAGCCCATTGACCCACAATGAATAGAACACTAAGGCGAGTCGCGAGAGCCTCCCCTGCCACAGCTCAATGAGGACCAGTCACTTTTTTTTTTCGGCTGTCAATGTTGCTAATGATATTGTGTGATCGATGTAACCTGTAATAATGTGTCCGAAAGGAAAAAATGAATAAAACAAACAAATCGGCTCACGTTGTTCGGCGTAAGAGGAAACAAAAGTTTAAACCGAGCATTGTTGGCGTTATTAACCGCACTTCTTATGACAAAAAGCAGACCGTGGTTGGATAATACTGAAGTGGTCGTGTATTGTTTGGCTAAGATCAGCAATCCGCCGTGGCTATTTTGCCGTGACCGGCAACTCACCAACTAGTTGACGTGACTTTACAATGCTAACCGCTAAGCTAAAAGTGCTCGTTAGGTGTGTCCGTCTTAATGAGACTGTGTGCACGTTGTGACCGTGCAGTGTGCACATTTATGCTATTCATAACCGCTTGTAAATGTCTACAAGCAATCACAGTATTCAACTGCAGGCCAAGAATTTATCGCTCCTCTGATTGACCAATCAGAGACATTCACAGCAAAATAACGCTCACAAAGGAGTTGCCGGTCACAACAAAATACCCACTGACTAAACAATCGCTAGGAAAAAATATTTTCCAATAACCGCAATTGTTTTCCAGAACTGTTCAGCCCTAATATCAATCTTGTTATCGCAATTGGTAAACAACATATTGCCCTGGGAATGCCCCTTTAACATCAACCCAAATCAGTATGCCTTCCATGTTATAGTGTGAGGTCAGCGACAAAACTGGAGACTAAATTTGCTGCATCACCAGTGTGTACAAAAGACTGTGTTATATTATAAAGTGACAGAGTTACACATTTTATGCATATCACTGCTGTCGGGCGGAATCCCCTCACTTCCAAAATGACAACCTTTTGGAAAAAAAAACATAGAAAACACCAGCAATTCTCCTCATTACTAGTTTCACTCACGCCAAGCCATCACATACTTTTGCACATTGACATCGGCACAACAGCACCCCAAAATTATGTTTAATCTCTAATTTAATATGCTGTCATTGACTAAAATGGTACAAACACTGTCCTGTGCTTGCTGGTGTTCATCGTGCTGACGGCCGTGGTCACAAAACGCGACGGCGAAATCGACCGACGACCGTACCAACGAACAATCTTTTAAATTCACAAAAGCGAATTCATACGTTATTTCATCTTCCCCCAAACTCTTCATCAAAACCATGAGCAATATGATCGACACAACGATGAGCTGACCTACGTCATGTATTGTATATAGGCAGAAATTAATCTGCACACACTTACCTCCATGGAGAGCGCATTCCATGGACAGCTCATGCCGCTTCTTTCTGCAATGAAGCATTCAATGACCGATTTTAACAAAGCAAGCCTACTCAAATGGATCTAACCTCAATATTATCATTTGTTATCTAAAAAAAACATCCAGACTTATAGGCGACCCTATACTTGCATGTGAGGCAACCAAGTATACGTACTACAAGTGCAAGTAGTACATGGAAATGGGCTCGTCTTCTGTTGCGAACGTCAAAATCAGGGGTGAAAAGGGTGAGAAGCACGGCCGTACTGGGAGCAAAATGCGTGTCCACAGGGTTTGTGGGGGGTTATATATAATATAATAAGATATTTATTTAAAAAAAATATCTGTCACATTATGCGGTATAAGAAATAGGCAATATACACCTAAAATGAGACAGCTCTTAGCTTTAGCTAAGTTTTAACATAACTCGTTTTCACAGATTGGGAATTTTTTTTGCCTGTGAGTGAGTATGTATGTCCACAGTGTTTGTGTGTGAATATTTGTTATTTGAAGGAAGATCATTCTCAAAGTCGATGCTAATTTCCAGTTAGCATTTGAATGGGATCATCTAAACTTAAATATAATGCATGTAATTCTTCATGTTGTGTTTTTAGTTTTACTACTCACACGCTTCTTCCAATCACAATTCTAACAGCAGCCTCATAATTTTATGATTGACATTGCAAAACAAAAAACAAAACAAAAAAAGACTAGTTCCCTGCCCCATTTTTGGTGTAAGAAAAAATGGAACATAAACAAAAGAAAAAAACATCCGAATAAGACTTATTTTGGAAGGAGACTCTTTTTCAGTGTTGTCCTATTCCACGCCTCACTTAAAACCAAATAAAGTAAGCACTTATGTTTGTTTAGTGTGTTATTTATTCATAATAAAATATAATTTTACTTATTGTGATATTGTACTGTGATTATTTTTAACCGCACATAGATTAAAATAAGGGGGGGGGGGAATGCATATATAACATCAAATGTAAACTAAACATAACATAATTTGGGGTCTGGAACAGATTAATTGCATTTCCATTCATTTCAATAGGAAACGTTACCTTGACTTACAAACATTACAAATGGGACCACGGAAGGAATTAAATTTATAACTTGACGTACCACTGTACTTTTGCACGGAAATACATTCCAGTCTGTACTTTTCTTTTATTTAAGTAAAGGAGTTAAATCGGTACTTTTACCCTTTCTTCTACCTAAGTATAAGACAGCGTGAAAGCTTTTGACACACTTCTACATGACAGAAGTAAGAAATCCTTTTTTTTTTAGTACGTTTCAGAGAATGTACTCTTTTTTTCTTTTTTCTTTTTTTTTTACTTTTACTCATGTAAAGGAGTTGAATAAGTACTTCTCCTTTTATTATGTTGTTTTATTGTACGCAATTGACAGTTTAAAAAAACTAACTATCCATTTCAGTCTTCACTGTTGGAATCGGTGTTTGCGAGTGCAGAGTGTGAGTACTTCTGCCACCTCTGTCAACCACTAAACGTCGCTTACCATGACCACGCCAAAAACACCCATGAGACCATATCCCACTTATCCACGTACATATTTTCCAGCCCGGATTTGCCTTTGAAGACTCCCACGTTTTCCTGCAAGGCTTCTGCATAGACGTACACATTAGCGTCCAACCTGTCTCGACTTGAACGCTAGCATACGTGCTAACGGAACCGCCAAGTCAGCCACCGGCAGAGTTCCCCTGCTTTCCCCTTCCCGGTAAACGCCCCGTCCGCACCGGGTGGACGACAAAAATGAGAATCGGACTTACAAGATGCCGGAGCAGGTGGTACAGACGAAAGAGCCCACTGTCATGTTGACATAGGTCGGGCCGCGCTGGTCACAGTCGAAGCATTTCCTATTCGCGGGAAGACTAGTCATTTCCCGGAGCATCTTCAAATGAGTCTCCTCCTGCTTTCGCTTCGCGCTGGTCGCCATGGTGGAATATAGAGATGGCCCGGTAGGGTGGTTTGGTTAACGACCCGGAACGGGCTGTGTGTGTCTTCGGGGGGCCGCGTTGGACGGCAGCGGGCGGGCAGTTCGGGCAGTTCGGGCAGTTCGGGCTGGGAGGGAGGAAGGGAGACAGACAGGCAGGAGACACCTTGCTGAGAGCTCAGGCAGGGCAACTGGCCAATTTCTTCTTCTACGGTCAAAATGAAATAAACCGAACAGCTTCTACAGTCGAAGCGCCACCCGCAGGACAGAATGCTATTGCAATGCCAAGCTCGGAAAGAGAGTAGGGTATTGAAAAAAAGAGCAACGCTTTTTATGTTGTCAAGCTACCCTGGGCCCTGTCTTAATCCTAACGCTAACTAAATATAATTACTCAGAGCCCATCATACACTATTCATATATTCATAAACTCATTGCAGCTACAATAAACTAATTGCAGATTTGGCTGTGTTTACATTACGCGACGTTCATCCTGACAATTTCACCCATGTATGGTGTATTTAACTGTAAATTAAACTGCCTGGATCAACAAAGATACATTATTTATTTGCGGTCAATAAATAATCACCTTTGGACAAATTATGTGAAATTGGACCATTTCCACCAGCACACTTAATGCTTTTTCACGGTACATTACAGTGGTTGTGAATCACTCGCTTTAACTTTTTTAGTCATTCACACAAATGAATCCCAACAAATAAATTGCTTAAACACTGTTTTATTTTGTTTCCTAGTATCTAAACAATGTTTAGTCTAACTAGATACGGGTTTTTTTTTTTTTTTTACATATTTTCTTTTACACAGATTTCAAAATCTTTGTTAAAGTCTTGAAGAAAAAAAATCCACTAACACAATTCAAGTCTGTGGACTACGCATTGGCACAGATTTCACAACAGGTGCTATCTGAATACCTTGTGATGAGACATCCTCTCTCTCTTTTGACAGCGCGAGCACACTGGCCTCTTTCATAACGAGCCACTACTTGCTCTGCCTTTCTTGATGGCTAGATGATGCTGGACTTGAAAATGTTCACTGTGAATGGCATTTTGCCACTCAGACAAGACAACCGGCCCCATATAAAACAAGAAACCTCAATTCGCTAGTTTGTAAGAAGTTTTCACAACCTGCATAATCAATATACTATTAGAAAGCATTTCAAACAGCACACCATGAAGGAATGTTTTGCCTTGCAAAAAATAAACATCTGAACATTTTGTTATGTTGGAAACAATGTCACTTTCACATTATAAATGAGTCACAACCTTATGTTTGGATAAAACAATAATGGAGTACACGTGATTGAAAATTCTGCAAAGGCAGACAGATGTCCAAACCATCCGCATTCACGTTTGATGGCTTCATTTCAATTTTGGTTTCTTTCTCTTGCTACTTCCACAGTCTGCAGCTTCCACAGGCTGGAGGAGGAAAGAGTGAAGAATTGTTAGGACAGATTTATTAATTGTTCAATTTCAACTAAATTGCACTCTGCTTCTAATATTTAGAGTAGCAGTTACACTACCTTTTTGTCATGTAATTTTGAGCTACCCTCATACATAATGCATACAGATCGTTAGCCTAATAGTGTCATTGCCAAAGTCCTCATAATATCAATTTAAAAAATACCTATTTGTTTGCTTAATTGTGTTTTTTCTTTGTTGGTGTAAAATATCCGTCATGGTAATCTGCAAAAGTTGGAAGTTTGTTATTTTTCTTAAACATTCAAATATGACTTAGGCAACTATGCTATGCAGCTAACAATATACAAATTTACTATTCCAGTGATAGGGACCGAGCCATGTAATTGGCGCCCATGCATCTCAAGAGAAAAAAAAGAACTACTTTGTTTTTCTAGTAGATTGACTGTATAAATTTACAATAAACTTCAACATTAAAATATTTTTTCTAAAGTAAAATTGGTATGAATGGTTTCTTCAATCCTGTATTTCCCCTCCTCTAATATCGCTTTTTTTTTATTCATTCAATGATACATTTAAATAAGCAATAAAGTGATCATAAGCTTCACCTGCTCTCTTTTTCTAAGAACTCTGAAGAAGTCATCCATCCGAGTTTGCCTGAAATTTCCTGCTGCCGTCTCCTTTTCTCTTTGCTTCCGCTTACTCTCCCGAATCTGCCGGAATCTCCCCATGCGATGGCGGACTCGTTCTTCCCTAAAAGCATGGATCCAGACATTGAGTGACTATTCTTCAACAAAAGAGAGAATTGTGCCCAAAATACCACTACATATACGTACTTGACATATGTGCATCGGCAGAGAAACCCAACCAAAGCTTCTTCGTCTGGCTCAGTCCACATCAACTCAGGTACTTCTTCTGCATGTGGTGTTTCCAAAAATAACTTCTGTGCTTCTTTGTATTTCCAGTTATCTGGTACCGGATGGGTCTGTAGAGCAGCTAGGGATCAAAATCTTAGAAATAACTCACACACTAGCGTAGTTTGCTTGACAAGGTCGTACCTTTCTGCTAATGTGCAAAATGACATTTTCGATCGTGCGGTACTGCTGGATGAGTTTCAGAGCTCTCTTTGGACCAAAACCTGTTATCTTGTCACAGTAGTCGCATCCCAGCAAGATGCACAGGTCAACAAACTAGGGAAGCAAAATATCATAAAGCGAATCATAAAGCTGTGCATTAGAAGCAAAAGCAAAATGTAAATGCAGTGGTACCTTGACTTGTTTTGTTACATGTACTTCGGAAAGAAAATAGCACAGTTTTGTATCAAACATAATAAAATAATATTTTTAACAAGTTTTATATAATGTAATTACTGAATATACTGTAGTATTTGTGTGTTAGATGTGTGCCTTTAACTCATTCACTGCCATTGACGGCTATAGACGTCAAAAATTAATTGGAACTATTTCTATTAGTTTAACTTTTTTTTTCCACTTTTGCTATGTATGAAAAGTATGAAAACCTAGTTTTTTTTATTGTACATTCAGAACAGATACTAGTGAAGTCATGTGATTAATTACAATTAAAAATGTTAATCACCTAACGCCCCTAATTAAATTAAAATTAAAAAAATATAAAAAATAAGGGGCGTCAGACGATTAAGATTTGTAATCGTAATTAATCGCATGACTTCGATGGTTGACTCACGATTAATCAAAAATTTGATATCTGTTATAAATGTACAATACAATTTTTTTTCTAGGTTTTCATAAAAAAATTAATGAAATGGAAAAAAAAAAGTTAAACTAATAGAAATAGTTCACATGAATTTTTTACGTCTATAGTCGTCAATGGCAGTGAATGAGTTAAGGGCCGTGGCTTAGTGAGTGATACCAGGTGCTGGAGGTGCAGCTTACTTGTGCGTGTTCTCATTTTGTATTTGTGTGTTCTGTTCAAAGCACATAAAAACAGTTCCTTAATGGCTCAATTTCTTTACACTGCAGTTAATAAGTGGCATATATGAAGCTAGTATATGACTCAAAAAATGTTTGCACGCAAAGCAAAAAATGATAATAATAATAAGAAGAAGAATAGTATTGACCAAGTGACCACTCCTAAAATGTGGTGCTCACAAGTCAAGGCACCAGCCTTACCTCTTTGTGAGTTAGTTGGAGCTTCTCCAACAATTTTGGTAAAGAATATTCCACAATGTCACTGTAAATAAATAAAAGGCATTAATGGTAAGGACACTATATTATGGACTTAATGGCTAGATACAACATTTTTTTTTTTATTGCAAGAAATTGTGTGGCTGTAAAATGCTGTGCTCCCACTTTATCTCATACGGCTCACTATAGGGACAAGAGTATCCAGACAGTCACACCACTTAATTTTTCATTAGTGGCAAAGTTAAATAACAAAGAATGTAGACTATCTGTTTAGGTTAAGCACAAAAATGCCCATGACTTTCATGAAAATACAGAGAATTGATACCATATCAAATCTCCTGTAAAGAGCAGGGAGTCTGTACCTGTCTCTCTTGGCGTTCAGCTGACGAATCAGAACATGTCCTCCGAATGGCAACGTGTCCATGTCCTCTGATGCGACAGCTTCTGCAGTCCCCCGTCTCACTAGCCAAGCGCAAAAGGCCTCAGCATCTCCCGGAGCCTACGAGAAGGGGAAAAGCACCCCGAAAGTGACTAAGTTCTGCCACTTACCCCAAGAGAAAAAAAAATGATCATACTTGGATCACAGGTACACCAAGAAGCTTCAAGAGATGGAAACAGTCTTTTGTTTGGAGTGATGCTGGATGGAGAACAAACATGGCGCTTGAGAAGATACAAATGTCTAGCTTTAGAGCAAATTCCAGTGGCGAGCCTTGCATTTGGTGCCGGGGCCTTCAATGAGAAAGTACCAGACATAAAAGCCACCACTATCAAGTCACAATTATAAAAACAATAAATACTATATAAAGACGCTAATCCAAAAACATGACAAAAGCAACAAAATGTTTAATAAAATATATCACACTGACCAGAAATGTGGATTAATACATGCATTAAAATGTGGCTGCCGATTGCTACAGATGTTTTTTGCTCGACGAACAGTTTTGTTTTGACCAACCAGTAACAGAGGTTGGAAAAATGCTGACGTCGACATCATGTGAGGATGAATTTCTAATTTGATTGGTTAAAGAAACAGTCCTATTGCTCATTTCGATTAAATTACATGGGCCAACACTACTGATTCTGTAGGATCTGGGCAGATTAGATTCATTTGGCAACACATAGAGGCTGTAATCTGATTGGACAAAAACAACACTGAACATCCACTTTCACAGAATGGAAGCACTGAATCAAAGGCAAACGCTAGGACTGGAAATGAAAATAAGACTGTTGGGAATAAATATTCAAATTTAGGTGGTAAATGTAGGTCAGTACTCCTCAATATATGCATGTACTATACTTGGAAAGATGTATTTTTGTACCTGTGCCCAAATGGTTGGGGGAGCGCCAACCTAATGCCTCGGCTCGTTTCTGAAGCTGCAGGAAAGACATGACGAGATCACACAACCATCAACCACAGTAAGTACCGCTTCATTCACTTCACTTGCATGTTGGGCCAGCATTACAACTCTCCAATACTTTCAAACTTTCAATTTGAATTAGCGCTGGGTGATTATGGGGAAAATAATCATGATTATTTTGATTGATATTCATTGACTTTGTATGTACTTTTTTGTTGTGTGTTTAGTTTTACAGCAAGCTGTTGCTGAACTGTAGCTTTTGTTACACGCTTGCCATTGGCAACACAATGGCAATTGGGGTGCCTTCACAGTGCGGTAACTTGCAAACATCAACCATGCCGTTCATCAATGTTTTTGTTGATTATTATCTTTTCATGATTGTGAGAAGCTAAAATTGAAATCATGATCAACTTTCAATTAATTGCCCAGCCCTCACTTGAATGACAGTACAGTCTTTATGTAACTCACAGCAACAATCTTTTCTCCCGGAGGTCTTCCATCAAACACAAACGCAGGCTTTATGTCATTTTCCAGGAAGGTAAGCGTGCGAAAGAAGAGGCCGGTCAGCGGGCTGCAAACAGCACAAACATACTTTGCCATGTACTGTAGTACTTTAAGTTAAACTGGAGCAAGAGCATGTTCAATCGCATTGTTCTTCCAGTTTGCAACATATTTTATCATCAAGGGACTTACTTGAGTGATGGTGTGGCTGTGCGGAACTGGTTCATCACAATTGATGTATCCACGGCAATTACCTTGCCTGTGGAGTGAGCACAAGCTATTATACTGTTGCTGCTACTATACTGAAGTACAGATATTGAATTCAAATGAGCACAAAATCACACAGATTGAATCATATATTTTCCTAAACTATAGTAATAAGTCTACGTCACTATCCCAATTCTTACTGTTAATATAGTTGTTTTCCATTGTGCTGTATACTACTATTACTACTACTACTCACAAAAAGTTATTAACAGTTGGTGATATGTGGACGGTTGCTTAAAATTTCAGGATAAACCTAAAATGCCCTTTTATAACCTTTTGAATTCCAGCTATTTACTTTCAGTACTTTTTGCACAACTTGCTGCAACAAGAAGCTGAACGGCAAAATTCATTAAAGGTCTAAGGAATATATGCCACGGAGGAGGCAGGACTTTCGACTTCCGGGTTTTCACCCATCAACTTTGTTTCCGTTTCTGGTTTGCGGTGTGCCACGTCCCAGTACTTGCGCTTCTGCCTTTGTACCCCTCGGTTGCGCGTTTCCGTCGACGGATGCGAGGCTACTAGTGTGTAGTGTCTGTCTCAGTGTCCGAAGCATTTCAGATAGCCAAGACACCCTCCTGCCGATGAGCGGGAGCGCGCTTTTGAGGGTGGGGGTGCGAGTGTTGGAACGCGGCCAGCAGTGGCCGGAAACGGCGCTGACATGTAAAACCCGGAAGTCGGAAATCCGTGGCATCTACCTCATTCAAATTTCCAAGGGCGTCCACTTCTATGCCTGTGAGTCTTCCAGTCTCACTGCAGCTCTTTGCTATGGAGTCACAGGAGTGCCTTAATTAATAGAAAATCCAAACACAATCAATAAAAGAGAACGTTTACAAATGTAGTCATCATATGGAGTCACAGGAGTGCCAAAATTATTTGCTGCCTCCCTAGCAATGGCAAAGTGGCTACTTTTGGTCACTTGTTACTGGAGTCATATTGATCTCATGATGTCTTTTAAACAGCATGATGAAAACGTCTGTTTAATTACACATTCTTATTGGACCAGGAAATATATTTGTCCATTCAGTTTCTGTTCATGAAAGAAAACCCTATACAGTGATCACAGAAATAATTTGAATCTGACAAAAAGTAATAATACAGTTTTAACTGAAATTAACCAATTAAAATCAGATATTGACATTGAACAGATTAATTAAAAACGTAAATAAATACATCTCAGTCATGAATCACAACTCTGCAACAGCGAGGTAAATTGGCAAATTAGCTTGTGGCTAACAACAATGGCGAAATCGTGCCAAAGTAAAACGCCACAAAGCGATCAAAAATAGGTTGTAACTGTTTACCTGTGTAGTCACTGATATCTTTGTGGGAAATCGCACCCGGAGCTTCCAGTCGGATCAAATCTGCTAGTTTAGTGATCCCCATCCTAACACCGTCTGTACCCTTATTATCTAATGCTAAAATGTGACGTCACTTCTGGTTATGCAGGGAAAACATTTTTCTTTACTTTTAATTACAAAAACAAGTACAACATTGTATTTGTGCTGTATTTATTTCTTTATTTCGCCTAAAATCAGAGTGAATACTGTACGTGTCTTGGTTTTACGACGGTTATTTTCTTCCAGCGTCAACGTAACCTGATCTTTAACGTAAAATGCGGACTAACGCAATAGTATAATTATATTTGTAGAATTACATTTGTTTAGTTCCGCTTGTAACCTCGAAGTCGTACGAGGTAAACTAAGAATGCCCTGGCCTGTACCCAAGAAGTTCTGGAGTTTCCTCCTAGTAATGCACATTTGGAACAGTAGGGAGCAATATTGCACAAAAAGGTCATCAAGAATTTAATTACAGCCATTTATTAAAGCAAAAATAATTTGTCGACAACGGATGTGTTGAGGCTTTTACAAAAAAAAATACATCTAAGATATACAGGAAAAAAAAGTTTTCTAAACCCTTATCGTAACAATACAGAATTAAATAGTGACATCTATATTGTGCATACGCATTTATAACACTGTTATAAAGGTCAAAAGTTTGGTAAGCAAGTTCCAACAATTGAGGAAATCTCAAACTTGCGAAGAGAATGAGTTACAGTACGTCACACCCACTAAAAGGTCATGTAGTTCCAAAAATAAAATAAAAAAAGAATCATATAGTTTAACAATGCTCTATTTCGCTACTGTACATGACCGTTTAGGTGAACCAGAACACAAACATTCAGCATAAATATTATGGCATCCTTAGATTCGATTTGACACAAAGATATTCATTTACTGTAGCTCTGCCTCTGGCCTGGGTTCCCAAAGCATTTGTTGCCAAAGTAAAATCTTATTGGATTTTCCCATTTATAGTAAGAAAAAAAAAAGTGACCAGTAAAATACAGTATCTGACTGAACAGTGTACATGACTCGCAAAGAAAAAGAAACATGTACACCAAGCAAAACAGAACCAAATATTTCTAGTTGGATACATGCAACATAATCATTCTTTCCTACTTGAAAATAATATTAACCCCCCGTCCCAAAAAAAACACTATGCAAAAGCAGCACAGCTGTAAACACATGGGATGGAATGGCAATGGAAATGCAAATGCAAATCCCTAATTTGTCATTAACAAGACTTTGCTCTGGCTTCATGTGTTTTGGGTGACTCTCTCACTCTCTCTCTCTCTCTCTCTCTCTCTCTCTCTTTTCTTTTTGGTGATTTATTTTAGCGGCGGAACCAAACCCAGGTGTTGATAAGCCAAAATGCAACAGTAGCAGAATACAGGACCACCTCTCGCTTGGAGCGTTCCTTGTTTTCTTCCTCCAGCATCTGCAGACGGCGGTTAAGTTTGACAATCTGAAAGACCACACGAAAGTTCATCCAGAAATGACACAAGAGTTCAATATGCCTAAATTTTTTTTGTGTGCGAGTCGTGTATATTAGAGGCACTACATGTATGAAATGATGAGAAACTTCAACATACTTGTCGACGTAATGAGGAAGCGTCCATCAAACCGGACTCATCCGGGTTCATATCCAAGGCAAGATCCAGGTGTGTCCTGTGCAATGAAGAAGAAAAAAAGGATCAAAAAGTCAGCCCTCCTCATATCAAACACACACTGAAACGACTCTACATTGTGGCTGAGACCGAGCTTGGCTTGCTGTTTAATTGTCCCCTACACAGATTGCCATATGTAGCAAAGCAACCCCAGAACACAACTGACATGCGTGTTCTTTTCTTTTTATGCTTCATTTTTTGCACGTGTAAAAACAGCAAGTGACTTGGCAAAAAGGCCAGAAACTGTGCAGCTTTTCAATCTGCACGTTGGTAAATTCCTGTCTCATCAGTTTCAAAGTACTTCCCCCGTTCATTGTGGGATTCGCTTTCTTTCACGGAAGGATAGCAACAATTTTGCTTGTGCCGGGAAATTCAGCTTCCTCCAACATTCCAAAAGGTAGGCAAATGACTAAGACTGGATATAAACCACATGGTTCAAGACAGAGACCGTTCAAATTTTTTGCTCTTCAGTGTCCCATTTATGTGCCATGGCAACATAAAGCGATAAAGTCACATGGAAACAGATCATGCTGAGCGATATAATTGTGGGGCTGTGAGATGCGAGTGACCCGACTTACAGGTCTTTCACGATACGAGCTGCCAATCAGCCAATTATAAAAAAAAATTGCTTTGACCAATAGCGGTGGCAGCAGTTTGTCACAATTCATTAAAAAACACGTTGTGTATTTAAAACAACCGCATAACTAATGACCACTCAGAGAGCACATTTAGCGTAAAGCTAACAATGTAAATCACCATAAACGAGCTAATGAATAGCATCAGTGTTGCACCAATTGTAACAATTTAACCAATGGTTATTTGAACAAACGGTGGAGCAACACATGTTGTGAAGAACGACTAATATTACTGCGACTTATTGAGGAGTGACCATCCGTCTCCATGTGTATTTGTATGTCTGTTATACTGCCCCCAGTTGGCCAAGGAGTACCGGTACACGCCAAAAGGAGCAGCACATTGTTCATTAAATTGAAGCAAAAATAATAATAATGTGGCAACAAAAAAAAAAGCTTCATTCTTTAATTTTCTATTTAATTATGTCATGATTGCCTATTTTTACAAAGTAAAATATACAATTGTATTTTTAACGTTATAACAACCCCCCAAAAAAATGTCAGAGAGGCTGTAACAGATCAATAGTGTTTCCATTCATTTCAATAGGAAAAGAAGTCTGAGATATGAGTGTTTTTGAGTTAGGAGCGTGATTTCATAACGAACTAAACTCATATCTCAAGGAACCGCTAAATCCCTTATCTGCCAATGTGACGGCAAAGAACAGATCATATACAGCCAGCCAGTAAGAGCTTGACCCCATTGAAATAAATCAGGTTTTGTCAGCTGCACAGACACAAAAAAATGCATTAAAAATTGATGTAAATTTAAAATGAATAGAATCTGATGGTATATGTTTCATCTTACTTGACTCTAATGAGGACAACAAGTATAGAAAATGGATGGATTGCTATAAAAATAAATTTCTAGGAATAAATTGAATGGAAAACTGAGAAGAAGAAAAAAAAAGTCACCGGCGGTGGCTGTCATCCAGGACCTCAAGGACCTGCTGGTAGGCCCGGCGTGTGGTGGACTGGATATAAGCCAGGAAGCCCGCCGCTGTGAACAAGTTGATGTTTGCGTCCTCGGGGGAGCACAGAGGGGGACACATGCGGACTGGGGGGGCAGAAGGTGAGGGTGTTACACTGTCAGAGAGGTAAGTGGAGAGAAGTGGTAAAGAGGGGAGATTTTTGAAGCAATTAAGAGAAAAATAAGAGACAGAAAAAGGTCCAAGCAGTACAGAAAATAATATCCTCACCTCACTTCACTTCTGATTATCTGACCGCTATGGCGACCAGATATGCATTCAGTGGCGCTGCGTTCCTTTCGTGATCGAGAATGAGCCTGTCAAAGATTTTAAAAAAAAATCTAGTGTTTCTCAACTTTTATTGAGATAAGGCACAAAAACTGAATACACAGGCTCGGGTGGCATAGAGTAATGGCACTTAAAAAAAAAAAGGACAGAAAGCTACTCGCTGTCCATGCTTATCCAAAGTGGCAGCGTGCACTTTGACATATATCTTTTCTACTAAAGATAATTATGTACTGTCCAAACAATAAATCAAACAAATGGATAAATACTTGCTGGTTTTGACATTACAACTTAGACATTTTTATAGTTTAAACATGGCTACAAATATCAGCAGCAATAATTTTATTTTTGTTTATTAAAATAATTTGTGTGTCAATTTATTTTTATTTGATTTCATCATGAGGAAATATATAGAATTTATTAACTCATTCACTGTCATTGACGGCTATAAACGTCAAAAATTAATTTGAACTATTTCTATTAATTACATTTTTTTTGCCACTTTTGTAAACAAGAGTTTGAAAACCTAGAAAACAAATTTTATTGTACATTTAGAACAGATATAAAATTTGTGATTAATCGTGAGTTAACTAGTAAAGTCATGCAATTAATTGCAATTAAAAAAAATTCTCTCCTGACGAGATGATTATTAAAAATTAGGGGCGTCAGGCGATTACATTTTTTAATCGTAATTAATCGCCTGACTTCAATAGTTAACTGACAATTAATCACAAATTTTGTTTCTCTTCTAAATGTACAATTAAAAAAATCTAGGTTAACAAAAGTAGAAAAAATATGTTAAACTAATAGAAAGAGTTAAAATGATTTTTTGATGTTTATAACCGTCAATGGCAGTAAATGAGTTAATATCTTCCATTGCCTAATAGTAGGGGTGCAACGAAAATTGTTTTGAATCGGAAAATGGGTTTTATTTTAACCAAACTCAAACGTTACATTATAAAATGTTTCATAATTTGCACCCAATGTATCGAAATACGGATCGAATCGTCTTTTATGAGAGATGCACACCATGTATAAAACAGTTTGCTGTGGCTGATTACTTTTTGTTTCTCTGAATTTAAGTAACTTGAATAGTTTGGCTGCAGTCGTAATCCAACTCAATCAAACCAAATTATTCTACTTGAAAATGTACCTATGTATCGAGATAGGTATGGAATAGTCTTTTATTGGATAGATTTTTTTTTTTAACAGATTTGACTTACTGTGTGGCTGGGGTTGCTTTTGCTTATTTGGTCAGTCTCCAGGGAGTCCAGTGGCTGTTCTGACAATGTGAGAACACGTGGTGGGGCCTTCATGTCCAAGAGCTCCATGGCAGGGATGGACTGAATCAGGTCCAGGTCTCTGGGACAAGAGAACTGAGGATCTCCATCACCTATTGTGCAGAAAATGAAAACAAGAAAGTCAGAAAATGAAGACTCTTTCGTATTAAGAGTATCACCAGCAGGTTGCAACAGAGAGACAGGAAGAGTCACAGAAAGGCGTAGTGTAAACCATGTCCAACCTCACCAGCTATGACAATTCTTTCAGGAACCTGCATCAGAGCTGAATGGGTGTGCGGGAGTTGCTGGGGTGGCAGAGAACTGGTTTGGTTTTCCGAGGCCACTTTAAGGGTCTCCGGGATGCGCATGCGCTGGCTGATGCCCTCGGTGTACTCCAACTCATAGTGGATACGGTTAATCTCCGCCACCTCGGCGGGGGGCGAGGTGAACGACGGCCCACTCATGCAGCCTGCGGAGGAAAACAGAAACACACATTTGTGCATAGATACACAATTAAGATGCTGTCTTACACACAGACAGTAGCTGGAGGGACAATGGCAAAAAGACAACTTCCTGGTCGGCTTTTATTATCTGACCGGAAATTAAGATTTTTGCATGTTGGTACGTGTAACAACTATAGTGTAATTATGGTACAATAATATTTCCTTAGCCTAATGAGGGCTAGGGGGCGCAAAATATTTACTTCTTCCTGGGACCAAAAAAAGCAGTGGTAGACAGCGAACTACATTTGGCCAAAGTGTGCATTGGGAATTATTTAATTTTACTGATGCGTGTATACATTTTTTTCCTTTTTTTGCCATCTCATTTTGCAGATATGCATAACCAGATCCATCAACAATGAGCAGTAGAGCTCATCTCAATCAAGCGAATGTAAAGCTATTTAGCATGAGGAACGATTTAAAGACCATTTTATGTTCTCTGCATCAAATTACGTAATATAAATGTAACAGTGAATCCAAGACTAAGCTGTTGACACACTTGACCTCGACGTCCGAGAAGGGGTATATACATCAAATAATCAAAAGCAGACATGAACGTTAACTGTGACTAAACATAATCATTAAAAACGATGTCATGTTTACCCATACGTCACAATTAAACCAAAAGGTACGTGTAACGACCGTTTGTTTGGCCACTTGCGGTGGCAGGCTAGCCAAAACGTTGGCTTTATGAGACTCTTAAGCTTCGACCTAAGGACGACGACGTACCTTTTGTAGTTGATGCGGGAGTTTTAAATACTCATTGGTCAAATGGGTAGCAGCTCGCCTGGAAACGCTAAAGGCAAATAAGTGTAACCCGGAACAAAACGAACGCCCTTTTCAATGTTCATGTGGGGGTGTATGCTTGATAATGTTTTCCGTTGTGCGCGCCGAGGCGGAGCTGGTGGCAGATTTTTTTTTAACAATCATATTCACATTCACTGTTTTGTTTTTTAGGATATAAACAATTTCGTCTAAAAAATAAAAAATAAACAATAAATTCACAACTGATTTGTATTGTATAAAAAATGTTTTGTCTAAAAAAATCAAAGCAAAAACAAATATAATAATATTATTACAGAACGAATGTTATGCACACCAACCCTAACCGTTGTCAAGTCAGCTGGCCGAGAACAAGGCACTCGAAAGCGGCTATATCAGAGAACTTTGTGAAGGGAAGATGCCTTTTTGGGTTGTCGACATAGCTAGCTCAGACCACATGCAAGCTTCGGGTGGGGTTGGGAAACTCATGCTAAGTGTTTATGCCCCCCCCCCCCCAAAAAAAACCCAGCAAACTTAAAAACAGCTTAATGCTATATCTTCACATACCACTTACTGTAGTTCTCTTCCCCCCCCCCCCCCAGCTATTATATTCAAACAGGTATTTACAAACAAATCTCTGAATTCACTTTACAGGGTTATGAGAATTAAGGCTTCTTTAGAAATGTATGTATGTTTAGAAGTTCACTTGTTAAACTATGACTCTCTCACTCATCAAAAAAATGCAATTCTCAAAAGAATTATCACTTATTACCCCGACAAAATCCAGAAATGATTATTTATTCTGATAACATTACATTTTTTTGTCAAAAAATATAATGATGATGATTATTATTGTTGTTGTTGTTACTATTGCATTTAGCGGTATACATGGTAGCTTTGGTTTATTGGCGTTAAGATTATAAGGGAGTCCTTGTACCAAAAAAAATCGCTCCCTTCTGAGGAAAAAAATTGAGTACTGTAAAATAAATTACATTAGAGGGAGTCCTTGTATAAAAAAAAAATCGCTCCCTTGTGAGGAAAAAAAACTTGAGTACTGTAAAATGAATTACATTACAATCGCCTACAATTCCCAGAAGTCCATCAGCTTTAGCCATAAACGCGCATGCGCCCTTTGTCAGGGCCATTATTTTGTCCTCAAGCTGTTGAACAACGGGGCTTCGTGAAATGAATTAAAAATACCAAACGCGGGAGGGCTTGTTTTTTGTTCGCCCACCGCCACGGACATACATGGAGTGTCTCAGCCGTTAACTCGGCGTGTCGCAGGGCCGTTGGCTGCCCGGGTGGCCTTGGAGGCCCCGAAGACGGTGCTCGGAGTGACAGCCCCGTTAAAAGAAGCAGTAGGCTGCCTCCTCTTTATCTTGTTGGCTAGCCACCTAAGCTAGCTTCCTAGACAGCGACGAGGGGAGGGGAGCAAAAGAAAAGATTACAAAAATATATATACTAAAAAGGACACATTGATAACTTCGGGAAAAAGACAAAATATTCAACCTGAAGAAGAGATGGCACACCTACGAGACATGCAAAACCAGGTACATAAAACAACATTCATGTATTGTACTGTATATTCAAACACTGTCAAGGCATTCATTATTAGGTGGGTGGTCGTGGGATGACGACACTTGTTCAGTATTATATCCCAGTGTTTCCCAATATTTATTGAACAATGGTGCATATGTTACATACGAAAATATATCTGGGCACACCATCCAACAAAATTGTCATATCAAGTGGATCCACAGGTTAATTGTACCTTATGCCATCTAGTGGAAGAGCATTTCATGGTTCTGTTTGTCACTGCACATCGCTGGCATAGATAGATAGATGAATAAAAATGCATTCTTTGTTGTAAATATTTGGACCAATTCACTTGAAATTGGTTCATTTTCCGTCGCACACCTGATGATCTTTTAAGGCACATTACAGGTTGGGAATCACTGTTCTAATGTCAAGTCCGTGTTAACCAAACTCTACATTAGTCCTAAACCTTCAAAAAGCGTTTGTAGTACACGCAGTAAAAACAAAACTATGTATTTTCTACTCAACACATGCCAACATGCAATATTTCCCTATTCCTTTTTTCTTTTTTTTTAAATTAGGTATACATTTCTCTTTTAAAAGTTTTT
Source organism: Leptonotus elevatus (assembly GCF_054856555.1). Taxonomy (NCBI): domain Eukaryota; kingdom Metazoa; phylum Chordata; class Actinopteri; order Syngnathiformes; family Syngnathidae; genus Leptonotus; species Leptonotus elevatus. The sequence goes on along the minus strand of NC_141239.1, from coordinate 37,434,261 downwards.
GTTTCAATGAACATACTTTTACAAATTTTACAGAAAGAATATTTTTCATGAAATAAAATATTTAGAAGACAGTTTCACGGGGATCAACCTATACCATTGCTCACATCAGGGATTCGGGGATACATTTGAAGCAGATGGAATAGATCACAATTTTGATGCCGCAAAACCACTGACAGTCTGAGAAGAAAGCAGAAACTGGAATACAATATTTTTTGGTCTGTGTTATCAGCTGTACTTGCAAAATTGTGCAAATGAGTCTGAACATTTGCGTACAGGCAGGAATGAGTAGACTTAAAAAAAAATTGCACCCAATTAAATGTTTAAAATAAAAACATTCCAGAAGATTACATGCAGATGTGTTGAACTTAAAGATTGAATACAATTAACTTAGTCGACTTTCTATGTGAATAAACAGCTAAATGAAAGCAGAATATAGGAGTAATAGGCAGTGAAATAATGCGGGGTTTTTTTTCCAAAACACCCTGTATACTATTTACTATACATGTCAAATTGAATGATTGTGATGTCATTGGACCAGAATTCACGGTTGGATCCTGAGGAGTACTTTACCAAGCAAGAGCGCATCGGCAAGGGCTCCTTTGGGGAGGTCTACAAAGGCATCAACAACCGCACCAAGGAGGTGGTGGCCATTAAAATCATAGACCTCGAGGAGGCCGAGGACGAGATTGAAGACATTCAGCAGGAAATCACAGTATTGAGCCAATGTGATAGTCCCTTTGTGACCAAGTATTATGGCTCCTACCTCAAGGTGAGATGATCATTCAAACCTTGTCTCGCCACACGAATGCTTTGAGACATCTTTTTCTCTCTGTTTTGCCGACCAGGGGACCAAGCTGTGGATTATCATGGAGTATTTAGGCGGAGGATCTGCTCTGGATCTGGTAATGTCATTTTGATTGTCATGCACCTTTCAATAACCCCCCCCCCAAAAAAAACATAATCGAAAAGCAAAACTATTTTCTTCCTTAAACAGCTGCGTCCAGGACCGCTTGAAGAGACGTACATTGCCACGATATTGCGGGAAATCCTCAAGGGGCTGGAATATTTGCACTCTGAAAGGAAAATTCACAGAGACATTAAAGGTTTGAAAAACTTTGTGTGCAATACAGTAAACACACAAACATCGCGGGTGGTGCATTCCACATCCACCTTCTAGAGGTGAAAGTCCAAGATATAACAGAACCATTTTTAAAATGGTTTTACTCCTCCCACCTCCATTAAACACAATTAAACTCATTAAAACACAATTCCTAACCTCATTAAATGTGAACCAAGGTTATTATAGTGAATGAAAACTAATGAAATAACAAAACTTGAAATAACATTTTCGTTAATGAAATCAAATAAAAAATGTAAATGCTTTTTAAAAAAACAACTGAAATGTCATCTTATGTTTATGAAACTAACTATAAATGATAGTTTAAATGTACTTTTGTTCATCTTTATTAGTTAATGTTACACATGAGGTTTTGGGGGTTCATTTTAAATGTCTTTATAATAATAATACATTTTATTTGAAGCACCTTTAAAGACACTTAAGGTCGCTGTACAAAACTTTGAAAAAACACAAAACCAAGTAAAATAAAAAAAACAAGGTATAATGTAAATTGTAAGATTTTATTTATTTCAGTATTGCTGTACATCGATAGCTACAGATGAATAAAGGTCAAACAGTTTGATAATTGTAGGTTTTTGTTTTTTTTACTTTAATACACAATACTTGGTGACCTTTTTTTTTTTTAAATCTCGCACTTGACAAATATTCCCATCTGTTTAGAAACAAATACTAAAACTAATCAAACCTAATCAAGAGTTTTTTTCCTGGCTCAAAATGAGGCAGAGGGGGTATCACCCCGACTATGATGGGTGACTACCGATACCAGGTATCGTATTGGTGCCAATACCAGTCTTATTTTAAGGTAGCGGTACTCGCGGCGGTGACCTATACCATTATCGACTGCCCTCCTGCAGCCGTTTTACAATCAGGGACTAGAAATGAGAAATTAAATGAATACAAAGTTGCCATAATTTTGGGGGGGAACTATAATCATTAAAAATGTATCCACTAGTACATAATAAATTGTAAATGTAGTTCAGCGTTGTTGTAAAACACTATTATCTTTATTGTATATACTGTGTTTTTATGACTTTGGCAATGGCTGGAGCGTGCCACTTCGGCCTCACAACCAGGAAATGGGCGTGTGCATCGGTTGCTCCATGATCTGTTTCTTCTTCGGTGCATTAAAGTTGAAAAAAAAAGAAAGCTGTTTCTTCTTCGGTTGTTGCTTCAGGTCTTTCCGTTGCACTGCTGTTGATATAGCGCCTCCATAATGGCCTAACACTGCAACTGCAGTTAAAATGCGTTGCTGCCGAGCTCAATCAACACAGCTGGAGTGCTGTGTTGAGCGATATCATTGGCTCAGGCTGGAGGTGGCGAGCAAATTAGGTGGAGGTGGCCACCTCTGAATTTTGTACACAGGAAAAACCCTGACTAAACTTAAATGAAACTTCTTCTTTTTTTTTTTTATCTAAACAAATGAAAGCTATCAAACTTTCTGTAAAAACTAATCAAAAGTAACTGAATAAAAAAAAAAGTTTAAAGAAAAATGTACCCTTTGATTGATTTCACTTGTAACAATTTGTCCTTCTGCTTCGTCCAGCTGCCAACGTGCTGTTGTCCGAGCAGGGCGAAGTGAAGCTGGCCGATTTCGGGGTGGCGGGACAGTTGACTGACACTCAGATTAAGAGAAACACGTTTGTGGGTACGCCTTTCTGGATGGCGCCCGAGGTCATCAAGCAGTCGGCGTACGACTTCAAGGTGAGGCCAGGCACGGCACGTCTACCTGTTTGACCGAAATCAACATAAATGAACCCTGAAAAGCTCATGTCTGATATTAATTGACAAAGACGAAAATAAAGGAAGCGTTTTTGCACAGTATTTATTTTATATTATTAACAATTTCCCCCCCACCCATTTTTTGTTATTTTGTTATTTTTTGTTAACTATAATAATCTTGGTTCTGACTTGAATATGAATTTTGGTTGTTACGGCGTAAATTGATCTTTTCTTTTCTTACAGCATAAACCACAAGAGTGTCTTTCGTCGTGTCGTGTGTAGCAGTACACAGCGTGTAACCACCAGCAATTTTAATTTGTTGCACTTGCACCATTTTTACCTGATTGGCTCTCTAGCAAGCGTTCTCCCTCTATTAGCATCATAATTAGAGCTAGACCGATATGCTTTTTTCAAGGTCAATACCGATACCGATTATCGGTGGTCAGGGAGGCCGGTAACCGATATTTGGAGCCGAAAAAAAGTTGAGGTACATTTTTTTAAATAATAAAATAATAATAAAAACTCCAGCACTTGACTGCTTAAATGCCTTTAAGAACATGTTTATTAAACAGCTTTTGTGATTTGTAACATGTTAAAGGTTTTTTTGTTTGCCATCAACTTTTGCACCAACTATAATGTGGCTTCCGCACGCTAACTCCTAAATAGCCGCTAATTCGTGGGCTAACAGTTAGCTCGTGGGCTAACCATTCACCTACACGCTAACCCCGGGATAACTCCCAAATAGCCGCTAAAAAACGGCTATTAGATTAGCCCGCAAGCTAACCTAATAGCCGTTATTTCGCGAGTTAGCCGATTAGCTTGCGGGCTAATAGCCGCTAATTTGCGAGGTAACGATTAGCCCGCGGGCTAACCGTTTGCCCGCACGCTAACTCACAAATAGCCGCTAATTTGCGAGCTAACTATTAGCTCGCAGGCTAACCGTTCTCCCACACGCCAACCCCGGGATAACTCCCAAATAGCCGCTAAAAAAACAGCTATTATTTTAGCCTGCGAGCTAACCGTTAGCTTGCGGGCTAATAGCCGCCAATTGCTGCTTATTGGCTGTTAGCACTGGCCGTCGGAGCAAAAATAACAGTTTTTAACATAGCGGCCATCAAAACAAAAAAGAGGCCGATGTCGATATTCATAAAATGCTGAATATCGGTGCCGGTTATCGGTCTATCCCTAATCATAATACTTTGCTTTGATCAGGTGTCAATTTCATGCTGGGCGGCATTCTTGAAATTGTTTCTTTAACTTAGATACAGGAATTGCACGGTTAAATGGTAGCAGGTGTGTGCTGTCTCTCATTTAATATGAGTTTAAAATGTAATTGGTTAATTCTGAACACAACCAAATCCCAGTTATGAGAGGGTGTGATAACTTGTGCAACCACATTATTTTGGTTCTTTGAAAAGATTCAAATCAGACGACTTGTATAGGTTATATAGGTCAGGTTAACAGTGCAAACCAGTTTTGAAAAGATTCATTTTGATCTCATTTTTTTTCTAATATCACACAAATCTGGTATTTGATCTAGGGTGTGCAGACTTTTTATATCCACTGTTTGTGTATGTTCCTTGTGCACCATTAACTTTGATTCATTTGTGTCTTTCCCCTTTTGTCAGGCTGACATATGGTCGCTGGGAATCACGGCCATTGAGCTAGCCAAAGGCGAACCCCCCAACTCGGATTTACACCCCATGAGGGTCCTCTTCCTTATTCCCAAAAACACTCCCCCCACCCTGGAAGGAACTTACAGCAAGCCTTTTAAAGAGTTTGTGGAGGCTTGTCTAAATAAAGACCCCCGTTTTGTGAGTAACGTTTTTTATTTTTTTTATTCATGCACTAGGATTATTTTCTAACCAACCAGGTGTTAGATACTCATTTCAGGCTATATGAGATCTCATTGTTAGCGCATACGGTACTTCCAGATTTGTTCCCGTCATTCATCGCATTAATAAGTTACTTTGAAAACTTTGCTTGTTTATGTGCGGTCATGTGACTACATGACAGAATATTCTCTGACAAACCAAAACGAAAAGATCATGCAAGCAATAAGAGATAGATATTTTTTTTTTTAAAAAGGGAAAAAAAGTCATGAAAATAGTCCTTCCGGCGTGTCTACCTTAGAGGCCGACAGCCAAAGAGCTGCTGAAGCACAAATTCATCACGCGCTACACCAAGAAGACGGCCTACCTGACTGAACTGATCGACCGCTACCGCCGTTGGAAATCCGAGGGCCACGGGGAGGAGTCCAGCTCGGACGACTCCGATATGTGAGTTTCAGACGTACACGAGGGCGCATTCCAAGCCCGCCGCGATAATTAGCCCAAGTCATCCTGAGGGTTGTGTGCCGTGATTTCCACACAATGGATAGAATTCATAACAATCAGTTCATGCGTGCATAATGTTCATCGTAACACTTGTACAAATGTATTAGTGTCATTTGTATGTGCAGGGATGCTGATAGTGATCTGGATTCATGCCCCATGTGGACCTTCCCCACAGTCAGACCAAACACTTTGAATAAGTTACAGAAGGGCTACACACATACTGACTCAGAGGCAAGACACGCACAACCCCCCCCCCCCCCCCCCCCCAATCATCCAATCATCCCATTTTTTTTTCTTGATGGATATTTTCTCTCCTTTCCAGTCAGGAGATTCTGTGAAAAGACAACCCAAGTCACAATGCTTGTCAGCATTGGTCACGCCCATCTTCAGAGAGGTACGTCTCATTGCACACGTCACAAACTTTTTGGGGCAAAAGATCAAATTCATGAGCAACTCCCAGGAGAGACTGAAGTGCAATGAGCAAAAGAAAGGCTTTTTATATATTTACTATATAACAAATAAATAAATGCTTTTGTCTGATAAATTGAGTTACAAGCTTGCTCATGGAACGAATAAAACTCTCAAGTCAAGGTATCACTATACCTGAGATTTCGTCTCTTTCCTTTCCCGATCCCGTCGACTCACTCCGCCATCAGCTAAAGGAGAAGCGGCGAGCGAGCGGTGGCGGAGTCGGCGCCATCGAAGAGCTGGAGAACGCCTTCAACCTGGCAGAGGAATCCTGCCCGGGCATCTCCGACCGCCTTGTCACACACATGATGGAGAGAGTGTGCAGGTAGACGCGCCGTCAACATCGCGCATGGCAAAAGAAGCGCTGGTGTTCTAACGTGCCACTTCCCGCAGGTTTTCTTTGAACGGTAACACCACGCCATCTTCGCGATGAAACACCAAGATGAATGTTTAACCCTCGCCCAACAAATCAGACAAGGACCTCAGCAGAGCCCCCCCCCCCCCCTTCTGCTTTTACAACCTGCCCAGTCCTCATTTCCTCCCCAAGAGATCTTTTATGTAGTTATTAAATATTTTTACAGTTTTTCTTTGAGAGCGAAGAGTATTTAAGAAAAAAAAAAAAGCCATGGAAGTTAGCACGTTAGGTTTACCTGTTAGACTGAAAATATGTAATAAATTTAATGAAAAAAGAAATGACTTCTCTCATATTTTACTAGAGTTACACAACACACGTCCTTTGTGTAATAGCATAATTGCCCGAGTCTTTTTTATTTTTATTTTTTTTATAGATAATATAAGGAACAGAATTTTTGGCAAGCACCTTGTGATTTTTTTTTTTAATTGATGTTGTGACAGTAAGTTAAAACAACTTGGCAGTTATGTTATGAAAATGAAAAGTGGACAACTTTGTGCCGTCAACGTACTGCTACCCAAGAACTATCATTTCCATTTTTTTCCCTCAAAGTCTTGATGAAGTTTGTACATTTTGGGTCCAAGGACCCCTTACAGGTGAGAAATTCTTCCAATTTTTACTGTCAGAAATATATGGAAGCTCATTTCCGCCAGTTAAACGAAAACAGGACTACAAGACAGAAGAATGGAAGGTTTGCCCAAACTGCCCTTCAAGGATGTGTGGAAGCAACGCGAAGACGAGGTCGCCTCAGAATGAACTGCAGGGATGGACAAAGTCAGATTTACAAGATGCTAAGTAAAAATGATGAATGAATCTCAAAGTGATGACCTTGGTGAAAGTACTATCTTACTAAAGTAGAATGGACCTCCATTTAAAAGCAGAAAGCAATTTAAAAAAATATGAATTAAGTAGAAAAGAGAAAAATATTACTCTTGTCTGGGTAAGAATTCATGCGCATGAAATATTACTCAAGCTAGTAAAAAGTACACTTTCTTGTCACGAAATAGTAATTAGAGGGTCTGCAACTCTGTACAATATACAATACCTTGGTGTTGATAAACGTAAATGATAAGACCTACAGCTTTAAAAAAACAACAAATATCTACATTCATACGGAAGCGTATTGCATTGACTTGAAAAAAAATCCTGTTTTTCTGACAAATTTTTGGGGGGGAGCTTTGTTTTTTTGAGTATTTTTTTCTGTTAAAAAAAATCCTCAGATTTTCTGAATAACTTTTTTCAGTTTTTCAGAGTAATTTTGTTTGATCAAATAATATTTTTTCTGCATATTTTTGTTTTCTTTTTCTGAATATTTTTTTAAAGGGTTTCCCCTTAGAGATTAGAGAACAAACCACAATACAGTAGACACATTCATTCCTTTATTGAGAGCCAGTAAGTAAACATGACCATCTTATTGCATATGGAGGTATGCGGGAAAGTGTCACGTTCAGAGGTAAAAAACAAACAAAAAAATTACACCAAAAAACAACACCAGCTTTGTTTTTCTGAATAATTTTTTCCCCAGGTTTTTTTAATAGTTTTTTTTCTGTTAAAAAAAAAAGTCCCCTGTTTTTCTGAGTAATTTTTCCTGCTGTTTTTCTGAATATTTTTGACAGAAATTTTTTTTTCAGTAAAACAGAAAAAAATATTCAGAAAAACAGACTAAAAACAAATTTAAAAAAACAAAGCTCCCCCCAAAAATTAGTCAGAAAAAAAGGAGGGTTTTTTTTCAAGTGAATGCAATACGCTTCCGTATTTCACAATGTTTGTTCTACCATCATTTTAGTTTCTCAAGTCCTCAATGTGACAAAGCACTTTCATGGCATCAATATTTACATCCTGAGTTATGTGTAGGGCTTTGGACTGCCCCTAAAATTTTTGAGAAATGTTCATCTACTCATGCCAGTGCAACCAGTAAATTTGCAGATTAAAAATAAATATATATTTTTTTACTATCCTTGAATTAGGGGTGTCAGGCGATTACATTTTTTAATCGTAATTAATCGCATGACTTTAATAGTTAACTCACGATTAATCACACATTTTACATCTGTTCTAAATATACAATAAAGTATTTTTTTCTTTAAGTTTTCATACTCTTAAAATGTAAGTGAAAAAAAACGTTCAATGAACAGAAATATGGCTGCATCTTTTAGTCATTGACAGTAATTTCATAATTACTAAACATTTCATAAAATTGAGTTAAAAATTAAAAAGATGTACTGTACTGTAAAAACGGGTGTGATATTGAATTGTGTTGGTCATCATTGCATTTGTAAGACATTGATGACGGCTCAGTGCATTTTTCTTTTCCTATTAAGAGCTATCTAATCTTTAACATGAAGTAACTTGTGAAATTCTGCACATTTTTAAAATTGTAAAACACAACTGGACCCCAGTCTCCACATATATATGCATTGCTATTAAATTTCTTACTGCAAAATTTTGACGTGGACGTGTGTGCTGCGTTGCGACTGGAATCCCCCCTGTACAGGCTTTCCAAGTGTAAGGGTCATTAAAAAAAAAAATGTTGACACCCCAACCTTGAATACTTTTTGTTGTGGTATCTTTCGACTGCATCTTCAGTCTCCTCTTCCGTTGGTCTGGGCAGATCCTCTGGCTGAACTTTTGGACAAGATATTGCCGTGTGGTGATACTTGAGAAATTAGACATACATCAATTATACAAGATGAATTTTCTAAACTTAAGTCTGTATTGGTCTGAACATTCCTAGTTTGATCTTTGTTCAACCACATACAGTACATAAACCCAAAGGGCATGAGCCAGACATAATAATCTTGTTTGGATTTTACCCACTTGGAACTACTTCTGATGCAGGTTGAATTGAAAGAGCTTTGAATAAACACACTTGAAGGAATACAGAGGGGTAAGCGCTTGTAATAAGTGCTGTAAGATTTTCTTTTTGATGACTACATTTCCATGAAATTGCTGTTGGTAACAGTACTGAAATGATACTTTTGAGATTTTTCCAAATTATTCTGTAATCTCCTGAGATAATTTTTTTTTTTTACTTTTTCTAAGTGAATGATGCAATGACAAAGTATCAAGAGCTTTTAAATAGCACATAGCACTTATTTTTTTTTAAATCATGCATAAGAATTGATTGCAAGTGATTCAAAGAACCTATAGCTACAATTTTTGAAAACACATGAGCCCAAACCTCTGCCTTAAGGAATAAGAATACATTTTGGGCCATACCAGTGTTCCGTTGCTTTTTAGCAGTACATTAAGCTAAATATTAGGGGTGGGAATCTTTGAATATCTCACGATTGGATTCAATTCAGATTTTTGGGTCTACGATTCGATTCAGAATCTATTTTCGATACAAAATGATTTGATTGACAATGATTTTTGCTTCAATTTATAGATGTGCAAGGAATTGTAATGATCTCCTCCGGTCTGACTCGCTAATGCTAATTAGCGCGCTACTCGCAGCACTTTTATCATTCAAAAGAACGGTTCCACGCTGCAAAAAAACAACTTCTATTGGAATAACTTGATCGTGACTTTTTCCTTCTACTCTCTAATGTGGCTACAACTTAACAGTGTATCAGACCGTGTGGAACCACACTGTCCCTAAGTGGCCAAATCGGGTACAACATGAACAGCGCTCCCAATAAAGGCACACACAAACAAAGGCAAGACAGTATAAAATAATTTAAGTAAAATCGATTTTGGGACATTTAAAATCGATTCTGAATCATACTAAATGAGAATCGATTTTTGGGCACACCCCTAGCACTACCGTTTTATTGATCTATCCATTATTTTTATGATCACAGTTCTACTGTTGACATGAGCTCACAACACACACACAAAATGCAAAACACTCCAGCCTAGAATTTGAGAATAAAACTTTTATTACAACATTATACATCAAGAACAATATTTGGTGCATTAATATTGGATAAAAACAGCTCAAAGAGGAATGTCAGGAGCTCCGTTTGGCTGGTGAGGGAATAATTGGCATGAATATGGGCCACTTTAGATAACAACAAAAAGTTGTTAACAAAAAGAAGTTCTTGCCTTGAATTCGACAACATATTTGGCTCTCGCTGGGGCACGACAAAAACGAAAAGCTTTCACCTGACAAAGAAATGTAATGAATCAATAATAGCCTTCATTTGTAAAGCCAACGGTATCACGCGTAACAGTTTGTCTTCGGCCACTCTTTCATGCGGACTTCACGGGAAGGAGGGATTACGCAAGCGCACAACTTCAAAAACGGCCTCCGACTGGATGTAACGCGGCATGCATGAGGGTAAGAACATCAGTAACACTTCATGGCACACTTCTTTACCAAAGAGCTTTTCACCCTCACACAACGACAAGTGGTTCTCAGTCAAGCTTTTTCAGAGGGAAAATACTAGAATGATTGTAACATTGAGGTCCAACGACACAGGAAGAATTTAGTCAATGTCAAATGTGTCAATTAAAAAAAAAAAGAAGGGTAACAGATGATTTAGATCCCACTCAAAATCTAAGGTCATTTGTTTGTGACTGGCAAATGTGTTAAAAACACAATACAACTATGAGGATATACAACTTTAACACTGTTTGAATATACTTTACTATATATTTATCAGCAATCCAGATCCCAAGTGGGACTGAATGAACGAGTCAAGAACCAGATGGCTGTTGTCCTCAAGCTGTCCTTCGTTGGTCTTTGCTCAAAACCAAGTGGTCTTGCAAATAACCTTCAATACAAAACACATTAAAAAAATGTTTTATTTTTTTTTGAAACAGCACTTCTTTGAGGCCATGAAATAGGAATTACACTTCTTTGAGGCCGCTAAATGCTCCATTATTCCCACAAAAATATAGCTTAATGTGGCAGCCAAAGTCTTGTTATGTGAATTTCACTCACTTCATCATCCTTTCAAACGTCTCCCTCCCCGTCGCCCTGCTTCTGCATCTGGGCCTGCATCTTGGCGATCATCTCCTGCATTCGTCTCAACTGGAACACACGCGACAACAAATGGCGGGGGTATGACTCGATTGTTTCTGGGGAAAATGATGCAGGTGATTGTGAAGTCGATGGCAACGTGTGGCACCCCCCACCTCAGCCTCCTTCTCCTGCAGAATCATATCCTTGTCCATTTCCTCCGGTTCCGGACCCTTTCTGCAGCAGTCACGCACACACACACACACACACAGTTACTAAAATGATACTTGAAGAGACACATGCTTTATTTATTTTATAACTACTTCAGGGTGAAATTTCAGGGCGAACAGCAAACACCCCTTTAAACTCTATAAAGCAAACCGTATCATATTAAATACAAAACATTTTGAGCCTCTATTTCATGAGTACAAATTTTTCCCCCCATTAAAACCCTGACGTATATGATCTGACACACGCATTGCACGGATAATCCACTAGAGGGCAGTATCACCTAGCTGTTGGCTTTTCCAGCCTCGCCCCAATACTTAACTCCTTCACTGCCATTGACGACTGTAGACGTCAAAAATTAATTTTAACTATTTCTATTAGTTTAAAAAAAAATCAACTTTTTTTAACAAGAGTATGAAAACCTATATTTTTTTAATTGTACATTTAGAACAGATATAAAATGTGTGAGTAATTGTGTGTTAACTCGTGAAGTCATGAGATTAATCACGATTAAAAAATGTAATCGCCTGACGCCCCAAATTTTTAATAATCTTTAAGTCGCGTCAGGTGATTGAAATTTTTAATTGTAATTAATCGCATGACTAGTTAACTCGTGATTAATCACACATTTTATATCTGTTCTAAATGTACAATTAAAAAAATATAGGTTTTCATACTCTTGTTAACAAAAGTGGAAAAAAATGTTAAACTAATAGAAATAGTTCAAATGAATTTTTGACGTCTATAGCCGTCAAAGGCAGTGAATGAGTTAATAGTGGGAAATGTTCTTACAGATTTTTGGAAATATTAATATGTTTGTATATTATTATATATGTACAAATTTAGAGCATTGTAACCGAATGTATCAAATATGACAAATCAAAAGTCATATGTGGAAGTTTGGTCAAAAGGACCAATAAATACAATTCACAAAGAATCAGAATTTTCTCTCATATTTCATATTTCAGGGTTTATAGGGTTTTACAGGTGATTAATTTATTTTTATTTTTTTCCAATCTAATCCTTTGATTCATCTTTTCGGTACTTTTTGCACAACTTGTTCTCTAACAAAAGCCCACCAGATCGTCTTCACCTCATTAGGAATTCAAATTGAAGTGAGGGCAACTGTGTGCTGACTCCCATTTATCATGAATGTGATTGGCTAATTCTGAAGACGGCCACAAGCCCAAGCAGGCGTGCGCACTCGTGTAACCAAGATTTTTCAACTTGTTTCAAGGTGTAGTACAGTTTTATAAATCACACTGATGGTCAACAAAGTTTTGAAATGGTTTATCTGGGTCTCATTTTTAAGTCACAAAAACTTGCCATTCCAACAGGGGTGCGCGTCATCTACTGAGGGACTGGAAAGCCAAGGAAATGGACATTCCTTCATTCTGAAATTTCACCCAAAAGCCATCCCTAACATTTTGGGGATTGTGTGGATAAACCAACCAAAAGCCAAAAAAAATAATCAAAGTGTGAAGTTTCCGTGTAAGTGATGTGCAGTCGCTTCTGTGTCAGGTTTATTTGGCAGGAGTGCAGCTAATATTAGGCAAACGTGACAAAAGCCACAATGAGAGAAGTGGGAAAAGGGGGTCATTGCGTTAGTAAAGTTGTCTGCTAGAGGAAAGAGGGGCTTCTATCTACAAGGTAGATGAAAGCAGTGAGGTTGGATTAAAGGCAGCAGAAGGTGTGAAAGTCAGGGTGGGAGACAGCAATACCTCCCCCACTTGAGGACATACTCGACAAAAAAAACAATACCTCCAATATTCCACGCACGGGATCGGACAAATCAAGACCGGAGCGCCATCATAGCGGAGATGGCCGGGTAATGCGAAGACCAGTAAAACCAGTCCTTGATCCTGGATTGGCTTTAGAGGGGAAAACTGAAAACAACTTTTTTGGGAGCCATTTTGAGGTTGATGATTTGTTAAAAAGACAACGTGGCAAACCTCTTCAAGTCCGCTACAAACTACACATGCTAGTCACAAAGAAGACGCTAATCCACGCGCACCAGGCATGGGCAAACTTCTGATTGCTCGCTCATTCATAATATTCATATTAATAATAATACATTTTATTTGTAGAAGACATTTGAAATCAAACCTCAAAGTGCTATAGATTACGTAATAAAAATACATTCTTACTTGCTGTACTTTTTTTTTTTTAAGTACTGTAAAAATGATCCTTTTTTTTTTAAAATGAACATTTTTATTCATGTTCATTCATTTTGTTATCAGGGTTAACTTAATTCATTTATCTTTAAGAAATTAGCCAATTATTTAAAAATAGTCTAATTTATTTTATTTTACATTTGACTGTTGTTTTTATTATGTGAAATGGCAAATTTTATGTAAAATGGTTTAGCTTCATAAATATTCATGCTGTTTTTATTTTATGTACAATACATTTTTCAAACTAGCCATCTACTTATAAAGTGCAATTTAAAATGAATTGTTTTACTAATTTGTATTTTATGTAAAATTATTTTAATAATTAAAATAATTCATTCTCACTTTTTAACCGATTTATAATAAGCCAATTATTTTATTAAATAGTGATTAAAAAATAATAATATTTGTACTTTATGTAGACTAGCTTCCAAAAACAAAGTCAATTTTGGTTTTTAAAATTTTACGTATAATTCCTTAATAATTCCTTATTAGAATGAATTAGCCTATTATTTATTAAAATAGAAAACATTTTACCATAGGTGATGCAACTTACTCATACATTAAAAATGTTTACCCTAAATGCTTGATTGAGCTAATACTTCTTCATGACTTAAAATCACTTAAATGAATGTTGCTGTTAAAAAAAAAAAAAAAAAAAAATAAAAAAATATTTTGCTTAGCCCTGATGCGGACCCAAGGCAACACACAATCCTTCAGCTGTTGGACTTGCTCCTTGCCAGCGTCGTTGACATGCAAAATGATGAGTTAGAACTACAGTACAACTGACACTACAGAAAACCTAATGAAGGTTATAAATACAAACTACATCTACAAATGATGTCATCTGCACGGATATATAAATATAGGCCTCTGGTTGTTTTTGTATATTTGGATTAAAGGTGTGTCTGTGTTGAATAGGGCACCTTATTTCATGGGTGTGTCTGATGTAAATGTATGGTAATTTTAATAATGTAAATAAAGTAATAATGTTGTATTTGTGAGGCGGGGGGAGGAGGTGCAGAGAAAGCAAGCGGACAGACAGGCAGTACGTACGCAGGGGACAGAACGTAACCATGGGAGGACAACCTGCCGCTGCGCTTCAGGCGTTCCGAGCGGAAGTTCTCGTAGTGCAGGTCCTGGGTCACTTCCTGGAGATCCTGCATGTGGGTTCTGTGGGGTTGCGGAAAATGGTGACGTTCGTGCATCTCAGCAAATTAGATAGCCGGGAAAACGGAGCCCGCCCCCACCCGGCAGTTCCATTCAAAAAGTGAACCTGATGTCATAAATGAATCAATTAACTCATTCACTGCCATTGACGGCTATAAACGTCAAAAATTCATTTGAACTATTTCTATTAGTTTAAAAATGTTTTCCACTTTTATTTAGAACAGATATTAAATTTGTGATTAATCACGAGTTAACTAGTGAATCATGCCATTAATTACGATTAAAAACTTTAATCACCTGATGCCCCGAATTTTTTATAATCTTTTCTTTTTCTTTTTTTATTCATTGACTGCCATTGAAGGCTATAAACGTCAAAAATCTTTTTAAACTATTTCTATTAAGCCATTGAAGGCTATAAACGTCAAAAATCTTTTTAAAACTATTTCTATTAGTATACCATTTTTTCCCACTTTTGTTAACAAGAGTATGAAAACCTATAATTTTTTTATTGTACATTTAGAACAGATGTAAAATTTGTGTTTAATCGTGAGTTAACTAGTGAAGTCATGTGATTATAATTACAATTAAAAAAAAGTAATCTTTTTTTTTTAAATGAATTTATGGCAGTAAATAAGTTAATGTGGCTTTCTTTTCATTGCTCTTGCGTGCAAGCTACAAACATTTGGTTGGCCGCGTTTTGGTACAATTGAGGTCAGGCATGTTTTCAAGTAGCGTCTGTGCTCACATCAGCATGGTGCGCAGCTTGAGGAAGTCATTGTGCTCGGGGTTCTCCACCTCCACCACTCCCCAGGGGTACAGGCGGCCCCGCACCTTCTTCCCCTTGGCCTCGATCTGCTGGTTGGAGCCCACCACTGCAAAAGGGATGCTAGCCTACAAGAAGATCAGCGACTCGCATGAACGGACCTGCTGGCTAATCAAGACATTTAAATGCTTTCGTTCATGACGCGTGCCAACAGGGATCACGGATGAAACATGAGTTTACCTTGAGGATCCTGGTCTGCTCTTTAAAGTCTTCATCCTCGTCCGACTCAGCATCGGGCAGGTGGTAAATCTTGATGCCATGTCCATCAATTTCATCAAGAATCTGAGTCAAGTAATACATAAATGAAAGGTTAGTATCAAGCGTTTGTCACAATATTTAAGGACAGGTGCGGTTCTCATTCCACACAACAACACTGATGAACACGTGTCACAATGCAAGACTAGTAATTGTGATACATTTAGAATATCATTTAAATATACATTGAAAAGCTTTGGACCCAACACGGAAGCCTGTGGTGTTCCCCAGGGCTCCGTAGTGGGTCCAAAGCTTTTCAATGTATTTATAAATGACATTTTTATGTATCACAATTACTAAAGCTTATACTATTTGCAGATGACACAAACATATTTTATAGTAGTAATACTAAAAACACTAATGAGTTGGTAACTGTTCTGAACAAGGAGTTCAAAGCAATCAAAAAGTCGATGGACATAAATCAATCATCTCAAAATTTACACAAAACAAAAGTTATGATGTTTGGTCATGTTAACAGTAATTATGAATTGCATATAACTATTGATAAATTGTTGATTTTGATTGCTTCCTGAAATAAATGAACATTGAAAGACCAAGCAGCTGATGTTGCGTGTTTAATTTATGTGGCTCACTAAAGCAAATTAAATGTCTCTACTTGATCTGAACATTTAACATATTACAAGCATCATCCCTCACGAAAATCCCTTCTATATTCGATTGAACAATAATTGTATACTTAAATATTTGGTTGCCCAAAATTATCGTGTCTTCTTATTTCAAATTCAATTTGTGGTTAAAAATAAGAGTTCGCTCACCGCAAATTGGCATTAATAATAATTTCATGACATTGCATTCTTAATCCACAGGTTTTAATAAGATGTTCCAACAAAGTTGGGAGCATGGAAGCTCAAAAATAGAGAGAGAAAAAACAAACAAACTAAAACTCGACACAAATTAGACAATTTAGGTTAGATTGGATTTTTTCTTCTTGATGTGTTATCAAGGCTCGAGATACTCAGAATAGAGAGATACAGCCAACCCCTGCATAGATGTGAAACCGCGTATTTGCATATTCAAAGATTTAAAGTAGCACTTAGGAACTTTTCAACCTTAATAAAATATTTTCATAACTCTCCTGATGGAACATCGACTTCAAATGACAGTAATTTCTGGACTGTAAGCCGCAAATTTCTTCACTTGCATTCGACCCTGCGGCTAATACATCAGATCAGAGGGGGGCGCAAATATAAAGGAAGCGCAAGAGCGTCAGGCAGAGCAAAACAAAGCAAGTGAGCCCAAATACAGTGTCAGTAGGCGAGACAGAACGAGAGCGAGACAATTTGCGTAGCAAAGTAGCGGGAAAACCTGGTGCGGTAACATTAAAACACCTGCGGCTTACAGTCGGGTGCGGCTTATATGTGTAACAAACTCGAGTATTCCCCAAATGTAGCTAGCGCGGCTTTATAGTCAGGTGCGCCTTATAGTCCAGAAATTACTGTAATTTCTTTTTCACAATTTTTACTCCCATGTATAAATGTATATTTAATGTTTAGGAGCATTTTTGAGTGAGGTTGTGAAATAAATAAATAAATAAATACATAGACAAATAAGTAAATAAATACGCAATGCATTTCAATGGGCGTTAATTTAAATTAAAGGTGGATTCGCGTACACAAATTCACGGGACATGGGGGCAAAAAAAAGTCCCATCCTTTCTGATAATTTCAGTCATTACGGCACTTTAATTAAGGGAAACCATAACTATAATGTGGCCCGCAATAACAATGAGTTTTGACACCTCTGAATATAAAATTCCCCTCCCCCCATTATTATTGTGCATATTGTACACGTGCTTGCTTTTTGTGTATTTGAATACATTTAAATGAGTTTTAAAAAGTCTATTTTAATGTTTAAATGGGTTTGTGTGGGAGGGGCATTTTAAGGCTTAAACTTTAAAGTTGCAATATGGAACTTTTTTTCCCCAAAAATAACTTAGCTTTTTATTTGTCCATTTATGACTGAAATGCCTTCTAATTAGTAGATTAACACCATAGCTGTTCACAATGGGTACTCCTGCAAGCCTCTGGCCAATAGTTTTCAGACTGGATTCGGGTTAGAATTTCCCACGCCCTGTCTGCAGATGTGCAGTAATGTGCGTGGTGTGTATGTCAAGAACGGTAATGTGCGGGTTCATTTTTCGTCAGCTGGTTGCAGTAGCGATTCGAAATGGAATATTCTACATTCAGTAGCTTTAAAGGAAAAAAGTATGTACTTTTTTTTTTTTTTGTAGGTTCTCTATAGAGTTATGGTTAGAGTCAGGATATGGATTCCCCAAGACTTTGCAAATGATAATACGAGGAAGTGACAAGAAAATGAATGAATAACGTTATGCTCACTCTGCGCTTGAGCCTTTCTCTCTCTCTGAGGGTGAGCGTGTCCGCCTTGGCGATGACAGGAACCACATTGACCTTATTGTGGATGGCCTTCATGAACTGAACATCAAGAGGTTTCAAGCTGCGACCGGCAGGAAACAAGCAGGCACATGAGTGAAGAGATGGCGGTCAATTTAGCAATGACTGCTGTTCCGATGAGGAAGAGGAGCTTTACTGGCTGGACTCACCCGTGGCCAAGCGGAGAGATGAAATAGAAGCAGCAGTGAACTCTGTTGTCGACGATGTGGCGACGATTTAGACCGCTCTCGTCGTGGAGGTAGCGCTCAAATTGGTCGTCAATGTAGCTGATAATGGTACTGAAACTGGAAAAATAAAATACAAATAAATTATACATCACATCAAAATAGTAAGTGCAGGATCAACCTAAAATGCACTACAACCTTTACAGGTGACTTCATTTGATTTTCTCTAAACTTTTAAATGCTCAACTGTTCATTTTTTCAAAAATCTGAATTTGTGAGATTTCAGGTGTGTTTGCTTCGGTATCCTCCAGTATTTATTTTAGAAATAGAGCTATGGGAGAGCATTAGAATAAATTATTCTGAAGGTCTATTCAGAGGTGATGGAGAGAGGGGCGGAGCTGTCAACTGATCACCACCTGGTGGTGTGTTGGCTCCGATGGTGGGGGAAGATGCCGGTCAGACCTGGCAGACCCAAACGTATTGTGAGGGTTTGCTGGGAACGTCTGGCGGAATCCCGTCAGAAAGAGTTTCAACGCCCACCTTCGGCAGAACTTCTCCCATGTACCGGGGGAGGCGGGGAACAATGAGTCAGAAGGTTCTGCGCCTCCATTGTCGAGGCGGCCGATCGGAGCTGTGGCCGTGAGGTGGTTGGTGCCTGTCGCGGGGGCAATCCTCGAACCCGCTGGTGCCGTCAAGCTGAAGAAGGAGTTCTGTCGGGCCTTTTTGGCCTGTGGGACTCCAGCTGACAGGTACCGGCTGGCCAAGCAGAACGCAGCTTTGGCGGTCGCTCAGGTAAAAACTCGGACATGGGAGGAGTTCGGTGAGGCCATGGAAAACGACTTCTGGGCGGCTTCAAGGAAATTCTGGTCCACCATCCGGCGTCTCAGGAGGGGAAAGCAGTGCACCATCAACACTGTGTATAGTGGAGATGGGGTGCTGCTGACCTCGTCGTCGTGAGTCAATGGGCAGAGTACTTTGAAGTCCTCCTCAACTCCACCGAAACGTCTTCCTTTGAGGAAGCAGAGTCTGGGAACTCTGAGGTGGGCTGTCCAATCTCGGGGTTCAAAGTCACTGAGGTGGTTGGAAAGCTCCTCGGTGGCAGGGCCCCGGGGGTGGATGAGATCCGCCCGGAGTTCCTAAAGGCTCTGGATGTTGTGGGGCTGTCGTGGTTGACACGCCTCTACAACATCGCGTGGACATCGGGGACAGTGCCTCTGGATTAGCAGACTGGGTGGTGGTCCCCCTTTTTAAGAAGGGGGACCAGAGGGTGTGTTCGAACTATAGAGGAATCACACTCCTCAGCCTCCCTGGTAAGGTCTATTCAGGGGTGCTGGAGAGGAGGGTCCGTCAGGAAGTAAAATCTCGGATTCAGGAGGAGCAGTGTGGTTTCCGTCCCCGCCGTGGAACAGTGGACCAGCTCTTCACCCTCTGCAGGGTCCTCGAGGGTGCGTGGGAGTTTGCCCAACCAGTCTACATGTGTTTTGTGGAGTTGGAGAAGGCGTTCGACCGGGTCCCTTGGAGAGTCCTGTGGGGGATGCTTCGGGAGTACTGGGTACTTGATACGGCTGTGCAGAGCTTGGGCTGCATTGCCGGCAGTAAGTCGGATTCATTTTGAGTGAGGGTTGGACTCCGCCAAGGTTGCCCTTTGTCACCTATTCTGTTTATAACTTTTATGGACAGAATTTCTAGGCGCAGACAAGGCGTTGAGGGGGTCCGGTTTGGTGGCCTCAGCATTGCATCTCTGCTTTTTGCAGATGACGATCACTGGAGAGGTTTGCAGCAGAGTGTGAAGCGGTTGGGATGAAGATCAGCACCTCCAAATCCGAGACCATGGTCCTCGGTCGGAAAATGGTGGAGTGCCGTCTCCGGGTCGAGGATGAGATCCTGTCTCAAGTGGAGGAGTTCAAGTATCTTGGGATCTTGTTCACGAGTGAGGGCAGAATAGAGAGGGAAATCGACAGGCGGATCGGTGCAGCGTCTGCAGTGATGCGTACTCTGTATCGGTCCATTGTGGTGAAGAAGGAGCTGAGTCGAAAGGCAAAGCTCTCGATTTACCAATCGATCTACGTTCCTACCCTCACCTATGGTCACGAGCTGTGGGTCGTGACTGAAAGAACAAAATCCCGAATACAAGCGGCCAAAATGAGTTTCCTCCGCAGGCTCTCCCTTAGAGATAGGGTGAGAAGCTCGGTTATCCAGGAGGGACTACTCCGCCACGACTCCACCGCGTTGAGAGGAGCCAACTGAGATGGCTCGGGCATCTGGTTCGGATGCCACCTGGACGCCTCCCTGGAGAGGTGTTCCGAGCATGTCCCACAGTTTGGAGGCCCCGGGGGCGACCCAGGACACGCTGGAGAGACTATGTATCTCGATTGGCCCTGGAACGCTTTGGGATCCCGCCGGAGGAGCTGGTTGAAGTGGCTGGGGAGAGGGAAGTCTGGAAATCCCTCATAAAGCTGCTGCCCCCGCGACCCGACCTCAGATAAGCGGTAGAAGATGGATGGATGGATGGATTATCCCATCGATTGATCAGCTATAAATTGAATTTGAGAACTATCACAGCCGTCATTAATGAATCAAGTTTCCTACCAGTCCTGGCTGTTGATGGCATCTCCATATCCTGGGGTGTCGACCACAGTGAGACGCAACTTCACGCCCCTCTCCTCGATTTCCACAGTGGACGCCTCGATCTGAACCGTCCTCTCGATTTTCTCTGTTAAGAACGAAAGGACGGCGAGTGCATAAAGCCCCGCAACATGACAACTTGTGCGTGTTCATGTTGTACCTGCTGCTCCTGGGATGATTCTCTCAGGATAGAGGTCAGTCAGGAAAAGGCTATTGATCAGGGTGGATTTTCCAAGTCCAGATTCACCTTTTGCCACAAAGAAATACAAAAATAAGTGTTTGATGGACTTGGTGTATCTTCTTATGCAGAGTGTAACAAGACACTTTCCAGTGAAACACTCTACCAGGAAACCCATTGGCACAATACTAAATTTGACTTCACTGTTAATCTTTCCCGGAGCTATCAGGTGGCTAATCCTGCCACCTAAGGTGAAGATGTGTTTTGATTAGTCATCTGTCAGCTCCACATGACGACTGATTATTATCAGAGAGCATGAATCAAGAAAATGTGTTTATTTGCTTGTACTGCTTGGAAGAATCTATAATCGACTTTCTTTGGCTTCCTACTTTAAAGGTACACCAACCAGTTTTGGATTTTTTTTTTAACTCTCGGGATTGCAAAGGCTGTCCGGATGAGCTTCAGAGGGCTTTCTGGATCAGTTGGCAAAGACGCCACACAAATCTTATTAGGTAGCACTATATAATCAGACAAGGAACTATATTTGGTAACTTAAAGAGGTGTTGAAATTTGACCTAAACACACCTTATTGTGAGAAAGTAGCAGTGTCAGTGCTCCCAGTCAATCAGCTGAACTGAATGTCATTCAATATTATGATAGTTTTGTGTGTACACACACACACCCTAATATTTCTCTGATCCTGGTGCAGTATAAAATTTCAAAACACATTCCACCTTCAAATGTGACAAATAACCTACAAAGTTATATTACAATATACACGAAATTAATAAAAAACAAAAATGAGCGGGTAGCATACGTTTGAGCACTGAACCCACCAGATTACCAGTGTTTGTTCTGTTACTGTTCTGTTCTGTTCTTCTCCGCTAATCTGTGTGGTAAAAGTTAGCCAAGAACTGAAAACGTGCATAATTGTCAGCAAAAGTCTCGTGATCGTGACATGGTTTCAAGCAACCACTTGATGCAGGAATCTTGTGACTGAGGTTTCCAACAGAACTGCAACAGCATCTAAGTTTCACATGAAAGAAAGTGCTTTTAAAAGGACTTGAAACAAAAGTAGCAGAAGCTCACCAAGAAGATGAAATAAATATTGAGCGTGGTCAGGAAAAGCTTGAGCCTCGTTAACTGTTTGTAACAATCCCTGCGGGCACACGGGCCACATTCCACTCGGGGTTCACTTGAAAGGGAAAATGATCAGCAGCGTTCCCCCATCCCCCTTTCCCAAGTGGGGGCGGGGGCGAGTCACTGCCCTCACATCAGGAGTTTACACGGTTGCAGACTCCAGCTGAACAACTAGACTGAGTTGTCACGTGTAATACACACACTAGGCTCAACACAGCAGTGTTTTTTGCTGCTCTTTTTTTGTGAAATAAAATTATCTTATCACAGATCAATGAAAGCTAATAGTGCCAAAAACAATCTGAATGTGATGAAAACTTACCAACAACCATAAGCGTGAACTCAAATCCCTTTTTAACGGATTTGCGATGAACCTGATTGGGCAGGTTGGCGAATCCAACATAGCCGGGCGTTTCAGGGTTGGTGAACTGGCCTTGCTGTAGGAACAAAAAACAACACGTGAAGCTTCATTTAGTCAGTTATGAGAAGATAGACAGTTGTTACTGACTACTGACAATTCCGAGTTTGCGTCACAAGTCAAAATAGCGGTCAAGTCTGTGAAAGGAAGTTCTCCGCTCATTGAAAAGCATTGAACTTTGGATTGTTGTAATTTGATGGTGATGATTATTTTCATTTATATATAAAATATCAGAAATGCCCAGATGTTCGAATTGTCAATTGCTGTTTGATAAATCTCAGGTGTTCAGGGACAAAATGGTGGCTCACACTTAGTTGCAACTACCACCCTTCATTCCAGTGAGTGTTTATTGCTCTTTGCCATAACAGAGGCAAGAACGACACATCACCAGTTCTGCAGGTCTGTATGAAAGGATAAGCAACACAACGACGACGGCGTCTAACTTCAAAAACAGGTAAGCTTCAGTGGGTATAAAAGGTCTACACACCCCTGTTCAAACGTCATGTTTTTGTGAAAAATAAATAAAATAAGACCATGATAAATGCATAAACTAAACCATTAATGTGACCTACAACATGTATCATTCAACTAGTTAAAAAAAATATATACATATTTTTATAACCATTTCTTGAAATCTACTTGGTTGGTGGCCAGTTTACTTGGGTGGCCCGCCCAAGTATTAACATGGTGTGGCAAACACTCGTCACGCTTAAAAGCCCGCAAGTCCAAGTGTTGTTATTAAATTAACAACTGTAATTGAACTGGATATATAAACTGTATTTCATATAAGCTCATTGTTCAGTTGCCTTTATTTTAGAGCAAGACTAACCTGTAAGACCAAAACATTTATGTACCCGTATAACAAATCAAACACTGTTTGTTCTAATAAATATGAATTTATTGCTTGTGTTTGTTAAAAAATACATGGGAAGAGGACCTTGAAAAAAATAGCCGCATATTAAATCGCAATCACAATATTAAAGGGGGAAAAAAAACATCCATCCAGCCATCTTCTGAACCGCTTGTCCTCACAAGGGTCGCGGGGGGTGCTGGAGCCTATCCCAGCTGGCTTATCTATATTAATTTTAATTTCTATACTAACTTTAAGTGTTTCTTATTAACCCTAAAAACATTTCAGATGTTCTAGTAGGATTTTTCTGACATTTACTTTCTAACCCATTCATAATTCGAATGCTGCAGTTCCAGCTACAAAAACAAAGCCACAACACACAATGCCGCTTGCCTCCATGCTTTACGACAGCTGTTTTGATCTTGAGTGATCAGCAGCAGAGTTGTGTTTGTGAGATTCCTAAAGATTCATCACGAGTGTGTAGACTTTTTTTGTTATATTATCCAATTATCCACTGTACATTAAGTTCACGTTAGCTCAACAGTGTCTGGTCAAACATGAAGTAAACTTAATCTTGCTTATGCATTTCATTGAGAAGACAAAGTAAGACGGACAGCGGGTTGGGAAAATGACAACAAAGTATGGGTTAGTGCAGCCAAGTAGTGCAAATAAAGATGCTGAACACCGAGTGGCTTATGTACAAATGAATGTGGGTTATGACTGAGCAAGACTGTAAAACTTGACTTATGACTTGCTTGAAATTTAGCTGGCAATTGACATGACTTTTGTCAAAGTAATTTAGGACTTGCTTGAAACTGAAAAAAGGTTAAGACTTGTGACTTCCTTCTGGACTTACTCCCACCTCTGCATTATAAGCGATTACAAACCCAAAGCATGTCAAGGTGGAAAACAAATAATGTTAAAGATAATCTCTTTTTAAGACTTACCTTCATTTTGTCACCGTGCGACATGATTTTTCCTCACTGCTCCTGGAACGACAGACAGCACATTCCATAAAAAAAGATAAAACGGAAAGAGAATTCAATGCCAATGCAAATCCGTTTTGTACTGGTAACTGTACTAGTAGTGATAAATTCTCATGCTTGAACGCTTACAAGACTTGGTAGTGTGAGAGACAGGAAGTCTGGTTTGCCTTGTGAGAGAGCTCAAATGTCACCCCCCCCCCCCACAGACACACACACACATATATTAAAAACACGATCTGCTTCTCTTCCTGTGAGCTTACAGCTTGTGATATGCTTCTTTGACTATTACTACTCACAGTCAAAGCGGTTTCACGAAATTCACGCCAAATTTTGTTCTTATTCACTGACTGTTCTGGCTAACAGGGGTGTGAATTGCCGAGTACCTGGCAATTGGATCCGTATCACGATTTATAGGTCACGATTCAAATTCAATTAATCCCGATACGAATCTATAAATTGATTATTGCGATTTTTACTCAAATTTAGAAAATACTAATCAGAACAACAACTTGTAAATGTACACGGTAAGATTTGTAAGAAAATGTATTTATTTCTCTGAAAATTCAGGCTTATAACTGTGAGTATTTAACAGGTTGCAATCGGTTTCATGTTTAAACAGCATTGAAATAAAATATTAAGGCTTAATATACCATTAATATTACAGTCTTCCATGCTTAAAGTGTGAATCCTAACCCAAAGTAAGACATTTTGCTGAATATTTCCATTTAAAAAATTGATGTTTAAACATCGATTCGGCCGCATATCGAATCAATTTAAGAATTGCGCATTGTAATATCGCAATATATTGCTGAATCGATTTTTTTTAACACCTCTATTGGCTAAACTGTTTAACTCTTTGACTGCCAGACGTTTTCAGAAAAGGGATGCCGCCAGTGCCAGCCGATTTAAGCATTTTGACTGATCTTTCAAGGTCCACAGAAAATGTTCTGTTTGGACTATGGAAACACATACTACCAAATTAAAGATTGGACTTTCATCTTTCATCAGAAAAAAAAAGTTTGTTTCTACCTTATTCCGTTCTTTAGTAATCAACAATAGAAAATGGTTAGTTTGACCCAATTTCGCCTGTTTTGGACCAAAATATGGAGAAATCAAGCTTTTAGTGAAACGATATTATTTCATGCATTCTAGTGAATTTTACACTTCTTTTTGTCCATGAATGATGCCACAAACACCTAAATAGTGCTTTACTTCTATAAAACACTACCACCAAGAATGAAAAAGTGTTTTTTGATAGCAAAATACGTTTATTTACATTCAACAGTGTAACAATTTGACAACAATTTGGCAAACTATTTACAAATGTGTGCAACTGTGGTGCTATTTACAAATATGTGGATGTTTCAACGACAGTTTTTCTTTTTGTAACACTCTCCTGCGTGCAAAGAGACGCAACAGCATTTGCACAACAGATTGCCTCTTCGCATGCGCCACTTTCTTGCAGGCCTTTTTTTCCGGGGAATAGCAAGTATATACTGCAGTGTGTCATCAAGTCTAATATCAGGATCATGCTACGGTTTCGTTACGTCTCGCTTCCCCGTGTCCTTCAGTTGCTATACCGGGTGGTAGGAGATGTTCTGATCCATTTTATCCACTCCATTCATGGTGGCATCGTAGTCCAGAAACAGTGTCTTCTCCGTGATCAGACTGTACCCGCTCCTCCGATGAATATGCATTGGACTCGGGGTACTCTTCATTGTCCGATCGAATGTCCGCTTGTGCAGCTCCGCGTTTTCCGGCGTTAGCAGCGCTAGCCGGTGAGGCTTTATGACGAGAGAATAACGGCCGCGTCAATGCTTCCAACTCCGGCGTCAACCTCGGGAGTGACCATCATCATCATCATCAATGTGCATTGGTCGATGCTTTTCGACTACTCTCCATCGTCCGATCGAATGTCCGCTTGTGCAGAAGTACCCGGCCGGCTATTGTGCGCGTTTTCCGGCCTTAGCAGCGCTAGCCGCGCTTAGCCGGTGAGGCTTACTACGTGATCGTAAACACGTCCAGGCTTCCAACTTTGGCGTCAAACTCGGAGTCATCATCATCATCATCATCATCAATCTGCATTGGTCGATGCCAACTCTCCATCGCCCGATCGAATGTCCGCTTGTGCAGAAGTACCCGGCCGGCTATTGTGCGCGTTTTCTGGCCTTAGCAGCGCTAGCCGCGCTTAGCCGGTGAGGCTTACTACGTGATAGTAACAGTCGCGCCAAAGCTTCCAACTTTGGCGTAGAGCTCGGAGTCATCATCATCGTTGACATCAATGCGCTTTTTAGTATTGATTGATGCTTTCCGTCTTTGAAAAAAATGCTCAAGCGTGAGCTGCTTGCAACCGGTTGCTTGGGCAGCCATTGTGGGCTTATTCAGCCATGTCTCCTCAACACTCTAGCTCCGCCTCACGTCTTCTACTGACGCCCACGGTGGGCGGCCCATCCAACCTTGTGCAAAGAGAGTCATCGCTGCCCTCTAGGGGCCAAAACGAGTCTTTGACTAATCATATCTGCCTGATACTTTCAGCACAGCTGCCCAAGGCTTTCCTGCACCCGTTTTTGAAACAAAAAAAAAAAAACCCATAGGGGACGTCTTTTAACGTCCTCGGCGCCCTTCCCTAGGTTTATGCTAAACGTTTTATAACGTTTATGGCAGTCAAAGAGTTAAAATGGAAACTGTGTACAGTAATTGCTTTCTCATGAAGAAAAGTGGAGAGTAAGTAACAATTCATGTGCATATATTTGCATTTACTATGTGACTCATGAATTGTGGGTATGCATTTGCGTGAGCAATGAAATTCTGATGGGCATATTTGCATATATACCATTTGAGAATTTGTGTGTTTACATATAATTGCTCCTAATCTTCTTTAAAGGAGCAGTGTGTGGAATTTATTGCCATCCAGTGGTGCACTAATAGAATGCAATGACCGAAGATCACGTGCAATAGGTGCTTTAGAGACCATGCTTCACAATCCGACCACCAATTACTACATTTACAAAGTTATTTTACTTCAGGTATCTGTAGCAAAAGCATGTCAGCCTCCTGTAAGGTGTGGCACGGCCTATGTAATATAATTAACAATTACTAGACCTACGATTATATATTTTTTTAAATGCATGTTGTGGTAGAACATATTTTTTTTATTGAAATTAATAGTGGGTTTTTAAAATGAGCGAACATTGAAAAAATTCTACAGACTGTCTCTTTAAAGCTTGTCTTTTCTCAAATATATTTCTCACTTGCCACAGTGGCTGCAAATGGAAATGTGCGGCAAAGCTACACAATCTGGTACAGAGACTGTCTACTCATGAGGTTTCAATGGTTTCTGTAGATTTACTATTAATACTGTCTTCGAATAAACACAACGCTGACTCTCGCTGACTTCAAAACAGGAAAAGCAGCCGGGTCATTAATAGACCCAAAATGTATTGCTCCAGACTTTGAATGCGTGACTGCACTAAACTACTTTACAAAGGTACGAATCATAAACAGAGTTTAATAAGCGTTTCCACGTGGATCGTTTAAGTACCGTAAACACTATTTTTATAACGGTTAACGTTCGAGTGGGTGTGGACCGGGGCTGATGGTTGACGTCCGCGAGGAAAAAAGAACCACTTTTAATCATGTCAAATTCCGAAAAGGCGATGCAGAGTGGTCAAAATCCTGAGTGTTTAACTTAGCATTCGTAGCATTATGGATAGCATTTAACTAGTCACTAACTAGCCGATTAGCTTTCCCTGTTTAACTCGCGATGCTAATTTTAGCCTAATAGCCCCAGCGAGCCGAGTCAAGTCTTATGTGAATGATTTTCTAAAAAGTGAAAATATTCTAAACATTACCTTAAGCGTCCGCTGGAAAATAGAGTGTGGAGAAGACAAAGAGGAGCAGAGAGCGGCGGTAGGGAAGAACAGTTTGGTTTGGCGGACGCCTCGAATTCTTCAGATTCCGGTGCACACAGCTTCCTCCAAGCAAACACACCGACGGACCACAATGCACTGCGTCATCGAGGCGGCGAACGCATTGCGTCAACGTCGCCGCCATATTGTATGTGGAAAAATGAAGGATCCGCGACGAGGCCTCATTCACAAACACCATCAATTCAAATTCAATCTCCTAAAAAATTCTAAAATTATAGCAAAAGCCTGTATTGCAAACACGGACGTCGCAAAATAACCTGGACTCAATGATGCCAACTCACCGTAGTGATAAGCGAAGTCACCGGTGGCAATCTCGCCTAGCGCACCACTGATTTCTCCGCAACGTTTTCACGTTGTTTTCTGTCTTCGGTGAAAATGCCACAATGTGTGACATAACAATAAATCAGGGAGAAGCTCTACAGTACATGCACATTTAATCGGTAAGAATGCAATTATAAACTGTGTTGTTTTCTTCACTATTTAGTCTCTTCATTTTGTAGAAATGCCTTTTGACTATTTTTCCAATCTATTTCTGCCTATGTGTTGCCATGTCAAATTAATCTGCCTGGGTCCAGAATTAGTAGTGCTTAATTGACCAACATTAACAGTGGGACTGTTTCTTTAATCATTCAGATTTAAAAAATTATCCTCACAGGACAAGTGAGTTGGTCCTCAATGTTGTCACTCTTTTTCGGCTTTTGATTTGCTGGACTTGTTACAGCCAAGAGCAAGTAGCAAAAACATATATATATAATCAGCATCTCTGTTGAGTATGAGGTACTTCATTATTTGTCAATGTATTTGTTGTGTTTTAGATGCATTTCGGTTCTGCCTTGCTCCAGATGATGTATGTGGAAGAGTTGCCTGCTGTATTTAGACATTGAACCCCTCCCCAGGCGATGAGAATAGCGGAAAAATCTGCATGTAAATAGCACCTTGCCAAAGGTTTGTAAATGCCTATAGAAGTCACCAGATGGCATCAAATTACTCCTTTTGTCTAAATTAAGCTCCTTATCTCATTTCAACTTATTTGCACCGCACCAAAATGCTACCAGATGGCACCAAAGCAATACTGTGCTATTGTATACACAGATTAATTAAACAATAAAAAAGAATAATAATGTAAAAGGTTGTACGTGTGTAATAGGGTAGTTGTTTGTACCTACAGTTTCTCAATTATGTGAGTGGGTGAGAAGCATAAGCTATTGTGTACTGACACATTCAATATGGCGGACAAGATGACGTTAGCACAACACCGGGCGCCAACCCTCTCAACCCTGGCGTGGAACGACAACAGCTGATGCCTGTGATGCGATGACGAGAAGATACACACGTGTATTTAATTAAGTAATTTCATATATTATCGGAGAACTGTTCTTTGTATATGATTTTTAATGAATGTGGTAAGAATTTTTAGTCCAGCAATGTCCTACCGGACATGAATATTATTTTTAAAGGAGAGGCATTTCAAATGCCGCATTTGTTAGGAAGAAATCAATCACTTCACATAATTTATAAAATGTCAAACATATATGGTAATGTTCGATATTCATTCGTGAATAACATCAATAAATCAATAAAATGTATTATTTTATAAGTCATTAATGTGGCTCGTTGGTCTAGGGGTATGATTCTCGCTTTGGGTGCGAGAGGTCCCGGGTTCAAATCCCGGACGAGCCCGTCTCTTTTATAGGTCCCTTTATATTGTAGTAAACTTCACATTGCTGATGTTCTGGGTCCTAATATCTGCATAATTCTCCCCATGCTTTCGTTGGTTGTCCATGGTTTCGCAAGCTTCTTCCTACATTCCGAAATATGTCAGTTTGGTTCATTCCGAATTTCCATAAAAGTGCATGTGTGTGTCAATACTCTGGAGTAAGGTTAAAATAATAATTAATGACTTAAGAAAAGAGTATTAAACAGGACTTTGAGCTACGCTGTCATGTTTTCACAATGCTATATTTACCTTTAAACATTCAGTTGATGAAATACGCATGTCAGACAAGAACATTTTGGAGCAGACCACATGGTCACGGTGCTAAGGCCTACTCGTTCTTCTATCAGCACCAATGCTTAATTCTTGCTCCGGGGCTCTGTCGACTGGCAAATATGTTGTGTAAAGCCTTTCTGCCTGTCTATCTGTGTTTTTCTCCCTCTAGCTTCCATAAGAGCCATGAGATAAGTTGGTAAATAGCAGTCTATTCCCTTTGCTGTTGCAGCAAGCATATCTTGAGCACGCAGGGGAAAACATTATTTCCATAAGCTTCTTAGTTGCTCTGGGCTCTGTCATTTGTATGGTGGCTTCATGTGATGACTTCAGATGTGATTTTAAATACATTTCTCGAATGTCTTAAGGGTGGACACTCTTCTAATAGGGGCAACAGGGGTCCTGTATTTGAATTATGTACTAATTTATGCTGATAACGGATCATTATGAGATAGTGTGGGCGTTTTTGGTGAGTAAGAACTCATTTGATGCGTTTGTAAGAGTGTTTGGTATGAGTACATTTTTGATGAGTGTGATTTTTTTTCAGTGAGGTTTTTTGACACGTGTGTGCATTGTTTTGGGGGGAATCTGAGTTTTTGGGTGTTTGTGTAATTTTTTGGGGTGTTTGTGCGAGTTTTTGTTGTATGCAAAAAGTAAGATTTGACATAAACAGTGGCTGGTTGCCATTACCCTGTTGTGTCTACCCACCTGCAGATGCTGGCCTGATTGGGCCATTCCATATTTCTGCCTCACAGCCACCAAAAGTGCATTTTTGTTTAAGACAACACTTTTACCTCCTAAACAACCCAAACAATTCTCACTCACATTGTGCTAATGTGAGTGAGAATTTTTGGTGCGTTGTGTTTGGAGGGTTGTTGTTTTTTGTTTATTTTTGGTCAATGTGAGAGTTTGTTGTTGTTTGTATGAGTTTTGTTGTTTTTAGTGCGTCGTGTAGGAGAGGTTTTTATGTTGTTGAGAGATTTTAATGTTTGTGTGTCTGTGTTATATAGTTTGTGAGAGTTTTTTGGGTAAATGTGAGAGTTTTTTTGTATTGTGAGAGATTTTTGTAGTGTGAGATATTTGATAAGCATGAGGGTAACCCATTGCTAGTTGCAATGAGGTTTTTGGTGTGCATGAGCAGTTTTGGTTGAACATGAGAGTTTTATTTCGTGTGAGTTTTTTATGTGAGGGAGAGTTTCTCACATTGTTTGTTGTGTATGATGGGAGTTTTTTGTAAGGGTGAGAGGGTTTTTTGCGTGAGAGATTTTTCATGTGATACTAGTTTTGGGTTTAGTGTGAGAGCCTGTCTGAGAGAGTTTTTTGGTGCGTGTAACGCTTTTAGGCGCATTTTGGGTTTTTTTGTGTTGAGGTGTTATGGTGCATGATAGTTATTTTTTTTAGTTGAATGTAAGTTATTGTGTGTGAGAGGTTCTTTGAATCGTGAGAGTATTTTTTGGGGGGGGGGGGGGCGGGGGGTTGTGAGAGAAAGGTGCATTTGAACAACCTTACAGTTTGTCAAAGCCATTAACTTCCACTTCCCAAACAACACATCATTTCAATCTGCTGCTGTTGGTGGCACAAAGTCGGCGGCAAACGACTTTGTTGTAAATGTCCCTCATTGACTGCTGACTTGCTTGTCTTACAAACTAGCTGATAGTAAAGTAACGCTCAGGTTGATCCTCCCAAGCCTGGAGGAGGCGTATTAATTTAGCCAGGAAGAGGTCTTCTGAAATGATTTGTTGGGCAAAGATCTCTTTTGCACGCCCCCATCTCTGTCAACCCCCCCAGGGTCAACCAAAGCATATTCCACTGTCAAAGTGTCAGGAGGAAAGCTATTAAAAAAAAGCTTTACTTTTCTTAAGTATCATGAGAATAAGTACATGGGTTAGTGAAATCCCTCCCTAAGAGCACTGAAAATCTTTTGGGATTTTCCTCCTGGAATATTGCCTAATGGACGACTCTGGAGTGTCAAAAAGAGCGTTGTTAGCTAAGAATGCACTTTTGGGGATTTGGTTTGATTACATTAGGAGCTGAAACAACAAAACATGACGTGAAAGTGTGATGGAACTTTTTAGTCATGTAGAAACTTTTCCCTTTTAAAATAACATCAAAATAATCAAATAAATACATTTTTATTATAAATCAGCGATGTGAATCACTATACTAGGGTTTGTTGAATTTTGAGGATTCAGGTACCTGTTATTGAGGAGTTTTTTTTTTTTTTTTTTTTAAAGAACTTCTATATTGTCAAATCACAACAAATTCAACAAGAAGAGTCCACTTGCCTAGAGCAAAGGTGGGCATCGAGGGCCGAAGTCCTGCAGGTTTTGCATGTTGCCCTTCTCCAACACAGCGGATATTTGATCAGCTCATCAGCAAGCTCTGCATAAGCCAGATAACGATCCTGTTGATTGGAATCAGCTTGCGTTGGAAGTGAGAAACCTCCAAAACCTGCAGGACTCCGGCCCTCGAGGACCGAGATTGCCCACCTCTGGCCTAGAGCCAACCTTTGCTGATTATCAAGACCTGAAAGACTGAGAATTTACTCAGATTTTTTTTTTAAAGCATAAATAAATAATAAATAATAAATAATGTTTTATTTTTTGGACGTTTCAACCTAAACATTCATGACTTGTTTAACAGAAGGGAATTTAACCAAATTCAACTGCATTTAATTAAACACTTTTCCCTTTGTCGCTAGCTGACATATACAGGACAGGTGTGAAACTCAAGACCCCGGGCCAATATCCAGGCTGCCACATCATTTTATGTGGCCCACTAATGCAAATCCTGTGGGTCTAATTTATGTCTCTTGCTGAATTCCGGACCAATACTGAGCCACTGAGAACTAGGGTGGGCTAAATCCATTTTTGGTACTGCCATCATCTCACATCCATTTTCATTGTTTAGATCCAAATTAGTATTACCTTAAATGCCAGAAAGAAAATTAAAACAAACTGCAATTAGGAAAAACAAGTCCAAATATCAGTAAAATATCTCAACATCTCGCAAAAATGTATAAATAACGTACTTTTAGTAACATGAACAACAACTTTCTCAGATTTCTATTTGTGACTGTCACTTTTTGGGACATTCGGCCCAGTGTTGCACGTATGAATCAGGAAAAGCCCTGAGTGTAATAATGGACTGCCCCCTATATGTCAAAATTCAAACTACAACACTTTTCTCCATTCATTTCTGCATTTAAGAATGATAAATTTGAAGTTAGCTTTAGCTCTCATTGGCTCAATTGAAAATTCTCTTAACTTTTGACTGATGTTGAGATTGTTGTTGATGATGAGAGTGGTGAGGCTCCCTGGCATATAAAAGATGCTCGTTGAAGTTGAGCTGTAGCACTTCAACATACTTCCTTGACACCAACTCCTATTTAGACAGCGCTTTCTTGTGTCCATCGTCAACAATAATAACAATTGTGGTCAATTCAGTAGCTCCTCATCTTTCAAGTTGATCTTTTCATGTCAAACGCTGGCACCCTCCTCATCCAGACTCCGCTTCTCTGTGTCACCTGTCATTTTTTTTGTCACCCGCGGCTCTTTGTGTACCTGTCCATTTCTTTCTCCGCCGTGACTCCATAATCCACCTGAGTGCATGGACGACAGTTTTGACATAAGAAGAAAAGATAGACTTCCCAGGGAGAGGGACAGTATCTTTGGAGCCTGGGGATAACCGGATTAGCGCCGACATTTTGTGCTGCTGGCATTTTTTCTTATTACCCGTTTCAAGCAACAACAACCCCGCCACATCCTTCCCTCCTGCCCTTTCGTAGAAGTCACACCAAACACAGACAAGTAAACAATAGCGCATACGGTACTTCAAGTTGGAGTTACAGCAGCAAGGCCTTCTCTACCTTAAACACTATTAGAAGAACTTAAAACCTAAATACTTGTATTTGTTCCATCAAATGATATTAATTTATTCTCGTTTGGTATCATTTCTCTTGGCCTCACTGCTTCCAGTAGGTGTAAGAGGATGTTAGATTTTGTTTGTCCAATCAGATTTCAGCATCTGTGTGTTGCTATGTGAATCTAATCTTTCCATGCAGGGCCTTCAGAATCAGTACTACCGGCCAATGTAACCTAAACCATACTTCCCCGTACCCGAGGGCGGCTCCATCCCCCCGGGTGAATTTTGAAAATTTTCCCGGTTCCTGTAAGACTTCCAGGAAATGGCTCCAGGGGCCTAGGGTGAACCCCCCCCCCCCCCCCCCCGGGTCCTGGGGGAGCCAACCATCGACCCCAAGCCAACTTTTTACAATTTTTCCAACGATGTATGGCCCGTCGCTGTACGACCTACCGCTCCAGAGATAAAGGGGGTGCACATGCCAGATCCCGAGTAAAATGTTGGGATTTTCCCGGGGCCGTATCTCCGTCGCTCCACGAACTTGCGTTTCGGAGATAGAGGTCCGACAGTTTGCCCAATGTCATGCCCAAGGACGCTGCCTCCGGCTTGTCCTGCTCTCGCTTCAGGTGTTTTCCCCCAGGAACGCTCTGCGAAGTCCGGCTATGCTTTTTCGATTTTTACTGGGCTGAGCTGTTCCAAATGATAACAACAAACTGTATATATTTTTGACGCATGATCTCATATTTGTTTCATCTGTACGGCTGTCTAAAAGTGGTCAGTCACTGTTTGAATGTGTTGACGATGGGACGCGGAACCTCCAGCGGCAGTAGATAAGAGCCCAGCTATGAGACGGATCAGCTGGGTGACCCCCGCTGTCCGTCACTTTATCCCTCCAGCCCTTCTGCTGAAAATGTCTTATCACAACTGCCGCTGCTGTGCGGCTTCACCGCTGGATCTTTCCCAAACATTGGCTTTTGATCGAGGGGAGCAAATGAAATAAAGACCTCCTACTGCTGCAGTGTTTCCTGACCTTCATTGAGCCAAGGCACTCTATTTGACATTTGACAAATCTCATGGCAGCGAACAATATGCTCGAGTGTAGGTTCGAAACTTCTGAATGTGGGATGTCTTTGGTAACTTCCACTCCGAAACCAAGATAGTGTCTTTGAATTCCTGACAGTTTTGCCTTATTGCTAATTCAAACATTTCTCCATCAATGTCATTTCAATAACATATAAGGAGGTTCAAGCCTGTATTTGACCAGATAAGGTATCATAATTATGAAAATGGTTCAAAGAAATCAATAGAGACTCCAAGGACCAGTAAATTATGGCTGTGATTAATATTGATTTAGCAAGGTGGGAAAAGAGGGTGTTACGCTACCTTAAGAGTTGTAGCCTAGTAGAATACAGGAAAGCTGCAATGCATGATGGGAAAGACTTGAAATTGTTTTGTTTTTTTACGACAGAAGTTTTCAAAGGGGTAAAAATGCTACTTATGAGTCAGGTCAAATTAAACTACAGTAGTCCCTTGAGTTATGACTGAGTGTCAGCCATGTTTTTTTGCTTTGACTTTTGAGCAAAAAATGACAAATATGAGCACTGTTTATTGGCAGGGAACTCAGCTTCACAACCAACTAAACATAAAACAGAGAATCACACATTGTATATTTAAAACAACCACCTAAAGTTGTCTTAAAATCTGGTAGCTTAATGCTAACACATATTGAGAAACCTAAACATGGGCTAACAAATATCAATGCGTAGCACGCTTTAAATAATGGATATTTGAACACAAACAGACAGATAACATAGCAACACTGACAGGCATATATTCTTTATCCTCTGTGAAAAACAACTAATATTATTTGCTTACTGAGTCATTGACACTTTATAGCAGTTGTTAAACGTTGTTACTGCATGACTCGAAGCTGTACACACCAGAAGGTGCTCCAATTAATTACAATAGGCTTACTCCTGACACACATACTGTTACATTGTATTAATTATATATATTTTTTTAAGTGCACAATTATATATGAGTGCTATATTTTCTTTGTTTTTAATTTCTTTGGCTGGCTGGAACAGATTAATGGCATTTCCATTCATTTCAATGGGGAAAGATGATTTAAAATGTGAGTGTTTTGAGTTACAACTTACAAGCATGGTCATGGGGGAAAAAAATGACTCGTATCTCAAGACACCATTGTATTTAAATGTGGAACAAGATAAAGACAGACTTCTTCATACCGAATGGTATTACAGTGTAGGTATTGTTACTCGGGTTAAATGGTCATCTATATGTATCGGGGGTTTTTCCCGTGCATGAGAGATTTTGTGAAGCTTTTAAAGTGTCGAGGGAGGGGAACGGAGGGAGTCTCAGAAATGTTAAAGTCATTTTTTTTGTTGTTGAGGGGGATTACAGTGCTCTCTTCTTCTCATTGGCTTGGCCCACCGTGACCGTGGAGTAGAGATGAGAGCTTGACATGCTTGGTTTCTTCCATAACAAGCTTCCAACTTGCAAGCAGGCTGTACACTTCATTTAAACAATTAAGGCGCACAGAAAAACATTTATTGCGGATTTTTTACACCCCAAAAAAAGAAGCCCATGACGTTTTTTCCCCACTTTCTTTTGTGGAAAAGGCGACTTGAATTGTTTTAAATGAATGTGTGGTCGGATTTGGAAATGCCCAAACCTTTAGAGCACATCAAGAGACCCATGAACGCGTTCATGGTGTGGTCGAGGGGCCAGAGACGCAAGATGGCCCAGGACAACCCAAAGATGCACAACTCGGAAATCAGCAAGAGGTTGGGCGCCGAGTGGAAAAAGCTCAGCGACTCCGAGAAGCGTCCTTACATCGACGAGGCCAAAAGGCTCCGGGCTCAGCACATGCGAGAACACCCGGACTACAAGTACAGACCCCGGCGCAAACCCAAAACTCTCCCCCACCACACGGAGCGCCTCGTTTTCCCGCATGTGGAGCCCTTGAAGGGATTCTCCGTGGACTCGTCCTTTTTCATCCACGGGGATAAAAACCCCGCTCTCCAGGCGCCTTCCCCGGTGAGACATCTCCATCGCTTGGCCGAGTTCCAGCCCCCTCTGAGCGGTTACAGCGCGCCCGCCTTCGGGTACCACTCCGGGGCGGTGGTCGGGGGGTTGGCTTGCCTCGGACAGCACACCCACGCGTCGCCTGCGAGCTCCTACGTGGTGCCGTGTAACTGTGGAGCGTGGTCGGCGGCCGGTGTGCAGCCCCAAGTGGCTTACATTCTACTCCCGGGAGGGATGAGCAAGAGCGGCGTGGACGCGTACGCGGCACCCGGGGCCAGTGCGTAAATGGAGTGGGGACGCCAACGGGAGCGCGCAGGGCGCACACGAATCGAGATGAACATGATTGGGAACATATGGGATGGAGCATAATTCTTTTTGGACCGCGTGGGAAATTTTTGTTGTAGTGACTTTCGGCTTGTCCCGTCAGGGGTCGCCACGGCGCGCATTTGTTTGGCCTACCACAAATAAAAATAAACATTATAATAATTTATTTATTTTTTAGGTGGGGACTATAATTGACGTCTAAAGATATCTGTCAACAATAACAACTTCACATGAAAACTGTAAATAACTGGCCAAAAAAGTTGCCATGCAGCTATTATTGTAAAATCTCAGTTAATTACTGTAAAAATCTATTACAGCATATTACTGGGGGGTGGATCTCTTAATTGTAACTGTATATACATTATAGTTACTTATTGTATCCTAAGTAACTGTAATTTATATTAGCTTGCAACTTTTTGGCCAGTTATTTACCAAATATTCTACAGTCAATTCTTTACAGTGTAAAGCTTAATAGGCTACATTAAATAATTTACAGAAAGTTCAAATTATTTGAAAATTGAATAAAACAAAACGCTCAATTTAATTGTATCACATATGATAGGCCTACATTTGGCTTTAAGGGGTGAAGTAAAATACAAGTACTAAAATGATTTCTGCAAAATTAACATCTAAAGATATACGACAACAAATCATTAGCCTAACTGCATAAATGTCCAAATCAACTAAGTGTTACCAAATCAAGCAAAAATAGCAATGTGCTTGCTAAAAATAGCTTGTTTTCTCTAGGCCACTTTACTTTAACGCTAAAGAACATTTAAGCATTAAAATAAAACTTTTGTCAAAGTAGCTACTGATTCAATTCCTTGTAAAAGTAGCCTATTAAAAGCCCAAGCTGCAATGTGCATAAGTAGAATTGTATTGTTACTGCAAGTACAATACCCATTTTGATAACTTGGCAGACCAAAATACCTTCCCTCTTTTATCGAGTACTGCGGGGAAGAAGGAAAGAAAGAAAGAAAAAAAATCACTGAATTGACAAGAGGTCACTATGCAATAACTGAAAACACACACCTGTATAATGCTTTTCTGCAATAGATGGAGACATTTTGAACGCCTACATACGCTGCTATACATCACTGGCATGGACAGATGTACAAATATACACTATTGATAGTAAAATACAGATTACTGAACCATTTTAGAGAAAAATTTCCTGTGCTGTAATGTGGGGGGTGGGTTGGATTTATTTTTTTTCATGACTGTTTTTTGTTCAGTTTCCGTTTTATTTGAATTGCTTGATTAATAATGGATCAAGTTTTAGTTTCATTTCTTTGAATCCGTTTACTGAATCTGAATTACTGTGCCATTCTGAAAATCTCAATAAATCCACCTGTGAAAAGTTCTCAGAGTAAACTAGAATGTTGTTTTACACAAATTAGGTGGAAATACAGTAAACGCTGTGAAATGATCATGAAAATGCATCTTAAACTGTAATTCATTTTCAACACTAGGTGTCACTCTTCGCCCAAAAACCAGTCGACAACAGTCGTTGTCAAATCTTGAAACCAACGCTATAAAAAATGTCTCTCCAAGAACCACCTCAGTAGGTAGTGTTAATCAAAAAAAAGGCAAAGTATAGATTTAAAATTGTAAACCATGTAACATTATGTACAGACTGAACATGACCACTGTACGTGAACACTACGCAGTGTGAAAATTCGATTCGTTTTTTTTTAACCACTAGAGGGAGGCTGCAGACCAGCAGTGGTATTACAGAAGTTCTGCACTTTGACAATCACTGAGACCAGTCCAAAAGAGACATAACCCCAAATTGTTTTTGTTTATTGTTGCATATTCAAACCTCCACGTATACTTTTCAAAATAATAAATAACAAATCCAGTTTCCGTCCAAACTTTGATGAAGCCAAGGAACACAAAACTCATCAGAGCTCACTTCCCAAAACTGGTTTACGGTGAACTCTTCACCAACGTGCTCCTTGACTAGGCCATCTACTGTCAAGACACAAACTAGGAATCATTTATTCTTTTGACAATACGATCTGCATTTCAATCATTCTAAAAAAAATAAGCGTACAAGAAAATCAGACAACAGAAACAACTCGAGAACACGCTGTGATGCTTTAACCGTTACGTTCATGAATTTGTGACTTTAGACAGAATTTAGCAGCAATGTAACAATTCTAAGTTCAGTCCAAATAATATTTCATCTATAATGTTTATTTTTTTTTTTTAAATCTAATTTGAATTCATGCCTAATTGTTGGCTTAATTAAAAAAAAAAAAACTATTTTAACTAAAAAGAAAAAAGATGCTGTCAGACCCCCCCCAAAAGGCAAAGTGAGTACATAAACCATCAAACTGAAACCTGCCTTGTGTTTATATCCGCTCTAACTTTTCACTCAAGAACTCCTCCACGCTGTCCGTGTTCCACTTGAGGATGCTGAGTTCCTCAGAGATGTTCCCGTTATCATCCAAAAGCTTGAGCACAGGATCGGAGCCTCGCACGTACTGAGAGAGTAGGAGGTGAAGAAAAAGAGCCAGCGTCAGCAACAACAAAACATTATTTGTAGAAAGAGGTCTCAGGAAGTTAGAAATGCCCTCAGTACACTTTTAAATGGTCTCTCTAAATCACAAATTTCCAATTACGCAGAGATGGGGATGACAATTTGTGATATATTTACAGCTGAAGCTATGATATAGGCTATTAGAAAATATTTTTAATAACAACGATTGATGTGTGTACATCCCGCTAAAGACATCAACACTCACCTTGATCTGAAGACCCTTGAACAGCTTCGGCTTGTCACCCCTGACAAAAGCTGCAGAGATTAAAAATATAAATAAATACATAAACAAGATCTGGGCCAGGCATGCGTCCATTAGCCGTTCTATTTTAGTCGTGAGGACTTTAATTATTGACAGCTGTAAACCCTCGTGAGAAGGCTACAGCTGAAGTCAACAAAACAAATGGCGGCCAAATGGCGCACAAGATGACGCGATGCTCCAGCGTGAGGATCAGTCAACGAAGCGCAAACGTTATGGAGTAGACGGCGGGTGGTCTTCTTCTGCAACAAATGGCTAAAACGTCCAAGTGGGGGCTTGAAAAACAAGCCTCAAGTGTTCAAGACCACCTACTGATGAAAGGATTTACAATATCAGAGACTTGGACGACACTCTTTTCCACACCGATTCCTAAACACCGTGAAAGTATCTAATTTTGCTAGCTTAATGCTAACACACAATACAAACGGCAAAAGATGGGCTAACAAAAATGTTGTTTGTTGTTTTGTGGATGCATTAAATGGATTCCATTCATTTAAATGGGGGATATATGCTTTGAGATACGAGTGTTTTGAGTTGCAAGCATGGTCACGGAACAAATTAAACTCCTTAGTCAAGAAACTGCTGTATATAATTTCGTCTGATGGTGTGATATTTTTCTAATGTGAAATGCACAGAACTTTGACCGAAAGCTAATATCTAACTTTTTGAGAGTGGCGTAAATTATGTAATCTTCGCAGAACTGTGAGGACTTGTCATTAAAGTGGAAAAACACAGTGGCACCAAATCCTTGGCAAATTTCCCCAAGTCATGATTTGGGGTGTTGCTGCACCATTTTTGTTTTAAAAAATCTGCTTGGTTATAACAACGTCAGTAGAGGTGCAACAATTAATTGACAATTAAAAAGATTATCAAATTAAGTGATTTGAAAAAATAAAATAAAAATAATAAGCAAAAAAATTGGTAGCTTTTTCTTTAAAAATGGTCCAAATCCTCGGAATTTCAGTTACAAACAGTAAAGTTTTTGCCTTTTAATAATTAATTTGTCTATTTTTTTGAGTAAAGGCATGGAAATTAAAACCCTTTTTTTTTTTTTTAGTTCAACTCATCGATTGAGAAAATTATAGACACATTAATTGATGTACAAAAAAATCATTAGTTGCAACTAGGGGTGATAGAAAAAAATCCATTCTGCAATATATCACGATATTATAGCGTGCAATTCTCAAATCAATTCGATATGCGGCCGAATCGATTTTTAAACATAAATTTTTGATGGGAATATTCCACAAAACGTCTTTCTTAGGGTTAGGATTCACACATTAAGCATGGAAGAATGTTATATTAATGGAACATTAAGCCTTAATATTTTATTTCAGTGCTGTTCAAACATGAAACAGACTGCAACCTGTTTGTTAAATGCAGTGGCTCAGTTATAAGCCGGAATTTTCAGATAAATAAATCATACAAATCTTACAGTGTACATGTACAAGTTTACTGATGAGTATTTTCTAAATTTGAGTAAAAAAAAAAAAATGCAATAATCAATTTATAGATTTGTATCGGGATTAATCGGTATCGAATCGCATCGTGACCTATGAATCGTGATACGAAATGAATAGCCAGGTACTAGGCAATTCACACCCCTGCTTGCAGCCCTAATTATGATTATTCTGAGAACCCCTCACCCAACTAATACAGGTATGAAAAAACAGGCATGATTTACACGTTTGTTACTAATTCTCAAGAGAACTCACCTTGGACTTGGGGGAACCTCCCCAATTTTCATCCACACACCTCCAGGATGGCCCCAGCGTAGAGCTGTCGACAAACAAAATACAACATGAGCTGTTTGTTGATGAGGACAAGCATGCAAACACGCACGCCACTGCCCACACACAGAGATAAGAGGCGGCCCTGCTGGCGGCCGGATGGCGACTGCTTGCAGTCATTAAGGGGAGTGAGTGAACATGTTTCAGAGTCAGCAGATGGTCGCTTTGTCATCGAACCTCCGGAGGCAATGTTAAGCAAGTTGGAGGAAAATGGAGACTCGAGTCGCAGCTGCTCCTTTGCAAAGGAGAGCGTTGATGTTTTCCCGCACGCACGGAAAATTAAACGACTCTGGATAGTCGGCCTTCGGGTGAAATGTCAGAAGGAACTGAAAATGCACTCGAACCTTTGCAGGCGGACTTCATTTGACTCTCTCCAAATGTTTGAATTCATATGTTCAACTGTTCAGAGTGATATCAGTATGAGACTGGAAGTGGCACACAAAGGCAAAAAAGTGGACGTTCTTGAAATTATAAGTGGACCTTGCGGTTTGCATTTCATACGTTCGTCTGTGGAAAAATGTCACTTTTAACGGGCTGTTACAACTCCGTTTACTTTTCAAATTGCAGTCAATCTACAGTGGCGAGAAGTGAGAACACGGCGTTTTCGAAACGTTCCCCTTTCCAAAGACGACTCGTTACACACCCTGTGCCTCTGCGCTTTTAATAGTCAGACACATTAAGAGTATTACTTCCTCATTAAAAGCAGCCAAGTAAAGCCTCCGTGCAGCTATTAAAAAAGGTACGCCTCCAGCCTTGCAGCCAGGGATGAAAAACATACAGCCAAGGCAGCCTGGTGATAAGAAATCTTTACCCCCGGCCGGGTCTGTTGCAGAATGAGCAACAGGCTAATTATCTTAATAGGAATCACATGTTTTGCCCTTCATTTGGAAGGTGCGCTTGCAGAGATTTGATTTAAATAACACGGCAGCGTAGTCTTAGACTTGGGCAATATGGGCCTTCAAAATAAAATCTTACAGGATTTCCAAGCTCTTTTGTCTTGTGGAAAAATCAATTATTCAAAACAAGTTGAGCTTTTTTTTCTTCACCCCTTCTTGGATTTGCTTCATTTCTCCCGGTACTAAACAAGCTGTGTTTGAACGTTTTTTTTTTCCAGGTTTCCCCCCCAGCATTAAAGTGCACTCACTCCCCCCAAAAACAATAATGAAAAAGAAAACATTTTCACAGTTAATTTGAAAATAACTTGATGATGTTGTATGTTTCTTAGCGGGAATTTAACTACTAATGCAGACTAAGCCCTGCCGCGAATAGCAAAAAATAAATAAAATAAAATAAAAATACACACACAATTGATCCCACAAAATGTTTGTAATCAACTATAGCAACAGTTTATGATCTCAAAACACTTTCAAACTCATTTCAGAAGAAGTCGCCCTGAATTAAATTAACAAAAGAGGCTAAATTTAGCTTCTCACCAACTTACAAATCTTGTCTCTCAAGTTAAGATGCATCACGTCAACATGCTTGATGCCAATTATTGTACCTCTTT
Source organism: Leptonotus elevatus (assembly GCF_054856555.1). Lineage (NCBI taxonomy): Eukaryota > Metazoa > Chordata > Actinopteri > Syngnathiformes > Syngnathidae > Leptonotus > Leptonotus elevatus. The sequence goes on along the minus strand of NC_141239.1, from coordinate 37,390,595 downwards.
TCCTATTTAGACAAGTTGTTTCGGGTGAATTTGTGGTTGAATCCAAAAAGCGCAGGAAAATATGTATGATTACTGTATGGGTAACTATAAACATATTTAGGGGGACAAATTTTTGCTATTAGCGCCTGGTCTTGGTCCGTCTCTTTCTTTAACTCTTTCAAGGATGCAAGATACCTTTTTCGGTTAATTGATTTGTTCAATGGGATGTTTGCGTTTTCTTTTCTGTGTTGGGAGTAGGGTCGTAACGATATCCAAACATTATGATACGATATCATGATATTGTAGGAGGTTGGTGATACAAAAAAATGTCACTATATATATATATATATATATATATATATATATATATATATATATATATATATATATATATATATATATATATATATATATATTGAGGCACTTACTTGCTAATACAAGGACACATTGCGTTCCAACACATATTGACTCTGTACACAAAGATATTATTACATCCCCTTCAGTTGACCATTAGTATGGGTTTTAAACACAGAAGGGCCAAAACATGCCTTGTGAAAATTAAACTGCACAAAAAAAAAAACCTAGCCACCACAGGGTACTAGAACTGCACAAATGGAAATCAACAGATGTGCTGCTTTTAATACCGCGACATGACGACGACAATATATTGTGGCAGTTTTAATATTGCGATATCACGATATTGCCGTTATCGTTACGTCCCTAGTTGTTAACCGAGATAAACTATTCATTATTGCAGTGAGTTGGCATTTCCTGTTTGTTTGTTAGATGAGGGAGCTGCAATATTTTTACCATGCGTGCTTCCAACTGGGCTTCCTGCTGGCAGCAGTGCCTGCAGTCAGGCTGCAGCTTGATGAGGCTGAACTCCCCGAGCAGGTCGCAGGAACTACACAGCAGGTTGCTGGAGAAGCCAAGATCCCTGCAAGCTTCCGATGTCAGCTCGGAGCCATACGCCGACATCTGGAGGGAAAAAGGATATTTAAAAAGAGACTAAAATAATGTAGTGCTGAAGTCGATGGAAATTACTAAGCTATGGCCTTTATCGAAATGAGTAAGAGGCAACAGTGTATCTTGACTTACGAGACTCTAGAGTTACAAGCCATTGCTCTATGCTTGGTCGATTTTTATGTATTTATTTTTAAGCTTTTGTGTGATGAGTGAGCTTCAGATAAGCTGCAGCTTGAGTGAAGTGTGTGTGTGTGTGTGTGGGAGGGGGGGGGGCACAATCCTGTTGTGGCAGTATTAGAGTACTATTTGGCAACTGGGTGACAATTTTGCTGATGCACTTTCAGTCGCACAAACACACAAATATAAAATGAGAAACACTCACAAGCAACTATTGTAGGTCACAACTCACAAACAAACGCTCACATAGGCCACACCCCTTAAAGGCACACATCAAGTATACAAATACTGCATTACGTACAGTAACATATAAACTTTAGAAAACCAGTTTATTTCTTTATAGGCAATTATATTATGTATTTATAAAACCATCGCTATTTTTCATGACTAAAAACGCGTAACTAAAAAAATAAAAATGAAAAAAATCAAGTGGTGTTTTTGTGTGAGAGTGCTATAACGGACTACGTAATGGCAATTTAATTAATTTCAATGGAAATAGTATCCCAATAGTGACATGATTAGGATTACTGCGCATTTACTTTTTAAACACCTATACATTCTATTCTGTCATTGTACCAGTGTAAATTAGTTCATCTTATTTTAAGTCGTCTGAACGATTTTGTGCTCGCTTCCTCGTTGACAAACGATATTCGCAACACAATTTGACAACTACTTTGATTGTCATGAAGATGGTAGTTTGACGTTTCTCAGTTACATAACTCGATTTTAGAGATGTGGACATCTTCTCGTTCTAAATCACATTTGCAAAGATTCACCTCATATATAGTTCTCGATATTTTGAGTCAAGCCACGTCATGTCGGCGCCCCGGCAATAGGATGCGACATAAAACGCTAAATGTACCACTAAAGTGAGAAATCCACACATATTGAAAATACTTTGCAAATGAGAGCAACAATATAAGCATATCTTCAACGTTAAAGTATTCAACTCACCGCTTTTAAAAGCGAAAGCAGCCACAGGAGATACACTTCTCCCGACATTTTGAAGAGTGCCGGAAAAAACTACGATGATGGACCCTTAAATTAAACCAAGGAGTGTCCCAAATTATGCCTGATAGAAATAATGTATATAATGAGGTTGAACTCATCTACTTTTGCAACAAACAAAAAAAATCACCTAATAAGTAATTAAACATGCTAATGCGTAATCTATTAAACAAATGTATAGTGTCGATATAATGGTTCAATCAATGCTCGTGGATTAGGCATACAAGGGGACAGTCTTGTTACTTTTTCTTCGCTTATAATTTCCCCACGTGGTTTGAGCGGCCAAGACAAAAAACAGCACTCCTATGGGTCGGCGTTCGCAATGGTTGGTTTAGGTTTGTCCAATCCGGTGTGGACAGACAGTAGTGACTGACGAATAGAGAGTGACTGCTTCACAGTCGAGTACAGAAATCTCAAATAAAGTGTTGAGTGAGTTAACCAGTTGCTGGAGTACGTCAGCGCTTCCGCCATGTTGGATGTGTCAGACCCGCCCCCCCCTCTCCCTCTCTCTCTCTCCCTCCCCCCCCCCCCTCTCTCTCTCTCTCTCTCTCTCTCTCTCTCTCGCTCTCGCTCGCACACGCACGCACACACACACACACACACATACACACACGCACTTGGGAAAAACAGCATGTCGAAATCTGGTAATTATAAATATTATACATATGTTTACTCTTATGGTGGTAAGCACAAACCAATGTATGTGTTTTTTTCGAATGTTTTTATGATGGCAACGACTAATATTAAAGTTAAATAATAATAATATTAATAATAATAATAATAATCGCCAAATACAACCAAAAATTATTGTTCACTCTTAACGCCATCAGATCTGGCTTTGAGTTTGAGATTGGGACTTTTAGGCTTTTATTATTATTATTATTATTATTTTAACTCTAATTATTGAACTACTGTTTCTGTTTTATTCATGTATGACTTCTCATTATTCTATAACTATTTGAACTTTTATATATATATATATATATATATATATACATATATAAGTCCTATCTGGAAAAGGTGTTTTATATAAGGAAGATCTAACTTATGCGAGTGTAAAACTGTTGCATCTTAACCACATCCAATATGGCGGCGTCATTGACGTACGACACCGCGCGGAGGAGGGCGTATTTTGACGTCTACGGGGTATTCTTGTTACTGTCCAATGGCCTGGGTGCCTCTGACAGTGTGAACCGTAGAACCGTGCAAGTGAACACTGGACACCGGAGAGCACTTGCACAGACGCCGAAGAGACGCTCCGTGGGAACCTTTTACAAGCCGCAAACTGTGCCGTGCAAATGCTGGAATAACAAAGAATGGGCATTTTGCATCAGGGGCGGAATTAAATATCTACGCACACGGGGGCTTTGTGCTCGCCGGTTGTCTGTGCGTGTCTTGTCGGTGTCTCTTACCCACCCCCTCTGCTCTCCCCTGTTTTGGGCATGGACTGACCGACTCCTTCTCCGGATGATTTGATGGGGCTGCTCAGAGTCATGATGCCGCCGAAGTTGCAGCTGCTGGCTTTGCTGGCGTTCGCCGTGGCCATGTTCTTCCTGGAGAACCAGATTCAGAAGCTGGAGGAGTCCCGAGGAAAACTCGGTAAGTACAAAAACCGAGGTACTGTGTTGTACCCCCAACATCCACGGACATGTGAGGTTAGGGCGCGCAATTTGCGCAGCAGTGCAGTACGCGATCGCGCAGCTCAAGGAGGCACGCTCACGAACGAACGAACGATAGATCGATAGATAGATAGATTCAAACGCACCATTAATATGACCATGTGGCTCAAATATATGAATTAAATAAATAAATAAGTCTGGAGGAGTCTTCTGATTCAGAGGAAGCCCTCCGCGGCCCTTGTCTGCAAAAGCCTACTAGAACATCTGAACTTTATTTAGCGTTATTCAGAGGGACTTGTAATAGAGGCAAAAGTGTGCTGACATACTGTACGTTTAACATGCGGTTATGTGATTGGTTAATTCTGAACAGCCACATCCTCAGTTATAAGAGGGTGTGCACACTTCTGCAACCACATTATCCTAGTTGTTTATTTTTACTTTCCAAATCTAAAAAAAATGTTTTCCTTCGATTGAGTTATGCAGCTTATAGGTCATAATAATGGTGGAAAAAACGTTGACACAATTTTTCTTATTCTTATTTTTCTATCACACAGAAAAAGATGTTCAAACAGGGGTGTGTAGACTTTTTATTTTGAATACTGTATAGATAAATAGTGAGCTTTTTTTTTAATTCCATGAGGTGAATTAAATTGTCACATAAGTAAAATGTATACGTATAGGCCTACACTCATAAATATTGATATTGTTTTGAAGCATTGGAGTGGAATTAAAAATATTTTAATCCAATCTACACTAGGAAAAAAATTGCTCATGTATCAAATCAGTTTTCCTCATTGAAATGAATTGAATTGCCATTCATCAGGAATTGCCATAAAAAAAAAGAAGAAAAGTTACATGTTTTTAATAAAGAAACATCAAGTTTTGTTAAAGTCACACATAAACATTCATGTGTGAGTGTTTCCAATTTGTTAAAATTAGTTTTCCTTTTGTATACAAGCGGGTCGTGACTTGGCGACAAAAGCAAAATTGAGTCCCAGGGTGGCAACAGTTGAGAACCCCTGCCTTCAAATCTTAACACGCCTCCTAGCTGTGAGCGCAACTCCCTCATGGCTGAGGAGCAGCCAGCGGCGTGTTTCGCATACGAGATCACGTGCATGTATAGCTTATGAGACAACTCATATCTTCCCTTAAGCAGATAAATAAGCAGGCAAACCATTACAAACATCTCCGTATGAGGCAGTGCAGTTAAACACCAAAAGCAATGCTGAGCGTATGGCTACAGTCGATGAACAGTGGCAATCGAAAACTGAGCATTATCACGTTTCTAAATCTGGAATTTATTTTGCAGCTCTTGTGTCAGGTAATGAAATGCATGCTGCATTTAACCAGTGATTAAATAGTGGCTGGTGTATTAATGTTTGTCATGAATGGATGGAGGTACTTGGAGAGCTTAGTATTTGTTGGAGGAGGCACAGAGTGTAAAAAAAAAAAATGAAGACCCTCTGGTGTAAGGGCATGAGATGGGATATACATTAATGTCAGCACGAGCGATAGTAAATGTCAGACCTTTGTCATGATCTACTTGAGTGTTCATATCTCGTCTGGTTGTGGCATTTCTCTACTTAACATGAGGTGGGTTTCCATCCACCTATTTTTATTTGAATTTTCAACAATTGCGAAAAATAAACTGAATGGAAATGCCGGAAATTTGCAAAAAAAAAAAGGCCCCAAATTCGCCCAAAAAAGTTTTTACGCTTGGAGGGGGTGGTTTTTGAAGCGTATCGAAAAAAGGAAAATGCGCATTTTGGGGATGGAAACAGGTTTTGCGAATAAGCGACTACAAGACCGGATATACGTCGCATGTTTTGACCGATACTACGTCACACGCACGTTTGTAGTCGCAATAAATGGCGGTTAATAAAGTAAGATATAGTTGGGGAAAAGAAAAAACACGATTCTTTTTATAATTACTTAAAGGAAAAAAACGAATGCAATTTTAGATGGCTTTATTAACATCAGCTCTCAATGTAATGACTAGGGGTGTGCCAAAAAATTGATTCTCATTTAGTATGATTCAGAATCGATTTTAAATTCCCAAAATCGATTTTATTTAAATTATTTTATACTGTCTTGCCTTTGTCTGTGTGTGCCTTTATTTGGAGCGCTGTTCATGTTGTACCCGATTTGGCCACTAAGGGGCAGTTCGGTTCCACGCGGTCTGATACACTGTTTAATTGTAGCCACATTAGAGAGTAGAAGGAAAAAGTCACGATCAAGTTATTCCAATAAAAGTTGTTTTTTTTGCAGCGTGGAGCCGTTCTTTTGAGTGATAAAAGTGCCGCGAGTAGCGCTAATTAGCATTAGCGAGTCAGACTGGAGTAGATCATTACGATTCCTTGCACATCTATAGATTGAAGCAAAAATTATTGTCAATCAAATCATTTTGAATCAAAAATCGTTCCGAATCGAAAATCGATTCTGAATTGAGTCGTAGACCCAAAAATTGGAATCAAATCGAATCGTGAGACATTCAAAGATTCCCACCCCTAGTAACGACACACTTCACTTACATGCGGGAGGGAAGCCAACAAGACAAACTACTTGCGTTCAGTCCGTCAAAACCAACATTCCCACCTGGAACTCCCCAATGTCCCAAAGTTCCGTGACTACAACGTCATCTCGCGGCGCATATTCGCAAAAGAAGAGCGGATGGAAACGGGCATAAGTCGCACGTCCGTTTTGCGCATTTTCACAAAATTCGCATCACAATTTCAAAACATTTGGATGGAAACTGACTAATGACATTACCTCCCGCAAGAAGGTTGTTCCGTTCTGTTTATTCTTTATTTGTATGCAACTTCAAAGTTACAGCTTAAGGTACAGTATATGTATATCAATCCTTATTCCATTATGACGCTACATATAGATGACGTCGTACAAAGTTGGATTTTTCTTATAAAAATCTTCTGAGAGGGAAAAGTGCACGGTCACAAGCGAGCCGTAATATTAAACCACCCTCCATCTGGATCCGATCCAGATTGTGCATTTAGCAGCTTTTTAAGGTGACCATGAAAAATCATCTTTCACATTTTCAGATGCCGCATCTGTTTAGGATCTTAATTAAATGTTTTCAATTGGATGGACAAGAAATGATTTAGCATTTAGCTATAAAGAACTGATGGAACAGTTTGAGATGATTTGACATCCACTTTAAGGTTCAACGTGTTCAGCAGGGGCAATTCAGTACACCAGTAGAAAGATTGCGTCGTACTAGGAACGAGGGGTGTGCAATTCGATACGTATCTCGATACATGAGGCGCGATACGATTCAGGTATGGTTTATTTTTAAGTGGAACGGTTCGATTTGGTTTGATTTCAGTGGGATTATGATTCAATTCCATATAGAATGAGTTTCTTGTTGTCATTTTACACTGAATGAACTACAATTAAATGACGGTACATTTGTGAAACAACTTGATTTGCTTTGATTCGATACACTTGCATCTTTTAAAGAGGAAGTCAACACCCCCCCCCCCCCCCAAAAAAAAATATTTTAACAATAATATGTTCTATGCAGCCCCACTGGTCTAAATATGGCATTTCTGGTTAATATTGCATTAGTGGAATATGAGTTAAGCTGCAAAATCCAGCCGTTGTTATCCATCTCACGGGGCGGCCATTTTACCACTTGCTGTCGACTGAAGATGACATCACAGTTGCTCGGGCAACGACCAATCACAGCTCACCTGTTTTCTGAAGCGGAGCTGTGATTGGTTGTCACCTGAGCCCTGAGCATCATTGATGCCATCTTCAGTTGACAGCAAGTGGCTGGGTTTTGCTTCATAACTCTTATTCCATAAATGTAATATTAATCAGTCATATTTAGACTAGTGAGGTCACATATAACATTACTTGTCAAGAAATGTTTAAGGTTGACTTCGAGAGAAGCTGCTTGACAACCGCACACGACTAGTACGACGAGTGAAGAGTGAGATTTCCAACTAGTACAATTTTATAATGTCACTAGTGCATTTTTTGCCTCACTAGTAACATGTAGTCGTCCAACTAGGTTGTCAGAGCTGACCTACTCGTGCGGATGCTTCAATTTGTCTTGTGTAGCAATCCCAAAGGCTACAAAATGTTTAGGTCCATCCTAAATCCAGATTAGAAAATGTTTAGCTCAAAATAACCTTTTTTTTCCTCCACTATGACATTGCGAAATGTAGGGCTTTTATACGCAGAGGCTTCTCACTGTGACTCATAAAACTGAAGAAAATGAAAGGAGAAGAAGATTGTTTTTGGGGGGGTTTTCTAGCGGAATTTCTGAAATGGAGAAATAATTGCTTGAGAATTGAGTTAGCCTTTTGGAGCAAGGCAATAAGAAGCGTAGTGACTCCTCGTCAAAGATAATTTATAGGGTCTCGGCTCGAGCTCGTAAACACGCACACTCATGTTGCCCGTGTATGCTGTGTCAAGGTTATGTGTGACGTGTTGTATTCAATTTACGCTTTGATAATGTGACGCGTGATAAAAAAAGTACAGTATGCGTGCACTCACTCACATACTCATGTAGCCAAAGCAATGTGTTGGCATAACAACAAGACACCGGGGTATGTGGCCCTGTAAACCTTGATGCAAATACACAAGGCAGTTATTTATTATTACTACTAACACAACGTCAGCATGTGACTTTGTGAACTGGAATAATTATGGCAGTGAAACAATTAATATAATTAACTCATTCACTGCCATTGACGCTATAGACGTCAAAAATTCATTTGAACTATTTTTATTTAAAAAAAAATCCTCACTTTTGTTAACAAGAGTATGAAAACCTAGAAGAAAATGATTGTACATTTAGAACAGATATAACATTTGTGATTAATCGTGAGTTAACTATAGAAGTCATGCAATTAATTACAATTAAAAAAATATATATCAGCTTGACGCCCCTAATTTATAATAATCTTTTATTAAAAAAATAAAAATAAAATAAAAGATTCTTTAAACAAAAAAAGTCTAGCTTTTGATACTCTTGTTAACAAAAGTGGGAAAAAAGTTAAACTAATAGAAATAGTTAAAATTATTTTTTGACGTTTATAGCCGTCAATGGCAGTCAATGAGTTCATTATAACATCATGATTACTGTGGTGCCTATGGCAGATTTTTTATTTATTTTTGCTCTGATCTGCGAGTGCAGACTTGATAGTGATGAATACATTTCACATGACATTTTAATCATGGTTTGTCGTAGTCTCACTCACATCCAATTGAACGGGAGCAGATACTGCCTTCAAATCCCCTTCCCACCTCCCATTAGGGGGTCCGGTCAGTCCCAATAAAGATCTGGGACACTGCAGGATTATCTCTCTGATGCTTCCCACTGTGGGGGATTTGAAGGAACAGCAGACACCCCAAGGGTTGGCTGCCACTTTCGGGTTCCTTCTGCCAACTTTTCCATGACTTCATAAGCCCGCCAGAGTGGCAAGGTCATAGCAGGGTAAGCGGTGAGCACCATTTAACCATCTACAAAACAGGTGACATGCTCATTTTTTTTGGACGGACACTTATAATATGGTAGTATGTTCACTTTGTTCACTTCATTCGCTGTCATGGAAGTACGCTGAAGTGATACATCTCAACTGAGAGGTTGTGATCTTTGTAGCTGTTGTGGGGATTTTTCACTACTTTCAAATCATAGAGTATTGGCATAACAAATGGATAGAAGGGATTCCATTTTTAAAATCGTGTCCCGGTGGCAAACAGAACGATTAACAACCGTCTTAATTGAATAGTCTCTTAAAGTCCCCACTGAGTAGTTGGAGACTCCGAAATATTGGCTTGTGACATGCTTTACTGCTGCTGATAAACCTGGGCTGGGCCGCACACACACACACATACACACACGCGCACACACGCACCCCCCCCCCCCCACACACGTTTTACTATCTTTGTGGGGCCATCTCATTGACATAATGCATTTCCTAGCCCCTCCCCCTAATCCCAACCATCAGAAACGATTGCCTACCCCCATTCCTTACCCTAACCTCAACCATAACCCATTTCAAACCTCTAAACTCTAAAACCAAGTCTTGACCCTCAAAAAGAGGTCTAAACTTGTGCGGCCCAGCAAAATGTCCCCACATGGACGGGTGGGCCCCACAACTCTGTGAAATTCCTAAATGTTGGCCCCACTATGTAACAAAAACAAGACCACACACACACGTTTTGCTATCTTTGTAGGGCCATCTCATTGACATAATACATTTCCTAGCCCCTCCCCCTGACCCCAACCATAAAAAATGATTGCCTACCCCTATTCCTTACCCTAACCTCAACCATAACCCAATTCAAACCTAAACTTTAAAACCAAGTTTTGACCCTCAAAAAGAGGTCTACATTTTTGGGGCCCAGCTAAATGTCCCCACATGGACGGGTGGGCCCCACAACTCTGTGAAATCCCGAAATGTTGGCTCCACTATGTCACAAAAACAAGAACACACACAAACACACGGGCCAGGAATGGCCTTTCCTCTGACTGCCCACCACCAACACAAAAATAATTTGTTGACTTTGCGAAAAAAGTATAAAAAAAAAAGTCCTGATGGATGACAGGACGGCGCGCACGCACGTCTGCATGCTGGAGCTCCAAATGATTTGCTGCGTGGGCAAATTGTTCTGACGGAGGATTTTTGTAGGCATGGTGCTGATAGCTAAATCTCAGCTTGATGGTCAGGTGACCACCACCTGCTTTTGCCGCTCCATCGCTAAACATGGATGTCGTTTACAGCCCCTTTCACACTTCCCGTCTGTATCTGGGATAAATGTCAATCATCGAATCATGCTTCGGTAAATCGATTAAATAATGTGATGCTTCTTCTCATAGCTCCTCTCACAAGTGCAATTAAAATTATATTTAATTACATTAACTGCGTCATGTAAAAAGAAGAGTACAAATTTGTCATTTGTTTGATGTAAGATATGTTTTATAAAATAGTTTATTCTTATTTTTTTATTTTCGTATTAGATATAATCAATATAAATGAAATATTTAATAAAACAAATAGAACAGTTTAGTATATTTTAGCTAGCTCACTGGCCCTGTGGAGACGAATTAGAAATGTGGTTTAAAGAAATGACAAACAGTTTATTGCTAATAAAGTGATACCTTGCAATACAAGTTGAATGTGTTCCTTGACAACATTTGTAACTAAAAAACACTCTTATCTCAAATCATCTTTCCCAATTGAAATGAATGGAAATGCAGTTAATCCATTCCAGTATACCCCCCCCCCCCCCCAATATAAATAAATAAATAATTGTGGTATGTACAACAAGGATAATAGCACACTCTAAAAACAGTTGGGTCAAAACTAACCCAACTATGGGTCAAAAATGGATCGATCTTCTACTTGGGTCAATTTGATCCAACTTTGAGTCAACCCAGAAAGTTGGGTCAAATTGATTAATTGGGTTAGTTTTGACCAACTGTTTTGAGAGTGTACTCTATAATGTTATATTATACAAATAATGACCTGATTAAATATAGTTAAAAAGACGCCAGTTGCTCATTCCGATATACGGATATACTGTACAGGAGGCTCAGCTCCTCTCTCGGTTTCTCATTTATTCTTTGCAGAGGATAAAAAAAAATCACCTGTGAGCATTGTTCCATTTCATGGAACAAATATTAGAATAGAGTCTAATCGCTATCGACCTCAATTTAGGATGGAAAAATCATATTGTGAGACTAATTCCGCCCGGCTGGCAACGACCCGGTATCCGCTGGCCTCAGCGTGCGGTCCTCCACGCAGGTTGCACCATTTTCACCCATTAGAGCCTTCCCTGCAGGGCAGACAAGCTGCGATTTGCTTCCAAGCTAATGGCACTCCCGAGGTTTGGCCGAGGAGTCTCCTGCATTACAATGACGCCGCCATGCAGCTGCGTGCGACCCGCTGTGGGCGTCATCCATAATTCTGACAGTAGTTCTCTGCGGCTGCTCATCGGCTGCTTCGGTGAACATAGACCGACTCTGCGGCGACTGACACAATGCTCTGTGCGGATTTTTGTGCTTGCTTTCATACTAACTCGATTCAGCCACTCGATTTTGCAGCTCACCTTGAGAAAAAGATCCACACAAGTCTGCTGGTGATAAGTGCTGCAGACTCAAAACACAGTCACCTGGACTCGAGGCTCCAAAATGTTTTTATTTTATCGATGACGTCATTTGAGGAGCAACGTTCTTATTTTGTGGAGCATTTTTTTTGTGGGGTGTGTGTTAATGTGAGGGACCTGAAGCCAGGGTTTACAAAAATAATGTACAATAAGTATTATTATTATTATTATTTTTTTAAATATAATCAAGTTTTTATTTCTTAAATTCACATTGTGTATAACAGCAAACTGTATATTATTGTCTGTTGTCTAGAAGCAAAGCTAAATTGATTTAAAAAAAGATCAGATTTACTGTCATTTAATGTAATTGGACATTTATTGTCTAGACCTCAAAAGCCAACATCAAAAATAATATAACTGATATATTGAATATTTTATACTGCTCATATGTTATTCATTGATTTTACGCTTATAGGCCACTCCTCCTGGCTGACGTACACCGTAGTGTAACATAAATCATTTCCATGTCTGAGTCCAAACACGTATTAATTTGCCTGCTGTTTTGTTGTGCAAAGTTGGATGTCTCTGCTTTAACGCGGTTCCAGCCAGATATATGTCAAAAGTGAAGTCGACTATCACTCCAAGCACTGAATTTCGCTGTTAAATGCGCTAGCCATGTCAATCTTTGGTTAGCTTAGCAATTAGCCTGGCTTCTCTGTATTTGCTCGCCACGCCTTCGTAAGAACGATACTTGTCAGATGTGTAGCTTATTCACCGCCATGGAAGTGATGATTACTGACTTATTAACAAGTCTGCAATGTTTTAAGCCTCACTAGTAGCCAGCGAAGCTTGTTGCTAATTTGCTAGCTTGCTGGTTGTGGCGTAAGTAGCATCGGGCTTAGGTGACATTGCGGCATCCTTAACATGCGTGCTTTCAACCCACCAAAGCTTTTTTTGCAAAGTGTCCGTAGTTCAGAAAAACGTCAAAATCTGTGCTATTCAAAGTGTTTTATGAGGCGCAAAATCGATTATTTTTATTTGTTTTACCCGCAAGCTGCAAAGCGAAACCTGGTGAGAGTTGTGTCCGACAGCAGCTTCTTTTGAGTCTTACCTTCCATTTTAATTGATCCCGCCCTACGCCGATGGAATGATTATTATTTTTTAATTATTATTTGTAACAAATTTTTGTTTAGTTTTTTAGTTTCTCCTGATCATTTTTTCTTCCCGCAAACCTGCATCTACTTCCACAGAAATAATGAAAGTAATAAATAAAAAAAAATCTTTGTCAAAACATGAATCTAAACAGGATTCTTAAATGAACATAAATGAACCATAAATTGAGCCGTCAAATTGTAATAACGTTAAGTTAAGTGTGAATAAATTAGAGCTGTCAAATGATAATTTTTTAAAAATCAGATTAATTAAATTTTAGAATTTTGATTAATCAGATTAAATTAAAAAAGGCTTTCTTTAATCTGCATTTTTCCCCCCGCCAAATTTGAAGAGCACCGGTTATGTGTTCATTCCTTTGACATTTAATGTTATGAGGACGTCTTCAACATTTTTGGATCCACTGCACACACTCATCCTTCTCATCATTTAATTACTTGCATAATTTAAAATGGAAAAAAATGACCCCGATATTTTGACATAAACAAATATTCTAAATGTGATACGCAAACATTCATTAAATGCTTTACTTTAATGCATGAAATGATGTTTATTGCTTAAACACAACCTGTGCTACCTTAAACGTGTCACGCTATAGGCTAACCTATGGTCAAAATGAATAGTGCGATTAATCTGCGTTAATTCATGATGAATGCGATTATTTTTGGTGATTAATTAATCAATTAACGCTTTAACTTTGACCGCACTAGAATGAATGCAAATTAAGTTAATAATAGCTTTCAACTGTGTCCTTTTTTGTCCAACACAAAACAATGTGAAAATGATTCTGCTCATACTGTTTGTTTCTTAGCGAGAATTAGTCCCTTGTCGCTTTTATTATTTTTTTTTTTTAAATACTTGTAAGATAACTGCGTCAATGACCAAAACAATGCATTTATTCACCATGTCTGAGAATGTGTCTGTTCAGACTAGATATTTTGGGAGTTGTGTAAAATGAATCATTGCTTATTAAGCCGTCACCCTCTGACCTTTGTAACCTTGCAATGAGTCAGAGCAGATGACTCTTCACCTTTGTGACTTCCAGGCCATATGAGAATTTCCATCAAAACTCTTGAGACTTTCTTCCTCAGCATGGTTGCTTTTTCTTCAGCCTCAGAGAAAGCCCGTTTCCAATCTGTTGCGTGGCGATACACGTTTTCTGTCACAAGCCTCTTCGTGATGAGTTGTGTCAAATAGTGCAGTGACGGGTCTGTGGAGGTGACGCAAGACTGTAAAGCTTTCTATTTTCCGGGGGGGCACAGTTCACCGCACAAGGGCTTGAGTTGGAATTGGACTTAGTTATACTGGCTACTGTAGTTGTGCGATCCAAAAGACCCGAGGCAGAATTTTTCTGGAAAAGAAAATTGGTCAAGCATGGCTGCCTCCAGTGAGCCGTGTGATTAAAAAAAAAACGATATTGAACCAAGGCACATATTTTACATTAGGAACATGTCACCATCTAACAAAAATGTGCGTAAAGCATATCGTATATGCTGTAATGCCCTTGCATGTGGGAAAGGAGAGCCACAGTCGATTTATTTAATCAGTTACATATTTCCACAATTTTCCACCGATTTAAACTTCAAACAGTTTAGCTAATTCAAGACTTATACAATACTGTCACATTCCCAAAAGTCCCACATTTTTGCAATAAACTTCCAACAATAAAGGCAATTTTACATATGGACCTGTTAGCATTTTAACAATTCAGTTCATTCCACAGCATTTCAGTCCACCCTCTCGTCCTCCAGAAATCACATTCTGTAGTTGATAATATCATTTTGCTCTCCTCTCAGGACTCGGTTTCTTCAGTTTGCTTTGACCTCTCCGTGACACCTCACATCTTCCCCGAGGGCTGTAAAGCCTGCACGAGTCATTTGCTTCCACTCTGCATGTTGGCATCTGCTACTTTAAGCAGCCAGTAGCCCAGATTAGCTCTGTCACTCTTTTGAAACATACCAGTGGAGCTGCTAATGGAGGCGAGCCCACTGTGGCGATGGCCGTAGGTGGCGGCGATAGATTTGTGGCACGGTGGCGTGTTAACGGTCACGCCTGGCTCCCGCAGTATTGTTAGAAGCAGGATTTGACTTGGGGAATCGAGGATTTACGGCGCAGGTGTCAAACTCGAGACCCGCGGGTTGGCTGTGTCGTTTTATGTGTAAAGCAAAAGCTACCTCAATTTTTACTAGAGATAGACCGATATGGGTTTTTTTCAAGGCCGATACCGATGCCGATTATTAGTAGTCAAAGAGGCCGATAACTGATATTTGAAGCCAATATTCATTTTCAGTGAAAAGGAAGAACAAATCTTGGCGGCAAAATCTTGGCTCTGCTGTTATGTCTTTAAGCATTAATGCTTATTGAACAAATTTTCAGGATTTTCAAAATGTAGAAGTTTTTTTTAAATATCTTAGACAATATACTTCATTAAAAAAAAAAAAAATGTTCAGGAGCTCCCAAGGTTATCACGGAAACTTGAAACACATTTCTTTGTTTTAATGTCAAACAAAAACAAAAGGTTCAGAAGGTTCCCAGGGTCAGCAGCATCTCTTATTAAGTTAACTGAAATTTAAATGAATTGTTACTTGAGATTAAAATTGTTTTAGTTTGACCTTTTATTGGCAGTCAGATTAAAAAAAAATTTGATACCGATATTCGGCAAAATGCCCAATATCGGCCGATTGTAGGTCCATCCCTAATTTTTACTTCACTTCTGTTCAAAACTAGGCATGAAAATAATTACTGAATGCAGGAGCGAATGTGTAATTTAATGGGATCATTATTGAGGTTCCTATATTACAGAAGATATTAGTACAGAGGTGTTATTGACTAAACAACTACCATGCAGCTCAGCTTCTGGCTAGCAAATGCCAAGGTTAGCCTTATGTTTAAAAAGATAGAAAGAGTGATTTTAAAATTTAAGCAGTTCCTAAATGAAGAGGTTTAATTTTAAAATTGTGTTTTTATATAGAGTGGTGCTTTGAGATATAAATGTAGTTTGGTCCATGATCAGGATTGTATCTCAAAACACATGTACACAAAATCATTTTTCCCAATTGAAATGAATGGAAATGCAATCAATCCGTTCCAGCGCTGTATGTAGCGTCTGTGTGTGCCTATAAGAGGCGGGGTCTAGTGAGGTGGCGTGTTGAATCAATAGCAGCGCCTGCATAAATTGTTTTCATGTGTTTTGCTTTTTTCCTGATGTCCAATAAACAGCTGAAAAGCAAATAGGGTAAACCCATTAAAAATGATCGCGTGGGTGCAAATGATGAACTGCGATATAGCAGGGGAACACTGTATGTGACTTCACCATTATAACGGACCGGCCTGCTCTTTGTCTCGCGGGGTGTGTGCTTTTGTGCAATGTGGTGCACAATGCAGCAAGTCCACTACTGCTGCATTCGCCGGCTCCTGCAGCAGGATGACAGACAGGCTAATCAGAGTGTTACGGACAGCTTGCATCCCCCACCCTTCTGCGACGCCATCTCTCTAATAGTAGCCGTCACTGCTCCTAGCTGGCATCCCCCTCGCCATCGTCATCTCTTCCGCTATCATCTTGCCGATGTCGCTCTTGGCCAGAGGTGGCAGATCAGGGAGCTCACTCTCCTCGACAACAATGGGCTCCTCTCACCTTGCGCCAAAATGCCACTGGCATGCACGTGGCGGAAACGCGAGAGTGACAGCTTCTAGTTGAAAATATATGGTTGTCGTATGACATGAGAGAGATGCCGGGAGTGAGACTGCACTGCAAAAAGGACTGTAGAAAAGTGAAGAAAAAATATATTAAGGTAAGAAAATTATTACTTCAAATAAACAAAATTATCCGCCAACAGAACAAGAAAATTTGGCTTAAATTTCCCTGTAAGATTTTGAAAAATAAGAAAATAATACTAGCCCCATATCAACCACTGCGGTATTTGAAAAAGTATTTTCAGACTAAAAACAAGTCACGTCGACTTTTTTTAAGCTATAATAAATAGAACTATTTTCTCAAAATACATAAGGTTTTTTCTTTAATGCTTGGATAACTTAGCCTGAGTGTCAAGCAGGGAGGTAACAGGTCCCATTATCTTTGTCATGACCTAGCCAGGAATTTAACCCACAACCTTCAAGTCTGAGGGTAGGCACTCTACCACTAGACCACTGAGCTGGTACTGAAAGAAGGACAAAAGAGCTTAGTAAATATAATGAAATTAACCATATTGCACTCGTCTGTTTTCACATTTGTATTTTTCCCCCCATTTATCTTATTACTAGATTATGCAAAATCTTAAAATAAGAAAACTCATGAAACCCCAGTTCAGGGTCTTTGATGTTGGTTAGTTGTCATCTTAAAATGTGGGAAATGCTTGTCTTAATCCTCACAGTACTTAAAACTGGCTGTTAACACTCAAAGACAAGACTGCTTGATCAAGGATAATTAAGTAATCGGTATCTTAAAATAAGCATAATAATCTTGCCTGACAATTTCATTTTAAGTAAAAAATAACTTGTCAAATCAAAATAAGCAAATTTAGGTTAAATTTAAGAAATTAGATCTTACTTAAGATATTAGTTTTTGCAGTGTGGAGCTTGAATGCTAAAGTGATTTTGTGCCCTTCCTCTTTTTTCTGGCTTACATAATGTTTTTTTCAATTGATTAAATTGGAAATTGACAAAAACTCATCTTTTTTTCGTCTATTGTAAGCAAAAATGTTACTTGCAAGTGAGCATTTTTCTGACCGTGTCTATTTTGACCTCACTTTCTTGCCACTGACATTTGTAGTTGTGCAGATTCCGTAGTGGACAATTCTTCAAATAGAGGTTTATTGCCACTCCCAGTTGAAGTTTCCCATAAAATTTAACATAAAACGAAGAGAATTACTTGTTGCGTATCTAACCAAATCACATACATTTGTCTTATGAAAGTTGGCTAGCTTAATGCTAGCACCTACTGCTAAACATTTAGATGTGTGAGTAAAACTAGCATCAATATCGTGGTAGTTATAAGCCTTTATAAACTAAACATAAAACAAAAATAATTAGCCTTCTTGTTGCGTATCTAAACCAAATCACATACATTTGTCTGCTTGAATTAGCCTACTTTTGTCTTATAAAAGGTGGCTAGCTTAATGCTAGCACCTACTGCTAAACGTTTAGATGTGTGAGTAAAACTAGCATCAATATTTATTGTGGTAGTTATAAGCCTTTATAACGAAAGCCAAGTAAAAATGTTCTATGCGTCCCCACTGATCTAAACATGATATTGTGATTAATATTGTGTTTGTGGAATATGAATTAGGCAGCAAAATCCACCCGTTTTTATACATCTCAAGAGGGCGGCCATTTTGCTACTTTATGTTAACTGAAAATGGCATCACAGTGCCTAAGGGCTCAGCTTGCGAACGTCACATGACCAAACAGAAATTGTGAGCCGCGACGGTCATCATGGCTGTTATCAGATTCCTTACATCTGAAAAACCATACTTTTCAGAAAGCCATAGAAAGAAAGGCGTTTGTTGATCCGTTATTGTTGCATCGTCAAAGAGAGCAAGCCATTTTCAACCTTTTAGATTGGTTCATAATTTGTAAAAACAACAGGCGCATTTGAACGTTGTTACTTTTGTTCAGTCTACTACTCCGTCAATTTGTTTTGGTTGATGGATGGGTGTACCTTATATTTAAAATAAGTCTTCTTTTAGACTTTGATCAATGAATTTGTGAATAGCAAACCGCAAACGTTTTTTTTTTATATGAAACTTTGCCAAAAACCTGAGAACTTTCCCGTTTTGAAAACACACTATGAATCTCCACACTTCCTTTTTAATAAGACAAAAGCAACAGGATCCATTTTTCAAGTGAGGCTCACATCGTGCCGTCGCAGCCTGCGGCTTTTTGACAGATGATAAAGCTGGCTGTTGTAAACATGCGACAGCAGGTGTCTGTTTCCATTCTTCCTCCCTGCTGAGTTTGCTTTTTTTCCCCTTCCCTCATCCACCCCAATCAGCTCCTCATCAAATGGAGATAAAGCCGCACATTATATCAACTTTTTCGAATAACAGCGCTTTCATGCTGCTCCCGTATGAGCAGTAGCTGTGAACAACATCTTCATTTGTAATACTCTGTACTCAAAGTGTCAAAGTGCAAACCAGAAGCCACTTTGACGTCAAGTTCAGTCGACAGGAGCGAGCCGTAAAAAAAAAAAAATAAATAAAAAAGGCGCGAGCCTTACAGAACAAACATGGCCCTGCCATTGATGAAAATTTGTGGTTTTATAAAAATAAAGTCATGTTGGCTGTTTGCCTTTAAGGGGCGTGTCTAATGGGGTTTGAAAGTGCATTGCGGATTGTGGCTCTCCTACGTGAGGGCGTTACGGTACGGAATTTTGGTTCACAATGCAAGGCCAAAAATTAACTAAGCAATAGCTTGTGACACTTGTTGAACATGTAAGTCAAAGCAGCAGTGTATTTGCATCTATTTCTGTTTGGCAAAGCCCAACGGATGAGTTTCCAGTACATCCCGGAGCTGTGAATCTGAAATAGGATGTATTCAAAGAAAGTGAGTGGAGAAAGGGCGTGTTGGGATGGAAATAAAAGAGATGATTTTAATTTTCATTGCCATACATGAAGCCTGAAGCTTTTTCCCTGAGCGATTTCACCAGAATGGATTCCACTTTACACGTTAGGCCAAGAATTGCCTTAAAGCTTTTTCCTGTAACACTCCCAGGTCCTCGATGGAGATGTTTTGTCTCTCCCCTCACTGATTGAGGTGGCCCTTTTGCCCCCTTGTTTGCTTTACAATTTTTTTGTCTGCCTTCCATCGACTTCTGCTCCATCACTGAAGCCGCTCAATGACAGAGCTGCCCCCCCCCCCGCCCCCCCCCCTTCCATAGACTGATTGGCAATATACTGGCTCAGCTCCGAGATCAATATTGAGACAATCCCCATTTCGCTCTCTCTGTTGAGAATTACCTTCCTTAGGACTCAGCAAGACTGATCTTCTTGAGTCTTTTGTATCAAATGTGAAAAATGTGCACTCGATGGAAAAAAGTATTGGGACACTTTTCCTAGATATATCGACAGGCAGACAGACAGACATTTTCTTACTAAGACGAAAGTCAATCAACAATTATAACTAGAGCTGCGAGCATCTTTAAGGGACCGTCTCCCCAGCTAGCTTGCTAGTTTAGCATGCGGCGTCCGCCACAAACAACAAGGATTTACTATTTACAGCAGCAAAAAGTGCAATACTCGATCAGGCTTCTACTTTTAGCCACAATGCGAGGCAGGATTGTAGTTAAAACTTAAGTCACTTTAAAAAGCCAGAACTCATTCGCTGCTATTAACACGATTGTTTTTTGTTTTTTTGTTTTGTTTTTTTAGCTCCAATTAACTATGAAAAAAAGTGAGACTTATAGTAACAAAATAAAATAAAATAACTTTATATATTATCTTTTGTACTTAATTAAATAGATTTTTAATACGCTTAAAATTTTTCATTTTTATAATTGTTATCTTTCTTTATATTTCTAATTATTTTTTTGTATATTATATTCTGTAATTAATAATACATAATTATAATTGCTCAGTTGGGGCAATGAGCATCTTGGGAGATCGATCCCGTCTCACACTGCAGCTATACGCACTCCCCAGCATCTCTTTGAGATGGCTCGACTGGAGTTGCTCAGTCTGAGAAGACACCAAAAGCAGAAGTAGGGCGGGACGGCAAGAGATGCGGTGATGATAACCAGTTAAGTGCTATTGTTGTTAGCGTGCTCTCTACAAGTGGCTTTCTTATTCTGCGGCGTGTTCAATTCTGTGCCGCGTTGGCCCGTCTCTCCCACTCATCATTAAGTCTATGAATAGCCGTTGTATGCTCATTCTAATAGAGTGCCGTGTTTTCCCCCGACTCCCGTGTATGCATTATTAATCATCGCTTACTGAGAGGCAGCGAGCGAAGGGGGAAACATCACATACAGTGTGGGGGTTGTTCCATACCGCATCGGAGTTATTATGCAAACACTGTTATTTGGAGGAAAGCGGAGCTGCGAGGAAAAAATGGCCATTGTGTGTCAGCGTGTTTCATTTGTCTGACTCTGCTGTCCTAACACTGTCAGAAGTGCTGACCTACATTGACAACCTAAATTCTAATATTTGAGAAGTTCAAACGCAAAAGCAGACAGCCCACTTTTTGAAGTTAGTGCCAATGAACAATTAAAAGGCTACCCATCCATCCATTTCCTCAACCGCGTATTCAACTCCTAGGAAATACACCTGTGGATTTACCCTTTTTCATTTTTCATGGAAAACGCTTATTGAGTAAATTGGACTCTATTTAGAGTGGGACCAAATGGACTCAGTTTAAGAGTAATATTTACACTTGGAAGAGAGTAAAAATCATTGTTTTTGACAATGTTTATGGTTCTGAAGATTCCAGCTGACGCGAGCGATATACTAACGCACAGCAGAAGCTGCATAGCTCAGGGAGTAGATCAGCTGTTTACCGAGCTTGAAGGTCGTGTGTTTGTTGCTAAACCCTTGAGTGACCTTTATTATTATTTTTTCAATTCTTCATTTTACTCTCTTCCAAGTGTAAATATTACTCTAATACTGAGTCTATTTGGTGCCACTCTAAATAGAGTCATATTTACTCTACATAAATGATCGTACTGTGCATGTATTCAAGACAAAAACATTTTTAAAAATGACAGGCCATTGAAGTAATTATCAGGCTAACAAAATGTTGCGAGTTTTTGACATGTTTTGAGATAAATACAGTATTAATTCATAACTGCCCCAGATGATGTACGTAGCATAGTATGCTACTATTTTCTTTTGTTTTTATACAGTGACGATGGTTTCAATATAATTATGATTTGATAGTACTCGTAGTGCTATTAAAATGTAAATGAAGTCCAAACTGAAGGCCAAAGTATCAAATGCACGTCCCACCACTATTGTGTTCTCCTTTTCTTCCACTTTTAAGTGCGAGCTCGCTCCAGGCTGTGACAATGTCGTTGTTTCCGCCTCCATTTAAAAACTCATCACTCAACAGGAGTTAGCCTGATATTTTTGCCGTCCTGTGAAATGCAAAATGCCTCCTAAAAGGGCCGGCTAATTCCTGCTGCTTAGTCATGGAGCGTCTTTGCCAACGTTATGTTCAGCCTGTCCTGCCGCACAACCTGTCACGCCCGCCTTTACTTAGCGCCCGGGGAGCGATACAATCTGCCATCTGTGTAAATTGCACCATAATCTCATCTGATGGCTTGTTTCTCATGGGCCAGACCGAATGTGGCCTTCCTCTCTTCCCTTATTATACATACTCATGCAGTCATATAACTCACACTTTCACTCACTCACTCACTCACTCACTCACTCACTCACTCACTCACTCACTCACTCACTCACTCACTCACTCACTCACTCACTCACTCACTCTCATTAAGTTTCATACCCACTGACTCACCCATGTGCAGTGATATATTCATGCACTCACATTCACACACACACACACACACACACACACACACACACACACACACACACACACACACACACACACACACACACACACACACACACACACACACACACATATTCTCTCATGTGCACACTCTCACTTTCACTCACTCTCTCCTTCTCACAAGTACAGTCTCACACAGGCACTCTTGTTTACACACATACTCACTCGCTCACTCGCTCACAAACCCAATCTTACAATTCTCTCTCTACACACTCTCTCACCACTTTCTTTCTCACACACTCTCAGTACACTCTCACACAGGCACTCTTGTTTACACACATACTCACTCGCTCACTCGCTCACAAACCCAATCACACAATTCTCTCTCTACACACTCTCTCACACACTTTCTTTCTCACACACACTCTCAGTGCACTCTCACACAGGCACTCTTGTTGACACAGCCTCACTCACTCACTCGCACTCTTTCACTCACTCTCTCACGTACACACACACACACACACACACACATTATCTCATGTGCACACTCTCACTTTCACTCACTATCCTTCTCACAAGTACAGTCTCACACAGACACTCTTGTTTACACACATACTCACTCACTCACTCTCTCACAAACACAATCTTACAATTCTCTCTCTACACACTCTCTCACACACTTTCTTTCTCACACACACTCTCAGTACACTCTCACACAGGCACTCTTGTTTACACACATACTCACTCACTCTCACACAGGCACTCTTCTTGACACAGCCTCACTCACTCACTCGCGTTCTTTCACTCACTCACTCTCTCAAATACACACACACACACACATTCTCTCATGTGCACACTCACTTTCACTCACTCTACTTCTCACAAGTACAGTCTCACACGGGCACTCTTGTTTACACACATACTCACTCACTCACTCACTCACAAACACAATCACACAATTCTCTCTCTACACACTCTCTCACACACTTTCTTTCTTGTCATGTTTGGGTTCTGTTTTTCCTTGTTTGTCTTCCTTGGTCTTGTTCAGTGGAATCCTGCCCTTCCTCGTGTCAACCAATCAGTGCCCTCAGCCACTTGTGTCTTGCCCCAGGTGTGTCTTGTTTTGTCATTAGCGTCTGTGTATTTAGTCTCCTGTCTCCCCTCTGTCTGTGTCGGTTCATTGTCATTTTCCTCCTGTCATGCTGCCAGTTTTTTGCCTTGTTGTCCTCCCCACGTTTTGTTTTCACTTGCCATTTGGAGTTCGCTTTTGTTTTGAAAAATTACATTTCTTTTTGTCCATCACCTCTGCCTCCTTGCCCTGCTTCCCTGCGATTGGGTCCTCCGCCAAACCTTAACCTCCTTGACACTTTCTCACACGCACTCTCAGTACACTGTCACACAGGCACTCTTGTTGACACAGCCTCACTCACTTTCTTATTAAGTTTTATACACACTCATACACTCTCACACCCAGTTGTACTCATGCGCGCTCTCATTCACACACATACACTCTAAGGACTCTCTCACACACCGTTCTCACACTCACACTTACTCTCACGGGTTTCACTCTCACACACATATACTCTTACACTCAGTCTCACTCACATTCTCTCTTACACACACACACACACACACACACACACACACACACACACACACACACACACACTCTTACGCTACCACTCGCTCACTCTCATACTTAGTCACTCTCGCATTCTCTCTTATAAAACAGACACACACACACGCTATCTCAGGCACTCTCTCTCTCTCCCTCCTTCCCTCTGCCCTCCCTGTCCCTTTCTCTCATACACACTCACCCCCCCCCCCATACACACTCACACACATACACACTCACTCTCTTTCTGATGTCCCAAATGCTATTGGCTCACCTTTCAGACAGCACGACTGTCTTGGATGTCACACATGAGTCGTATTAGAGGAGAGAGCGACAGGTGTAAGTGCGATGATTATCGTCTCGGCCTCACCGGGATTCTTATCATTAGTCAAGAAGCATGTCTTGCATTTGCGCCAGCAATTATTGATGGGCCGCATGTGGCTGGCTCTAACTTAGTGTGCTCTTTGGTGAAGCAGATTATGATTCATGCTTAAAGGGGAAGTCAACTGCTTGACAATAATATGTTCTATGCAGCCCCACTAGTCTAAATAGTAAAGACGGTATTCTGGTTAATATTGCGTTAGTGGAATATGAGTTAAGCAGCAAAATCCACCAGCTGCCGAGTGAAAATTGTCTCAGGTAACAACCAATCACAGCTCAGCTTCAGAAAACAGTTGAGCTGTGATTGGTCGTTACCTGAGCCCTGAACAACTGTGACGTCATCTTCAGTCGACAGCAAGTGGCAAAATGGCCGCCCTCTGAGATGGATAACAATGGCTGGATTTTGCTTCATAACTCATATCCCACAAATGTAATATTAATCAGAGTCATATTTAGACTAGTGAGGTCAAATATAACATATTATTGTCAAGAAATGTTCAAGGTTGTTGACGTCCTCTTTAATACAACACCTTGACTTAAGTAGTACAATTTGTCCCACAACCAAGCTCTTAACTCAATTTAGTTATGTTTTCACCATTGAAATGAATTGAAATGCCCTCAATCTGTTCCAACTCAACCATAATAGCATATATAATAATAATTCACAAGGTGTAATTACTGTAGTACCCCATGAGTTGCATGCGTGCCTTGCAGGGTGTGTCCCAGATAGTGACATCAGAAGTTCAACTGGCTATAGTCTGCGTGTGAGCGTAAGTTGTGACCTACAGCAGCTCCTCGTGAGTGTTCTTAATTTGTTTGTTTTTGTCCCATTCAATAAACAGCTGCAGGCTCTCCTTGTTCACACGTGAGGACATTACAGTATAGTAAACTACTAAATATTGGTTTAGTATTTGCAAATTCGTTGATACACACATTTTTGCCGGGTGTAGTTCATAAGCTGCTCATCAACTCAGTTTAAGAATCCAGCTTTGGAGTCTTCTCACTAAAAACAGCCCATTACCAAAATGACCACAGTAGCATCTTTGTCCTTTATGACCCTCAACTGTGTAATCGCGGCCTCCAGGCCCGCACCGGCAACCACTTGAACACTCAAATGGTGATGTCTGTCTGCACTGACAAGACCAGCTTTGTCTCTGGACTTACCGAAGCTGGAGGAATGCGTTGTCCCACCAAAACGCTCTTGTTCTCAACATGCTGTGTCATCGTCTGTCAACAGGAAAAAGTCATTTTTTAAAAGTCAGCCAGTTGACCTTCGCATAGGAGAGTCTTCCTTTGCTATATCACGGTTCATCGAACCCAACTGTAAGAATTGTTCCCACATAGCAGAGAGAACATTCTCTATGCCTGCGAATATTGTTGTATGCTCTGTTTGTATTGTACGTGTTGCTGCTCAGGTTATACAAAGTAAAGTAGCAGTTATTTAGCCTGTCTATGGTGTTTCGCTTTACGTTAGCATTAAGCTAGCAGACTTTTTCTGGACGAAATTATATGGTATGATTAATAGTAACATTTTGATGCTTAATGTTTAATTCTCATGTGGCAGTGTTACAGTAAACTTCAACTGGGAGTAAAATAAAAATAAATAGCTAGAAGTAAGCAACAAATAAAAATAAAATTGCACCGTACAAGCAAATGCATTCAAAATAAACCTGAGCAATATTTTACTGACACTCCAGAACAAAGTGGTTCTTTGAAATTGGGGAGACATTCTTATTTGGATGAGCTGAGTACACGCAAGCCTGGAGGCTTGGAAGCGACTGTGGAAACCTGCAGGCTGACAGCCTAAAGGCAACGCCACCAAAGTCATTCTGACGTCCCCAACGTTACTGTTTCAAGGCAGAGCCTTCATAGTGTAATTACAACCTTGACTGCTGCAGTTAAATAATGTGTACTCACAAAGAGAAAAACACAAAGATGTAATAGTTATAAGCGTTTGAAAATTAAACAAAATAGAGCTTAAAACGCTATGCCTATGGTTAGAAGGTTAACTCATTCACTCTCAGCCATTTTCACTGATGCAACCAAAAGAAAGATTAGAATCTCTTCTTTCATCATCATTATTTGTTTCCGTTTTTGCAGCAATTAGCATTAGAAAATAGCTAAATTTCATCATTATTCATATTCCTGGTGAAAACACTGGCAAACAGAGCTTGTTGCAACATGGCCCTGACTGATCTCTTACACTCTGCTGCCACATGATGACCATTTTGTAATAACTACCATTGCTTTAAGCCACCTCTTCATGTCAGAAGCTGCATCAAAGCCTTCTGTATGCTCTTGCATTAAAACATAAAAAACAACAACTTATAAACACCTTTTTTGGAACATGGTAATATTTTAAATAGAACGTATTTATACGTTTTTGGGTTTGAATTAGTTAAAAAAAAGCCAGCACTAATGTTAATTCCTATTATGCTAGCTCTCTATTTCCAAATATTGATAATACTGACCTATTTGGGAGCTGCTCACACCTCTCACCGTAATGTAACCATTTTCACGGGCATATATTCTTTATCCTCTGCAAAGTATGACTAATAATACTGCAGCTAACCAGTCACGGAACAAATTAGTGACCACTGTAGTAGTAGTATTGTGCTGTGGCTGCCACAATCCTCTGACTTTTTCAACACCTGCACTTTTCACGTATGTGCAGCCCGGTGTTTTAAAAAAAAGAATGGCGGGCAAGAATTTGACATCCCTTGCTTCAAAGTGACCCAAGACATTTATGAGTACATCTCTCTAAATCGTGCCAACAAAGCGACCTAATGTATTTGTATCACTGTTGAGTCTGTTGTATGAAGGCGTCTCTCTCTGAGTGTGTTTGCTTGTCATCACTTGGGTAACAATAGTGGTTCAGGTTCTGCTCTATTTCATCGGGTGTTAACGCCTGTTTGTCATCCGACTTCACTGCTGCTTCCTCTGTTAATCCTCCAGCTGAAAAATGGATCCACAGACTGATTTAGAATAGCCTTGTTTATGATAGATCCAGCAAAAAATGAAAATTACATTATGAATTAAATCAAAAAAGATCATCAATATAAAGCTCAGACTAGAGAACTAAAATGGGAAATAATTTAAATGATTCTTTTGGAAAAAACATTTTTTAACACCACACTTAAATACTGGTAGAGGGGAAAAAAACAAAATAATGATTCAAGGTAGTGCACATAAGCTAGATAACATTTGTACCTAAGTAAATGTTGGGAAAATAACAGATAACTCTATGTACTTAAAGGTTAAATGCAACTGAACTGTATTTAAAAAATGTACTGTAGTGGGTTTAAACGAGTTTAAGCCTCTATAACATTATGTACAGTTTGAATATTTAATTTTGTGATTAAAGAGGAAGTCAACACCCCGCCCCCCTAAAAATGATTGACACTAATATGTTTTATGCAGCCCCGCTAGTCTAAATACATTACTCTGGTTAATATCGCGTTAGTGGAATATGAGTCAAGCAGCAAAATCCAACAGTTTTATCAATATGAGAAGGCGGCCATTTTGCCACTTACTGTCGAGTGAAAATGACATCACAGTTGCCCAGGTCTCAGGTAACAAGCAATCACAGTTCAGCTTCAGAAAACAGGTGATCTGTGATTGGTCGTTGCCTAAGCCCTGAGCAACTGTGATGTCATCTTCAGTCGACAGCAAGTGGCAAAATGGCCGCCCCCTGAGATGGATAAAATGGCTGGATTTTGCTTCCTAACTCATATTCCACAAATGTAATATTAAACAGAATGTCATGTTCAAACTAGTGAGGTCACATATAATGTTTAAGGTTGATGTTTTGGCAAATTTCTGAGATAGCAGTAGCTGCATAACATTAGCATAATACCATATTAATTACCTATGCCGTTTTTAATAAACGGTCACAATATCAGTAAAAACTATCAATGTGCTGCTAATTCAAAAGGTTGAATCAGGCCAATTGGATGCTTTTTTCGTTTGTTTTCTTATTTTGCGAAAGTGTTCAAAGTTACAAAGGAAATTCGAGGCTAACTGTAAGTGGCTAAACGTTACACAGACAAATTGCGATAAAATCGCAATTGATGAATCGTGATCTATTAGGAAAACACAATTTTCTGACGTACTGCGTTTACCCAAATGTTTGTCACTTTTGTCATATAACCCGTCCAAGCCTGTGCATACGGATCCACAAACCCAGCAGCAGCGTCAGTCGATGAACGTCATTTTTTATAAAGCAGCCAGCCAGCCGGCCGGCCGGCCAGGTCTCGTCTCTGTCATCCGTCATTGATTTTGCAATCCAGCGGCATCCGAGCAGAACGGCAAAAGCTGTGCACCTCAGTCAGGGCGCCGATAGCCAATCTCTATTACCCACCTAACCCAAGGCCTTGGTTCAAGGGGCTTACCCTCCCCTAGGTTGAAGCAAAGAGGCGGCCGTGATGGATTTATGATCTGCTTAGGCAAAGCATCATCCCGCCTCCCTCACTTTGAGTATCCCATCACGAGCTGAAGCAGTAACGGTAGTACATGACGGCCCGTCCCATTTTCGCAGATCTGGTGGCAAAATATGAATGATGACTCCAAATGGTTGTCTCTAATCGGCCGCGAAATTGCCTCAGTAAATATGTTCAACTACAAGCACTCTGTCTCCCCGCTGTCTGTGGGCGAGAGTGAAAACCAGGGGGGGTAATAGGCTTGTAGTTGTCACAGTGTTTAAGACCCGTGTTGGATTCACGCTTCATAATTGGCTTTTAATGCACAGAGACGGCTCGAGGGGAGGAAGTGGCAGAAATGTGCAATGAAAGGCAGCCCGCTGTGTGGCCATAGTAATTCGGCCCTTTGTCCTCTAATTAAATGACCTCAGATGGGAGCGCTAAGCTTCGTTTTGTGTGTATGTGTGCTGCCCACTGATATGGAGGTTTGTGCCAAGTAGTCTGGTAATGAATGGGCCGTTCTACAAAGCCCAAGAAGCTGTCTTTGTCCTTGTGGCCTGTTTGGAAATTTGGCAAAAAAATACACAGTGTCTGGAGCGGGAGCTTTTTCCCGGCCTCTTAGCATAGTTTGGACGTTGTTGGTAGGGATACGATTGACCCCCCGAGCTTTTTGTCATTGCGCTTCAGAAATGTCTGGAAGCCTACTGGAGCCTTCCAGATGGCGAGGTTAATGTTGATATGTTTGGTCATCTTGTTTGTCACTCAAGGCCAGCAGTCAGAAAGAAACGAAAAACACAATTCATGAAGCGTGTTGTGAACGTTGCCCTCGTGGTACGATACATATAATACAATGAGACTCAACAATTTGAATTTGTTCTGCACACAGATGTGAATCATCATAAAAATCTAAACTATATTTTTGCATTGATTCATACACTGCCATGTCGTTTTGTGACAACGTTAGCACTGAACTTCCAAAACAAAAAGTAGACTTTCTCCTTTCACAAGGAGCATTTACCATTATTTAGTAATTACCAAATAGAAGCTTCTGACCAAAATGTGGTTAAGAAAAAAAAAGCAAACATTTTTGTGAAAAGAAACGTCAAGCACTGACTGAATTATTTTGTACTTTAGTGATGCCTGCTCAAACTTCTGTATAAAGCAACACAAATAAGACTGAGAAAGTCCTTTTGATGACAGCATAGAAATGCATTTACAGATACATTTTACAATTAAGAAAAGTGCTGCGAGTGACACTAACTAACTAACTAACTAACTAAAGTTGAAAATCAGTGGCTTTTACTCAGTTTACTTTTTACTACCTACCATGACACATGCTCTCTTTATATACTACACTTAGACATGCTCTGTTCAGTATGAGTTATTTAAACGTGTCCGAATTCCAATGTGTTGGCATTTATCTCCCTCATAATCAACGTTACAAGCTGAGATTGACCCTTAATCTTTATCTTCTATTCAAAAGAGGTGGTTATCTGAAATCCAAATGCAGAGCTGTTGATAGAGAGAGTTTGGCCAACTCGTACTACGCTGTGATTGGTCAACTGCTTGTCACATGACATATGGACGCCATCTTGTTACCCTGCTGAGAGTGGGCTCTCTCTATCAACGGCTCTGTCCAATGTGATGCAACGCTGCCATCTACAGGTAGATGTTAGTCATTATAGTGCTTTACGAACCTGAATTTGACAGACAAGCTGGGCGTGACCTGCTTCCATGCCTACCTGTTGAAAAATGTATTAGATTAATATATACAACAATGGCGGTAAACGGTTACATTCCAGTATACAAATAGACACGCCGGCAAAGCGAAATTCATGTCAAAACAATGCTTGTATTCAACTGTTTCTATGATCTGAACTGAAAGCATTTTTTCAAACCATAACAAGCCTTAAAAAAAATAGCACTGTCTTAAAACTGGTGTAGTAAAATACACTTACAGAATTGTGGTGTTTTTTGTTTTAACCTAAACAAGCACATAACCAATACAATCTCACAGCCTTAATAGGTTCATATTTTTTAAGAAAATTAATTCTTGAAGCAAGTGAAATGCCTGGTAAGAAGAAATAGCTTTTCCTTTATTTGAGATAGTTCATATTGATTTTTCTTCACATGATGCTAATAATAATAATAATAATAATGCATCAGATTGATATATAGCTTTTCCACACACTCAAAGACGCTTTACGATGGAGTGGATACATTATTCATGCTTCACACTGTGGTGACAGTAAGCTACTTAAGTAGCCACAACAAGGCTGACGGAAGCGTGGCTGCCAGTGTGCGCCTACCTCACCGCCGACCACCACCAAACATTCACACCTTCCACACACCAGTGTGAGTAGCACTTGAGGCAATGTGTGTGAAGTGCCTTGCCCAAGGACACAACAATACATGACTTGGGGAAAGCGGGAATCAAACAGTCGACCTTCTAGTTACTGAACAACCGTCTCTACACCCTGAGCCACATGATGAATGTGAAGCGAACATGCTATGAGAGCGTTTTAATGCTATTCCACTTAAAAGCCTTCAGACGCCTGGTGCTCGACTGCCATCTAATATTTATGGCTGGCATTGTCGCAGCTTTGACACACCGCGTTTCTTTGGAATATCACAGCCAGCTTTCCGAGCGCCCTGCTCATAAAAATAATCCTAGAAAGGACACGTGAGCCCCAGGCCGTGAAGTCTGACCACTGCAACTGTTGCTACCGATGTTGGCTGCCGTGTGAATGGACGTCTCCACTGCAATTGTCGCTGACTGACAGACACCATTTTGTAGCCACCTGGCGTGATTTCACGCTTGCGCCAGACACGGGCGCAGTGCGGCTCCATCTGTAACCAGATACAACTTTAATCAGGGCGAGAGAGAGCGCGTGCACGCCCGCGCGAGTGTGACCGTCGCTACATGTCGGGGGGGGGGGAGATGGGAATGAACGAATTGATTAGTCGTGTCCTGTCCTCCACACGCGGGCAGTTTGAAAAAGCTTCACGGACGGGAGGAGGAAATGGCGACCGGTATTCACTGGAACTTACTCGGAGCGAAAGTTGGAGCTGAGAATCCAGCGACATGCTACGCGCTGTAGCTTCTTGCTAGCTAGCCCGCTAGCCTACAACCACAATGTGAGTTACACCTTCCAAACAAATCTTCGTCTCACCAATTCACTATTTAAACATCATCCACAACATATACACGGCTAAACTTGTGACTAGGATAAAAAGAGTACAATTATTTCTTTCAAAATAGTCACTTTTCAGGAGCCCCCCAAAACGGCATGTTTGCTCAGCCATTAACATTGCATTATCGACACTTTCTTGGTCAATCTTTTTTAAAATAACATCCACGTGTGGACTGACCTGTAGTATACATAAAAATAAAAAATAAATGAAATGTACAAAATTGTTGACCTATGAGCTTTCAGCCCGACACCAGCAATTTGCATCTGTGCACACGTTCAAAGTGTGAATATAGCATCTTCCTTATCTTTTTATTGAATTTTTATTCTTGTGTGAATACTGAACGCAGTCACGTACACTTACGTTATTCGGATTCTTTATTATAGCATTTTATTCCGCCTGCTTTTTTGGCCAGTAATAACTCCCACATAATACATACGATTTACACTGTTCCAATTTCAACTTGCTTAAAAAAAAAATCACACCTCCTAGGGTAACATTTTTCTCATTCCACATTACTTACAGTTTTCCCATAATTTAACCTTTAATATCAATTTTTTCCCATTTATTTTCAATGGGGCAGTCATTCAACATTTGCGATAGAATGGAGGAACCAAGAATAAATGTGGTGTCCCACTGATGTCATGTACCAGGTGGGGTGAAAGTGATTGAAGTGTTTGATTTTAGCATTGTTCACAATAAACCATGCATGCTCTACTTTTATGACATTTCCTCCTCCCCGGCTCCCCTTTTGTATTGGCAAAGCCATGACTTTATTTTGTAACTGTGACAAATACATACTGCCGAACTGAGACCTAGTTCATCCCCAAGCTGGCGGAAAAAGGCACCGGGCTACTTCCTGTTCATTTACTTAACAGTGCCAAATATGGGTAAGTGCAGTGCAAGGCCTTTATTTAGATAAGATATGACTTCCTTGACACCAATGACTACTTTCCTATTTAGCCAATGCTTTGGCGGCATCTAATAAACTGCAAATATCCGGGGATTTGCTATGAACAGATCATGAATATAGTAGTTATACTTTCATGGCAATAAGAGTGTGAGGAAAATTTGAAAAATGTCTTCCCTGTCAGGCAATCCCTTGAAACCAAAAATGTTGAGAACCCCTGTTATAAAAGTGGCAAGGCTGTGACAGCTTTGAACTCCCACGGATATTAGGGGTTCCTGTGATGCGCTGCCTCTCCTTGCCTCTCACACACACACACGCACGATCCCGTCAGTCGAACCTTCCTGCAGGCTTCTCTGAGCATTGTCAACAGCAGTCAGTCTGCCATGAATTCCGATGAAGAAAAGCCTGCAGGCAACAAAGGCAAGAGGCTGCTTTTGTGCGCAATCTTTTCACACTACTCCAGTTTACACACACCAACCTTCCACCCTCCTCATTTGTAGTGAATTGATGTCCCGTCCCACGTCCGCTAGCTTTCAAATAACTGTCACCTTCCAGTCAAACTGCCAACCTCTCACCCTCGGCCCGTCACCTCTGGCTCTCGTCTCGCAGCTTTTCATCATTTCGTCTCAACCCCAGTAGATAAATCTTGGCGCAGTAAATCATGTCCAACTATCCTATGCCGGTTGAATGAGATATTTCATCTAAAATAAGAACAAAGCTCACTTTTTGATGAAAGAAAAAGTAAAAGGTTGAGTGGCTATAGAAAGTTAGCTAATCAGGAATATAAATCTTTACAGTTACATTTGAAAAGAATATATCTATTTAGTGGTTAATATTAAAACATTAAATTAATTGATGGCATGAATCCTCTCCCAAACGAATCATCATGTGTGCTGTGAGAAATTATCCAATTTCAATAAAATTGTCAGATGATTATTAGTTTACTCTAAAAATAATTTATTTTCGTTTTGTTTATTTTTTTCCACTTATCCTGTTATCCGCTAAAAACTAAATCCCTTTCATTGCCGTTCACAAAAAGCAATCATCGAAAGTCTCCTTGAAAGATGTCTCATCCTCTGTAAATGTTCTTCTTTTTAATACAAGGAATCTAATACAGTGCTCAACAGTAAATATGATCATATTTCTTTAGTCCTCCATGACCATACCCGATTATCTTTGTGTTTATTCCAAGTAAGTCATTTGCAAACGTCTGCTTTTACTTAGGAAGACAATGATCAACATTTTTCCATATTTTCAAATTTTTACAATAAAGGATGGAAATGTGGATATAATATTTTTTTTAAATCAGTCATCAAATATAATAAATAAAATAAATAATATTAAAAACAAATAATTGACAGATTAATCGA
The DNA here is from genome assembly GCF_054856555.1 of Leptonotus elevatus. Classification (NCBI taxonomy): domain Eukaryota; kingdom Metazoa; phylum Chordata; class Actinopteri; order Syngnathiformes; family Syngnathidae; genus Leptonotus; species Leptonotus elevatus. Next base: position 37,356,270 of record NC_141239.1, on the reverse strand, counting down.
TGATTAAAATAATCAGTAAGCAGCTCTAAAATTGAAAAAATGCACAACTAATCCACGTGATCGTATCGGTATCAGCTGATCTCACTCACAGATGATTAGTATCGGAATCAGCGTCATAAAATACTAATCGGACCACCCCGAGTTAACGCTATTCAAAGCATAATTCCTTCCCAACACTATATAGCGGTGCCTTGAGATACTAGTGATCAAACTTACAAGTTTTTCGGGATATGCTGATTTTTATTAATTTTTTTCTTTGACTTGCAAGCAAAAATTTGAGATCTGAACACTGCATAAACGAACATAAGCCATATATTCTTTATACACTACTGCACAGAACGACTCGTATGCATGCATATCCGTATGTCTGTATCATATGGTGGCCAAGGCTCGCACACCAGAAAAAGCCGTGGCACAATGTCCACTGAAGTGAAGCCAAAAATGTGGCAAAACAGTTTCATTCTTTACATTGGAATTTATTCTGTCATTACGGCATGTTTTTATATTGTACAATATTATACTATGTGCTACGTATTTAAAACACATTCCAAACTTCTTCTTTTTTTTTATTTATGCGAGAACGGATTAATGCAATTTCTATTCATATCAATGGGAAAAGATGATTTGAGATGAGTCTTTTGAGTCACAAAAACAAATTAACCTTATATCTCAAGGTACCACAGTAATTTGTAGAAGTACCTTTTGATTTATATTACAGCCTTCAGTCTTTTTTGGGTAGGAGTCTATCATCATGTTGGCTTAACAATGTTTGCATTTCTTTGCAAAAGCAGTCCAAATTTGCGAGGACATCTCTTGTGCACAACACTCTTGCAACTCTCAAATGGATTTTCCTCGAGTCAAGCCATTCTTTTGTCGATTTGGATTGTCATGCTTAAAGGTGAAATTCTCCCATCAACTTCAGCTTTGTAGCGAAACGCCTGAAGGTTTTGTGACAGATTGAATTTGGAACTGTTCATAATTCACTCCATCTTGACTCGGGCTCCAGCTGCAGCTGAAGAAAAAAAAGCAGGGGTTACAGGGATGACGTTAAAATATAAAAGCACACTTGTACCACCACATTTTTAGGTTTTGAAGGTTTTACTTTCATCCCTAAATACAAAACATTTCATAATTATTTTCTATGCTAAAAAAAAATTGTGTGAGTAGTGCCAGTTTTTACCTAAAGTGTCTTACGCAAGGGGATTACAGGAATGCCTCCAACTTAAAATTTTAGTTTAGAATGTTTTGCATCCCTGGGAGCAATCACTTTGGATCTTCCATTAACTGTTTGAGAAATATAGCTTTAGAGAGTAAAAAAAAGTGTGCCCCCAGTGTGGAGTAGGTTGTGCCATTAGTCAGAATTCAGTCACAAACGATAATGCTATATAAAAGGAAGACAAATTCAATACAAAACTTTGATTTGCAGGTTTCAGAGGCCTTTTCTTCTTCTTCTTCTATCTTTCTGTGGATTTTGGCAAGGGAAAAATAACTTCCGAAGACACGCAACCCAAGTGAGCAGCAAAAACAGATTTGTCACTTGTTGAGTGCTCGGCAGGGTTAGCCTGAGCCTTTTTTTTTCTTATCCCTCTATTTTTTTATGGCCATCCTGCAGATTTTATCTCCTTTCCAACCAGACGTATGGTCTTCCTCTCTTTCACTGCTTTTTCCAATGTCAAAAATGGCACACACTTTTAGTGATCAAATGTAAGAATACAGTTTACAACAACAATAAAATACAAAAAATTAATATAGAGTAAATAATGATAATTTAGGGGAAGTTGTGCCATTTGCACAACTTAACCCAGGCCCTTTGACACAACCCAAAGCCCACCATTTTGAAAAAAAATGCACCCCCCACCTGTTTTGAGCCAACATCATGCTAACTATATAGACTTGTGATGTAAAGCACTAAAATGTGTGAACAGTTTTCAAAGTTGTCTATAATTGTTCAAACACAATCATAAAATCATAGAAATTTTGCTTTGGAGGGCCAAAAAATGTTTGTTGAACTTATATGTGCTTACCTCTCAAGCCATGTGTCTCCCTTTTCTTTTTTTTTACCGAATGAGCTAAATGGATGTCTCTTCAAAAATACGTGGCCACATGACCACCTTCTATGGTTTTCTAAATAACTTGCCCCTTGGCACAAATTACCCCACTCTCCCCTACATACAGTAGTTATATAGAAAGTTACCTGAGCATGATTTTAACAGACCTATGAGACATTTAGCACACCGATTACCAGAATAAACAAAGATGGAGCATGTGGGCGGACAGCACAGTGAGGTTTTTATTCAGTGAAGTATTTTGTCTACTCACCAACAAACATAAACATGCCCTATTGTAAGTTTCAACACTGCAACCATTTTAAACGAATCATTATAGTGCTTATTATTGTTGTTGCATTTTGCAAATGTGTGGTCTGCATCATACTGAGAGCTGCTGCAAAATGTCCTGAAACTTGAAAAAAATGTTTTGTCTCTTATAGAATAACAGTCTCAGCAGTTGATGGTGCTGTGCTCTGCCTTTTTTCTTCACAAAGAGTACAACTTAACTTTAGCTTAATCTCTCCATAGAGTAGTTTTACCAGCAGCACAGAACAAAAGCGTTCGACATTCTGCAAACCGGTGTGTTTTCCATAGCACAGGGCAGTTTTAACCAACACCTCCAATCGTGCCACATTGATTGGACTCCAGATTGGCTGACTTGTGACCCCAATTAGTTCTCGGAGAAGTCAGCCGTTTTTTTCCAGTCTGCACTCTGTCTGTTTACATGTTGTTTCAATCAGGGCTTCAGTTATAAGTGATCAAATTATTTTTTTTCGACATGCAAGTAGTCATTCGGACAAATCTGAGCTATGTTGGCAGTGAACTCAACTCACAGTTGAGGTTTACTGTCAAACATAAGACTCGGAAAATTACACCTTTTTTATTTAGAATAACATAACTGCCATAGGAAACTTTGTTTACCTTAATGCTAACAAACAATGCAAAATGCCATAGATGGGCTAATGAATAGCATGGGCGTCGCTGTATTATATATAAGAAACACATGTAGACACAGTATAACTATACTCACAGGCATATATTCTTTATCCTCTGCATAAAGTAAATAATATTACCACAGCTTACTGAGGTCCATTGAATTGACAAAACTTAAAACACATTCTTAGGAGGCTGTAAAAGATTCATGGCCTTTCCATTGATTTCAGTGGGAAAAGATGATTTGAGATGAGTGTTTTGAGTTTCAAGCATGGTCACAGAACAAATTAAACTCATGTCTCAAGGCGTGCTAAGTAAATAGAGTGTATATCTACTCGGGGTGTCAAAATTAGTGTGTTAATTTTGAGGTAATTTAAAGTTCCTTTAATGCCACTAATTTTTCCAACGTGCGATTAATGACCGCCCCTTACTTGGAAAGCCTGTACTGGGGGAATTCCAGTCGCAACGCAGCAGACACGTCCACATCAAAATTTAGCAGTAATAAATTTAATAATAATGCGTATATTTGTGGAGACTGGGGTCCAGTTGTGTTTTACAATTTTAAAAATGTGCAGAATTTCACAAGTTACTTCATGTTAAAGATTAGATAAAGACAAATGCACTGAGCTGTCACCAACGTCTTACAAATGCAATTAATTATGCCATCTAGTGGCAGAAAAATTATCTCAAAACAAATCAATATCACACTTTTACAGTACAGTACATCTTCTTAATTTTAACTCAATTTTATGAATTATTATGAAATGACTAAAAGATGCAGCCATATTTCTATTTAGTTTAACTTTTTTCCCCACTTTTATGTTAACAAGAGTATTTTTTTGTGTACATTTAGAACAGATATAAAATGTGTGATTAATCGTGAGTTAACTATTGAAGTCATGCAATTAATTACAATTAAAATAATAATGATAATATTTCTATTAGTTAAACATTTTTTTCCACTTTTATGTTAACAAGAGTATTTTTTTGTACATTTAGAACAGATATAAAATGTGTGATTAATCGTGAGTTAACTATTAAAGTAATGCGATTAATTAAAATAAAATAATAATAATATTTCTATTAGTTTAACTTTTTTTTCCACTTTTATGTTAACAAGAGTATTTTTTTGGTACATTTAGAACAGATGTAAAATTTGTGATTAATGGTGAATTAACTATTGAAGTCATGCGATTAATTACAATTACAAATTTTAATCGGCCCAAATTTTTAATAATCTTTTCTTAAAAAAAAGTTTATTTCAAAAATTAATTAAAGAAAAGATGTAATCGCCTGACACCCCTAATGTCTACTATCGTGACTTATTGTAGATGAAGATTTGATGACAAATGAAGGCAAAATCCATGTCATTCCAAGACTTCACATACGTTTTCCTGCAATTGTATACCTCTTTGTGACTGTATTAAACTTCCTGTTACCCATCCAGAGCGGGCCATTGCTAGGCACGAGGTACGGGAGATTGAGCAGCGGCACACCCAAGACGGCCTACGGGAGCGGGACTCGTTGTGGACGTCTGCGTCCGAAAGCGACGACGACGTGGTCATCATCTACAACCGCGTGCCCAAGACGGCGAGCACTTCCTTCACCAACATCGCCTACGACCTGTGCGGGAGGAACCACTACCACGTCCTGCACATCAACACCACCAAGAACAACCCTGTCATGTCAATACAGGACCAGGTGACAATCGATTGCCTTTTTAAAATATTCACACTTTAATTAGAAAACCAAGGTACATACAGTACATATTTTGGAGCAACATATGCTGCCATACAAGCAATGTCTTGCCAGGGAGGTCCCTGCTTATTTCCGGCGGCGTCCCTTAATTGCGGCACTTTTTTCCTTCTTTACTTGCTCACAACACAACAGTAAATTCAGGCACTCTTAAGTCAAAGTACTTCTGTGTTACTATGCTAAATTAATATCAATTACTTTGTATCGTTCTTGGAAGGACATTTGCGATGGTTTACTGTACATTTTCTTTGTGTTCATATTCATTGACTGGACACTTTATAACAAACTAATGAGGATTTTCCTGGGTTCAGGTGCGGTTTGTGAAGAATGTGACTGAATGGAGGGAGATGAAGCCAGCTTTCTACCATGGCCATGTCTCCTTCCTGGACTTCACCAAGTAAGAATGTGTACACTTGACCCCTCCTTGTGGTGATCAAGTGCTCTGTACTTGCACAGAGAGGGAGCTTGTTGACTTTTGTTAGGAAAGATTAAGCAAATTTTTGTGTTCAAGGGCACCAATGGATTTTCTTTTTTTTTTAACATGCAGATAAGATGAAATATCCAACTACTCAATCCCAGAACGTAAATTCAGGTGTTCTAGTTGTAAAAATAAATACTGTGAATTAAATAATATATTCATATTCCTATTGAGTGGAAAATATTCCCGTTTTTAAGAAAATGTGGGTTAATGAGTGTGTAAACTATGTATAATAGTTTTAATATAATAAGATTATTTAATAGAATATGTTTTGTATGTATTTAATTTTTTTTATTAATTATAAGTAAATGTTATAATTGTTTAAATATATATGTACAATTGAACTAACCAATTATTAGCTCTGCTAAAGAATACAAAGTAAACACTAATAAAATCATGTAAAGAAAAATTTGGGGGGGATAATATAATAATTCATTCTTTCTTTTTTTTTTATATATATATTTTTGATTAATTTGTCCATTATATAGTCAAATGTTTTATGAATATTTTTGCATTTTATATGTAGGCCTACGTGTATTTTTTTATTTTATGAATATTTGTGGGTTATTTTTGATAAATCAGTCAACAAACTATTTAATAAAGTACTTTTTTTTTAATACTGTAATGTAAAATGTGTCAAGTAGCTTATGTTAATAGCGAAGCATTCCTTTCCCATTTGTCTTTTAAACTAATTTAATTATAATGAACTGATCATTACAAAAATCATAAATGTGCAATACTCTGTCATTTTAATGTTATATATTCATTGTTTTGTAATTATTAATCATTTATTTTATTAGATAATTAAACACAAAATGATTATAATTAATACATTTGAATTAAACAATTTTATGGGGGGAAACCAGTTAAATTAATACTCAACTCAACTTTATTTATAAAGCACTTTGCAGCAACCACAGCCATAACAAAGTGCTGTAAGCTACTAGCCTGGAAATCCAGACTCACTTCCAGACGGCTCTTTCAAGAAAGTGGGTGTGGCTTGCCAGGCTAGTACACTACATCAAACACAAGACATAAACCACAATAGATAAAATTATGATATTAATAAAAGTAAAATAATGAATACATGTCTAAATAAATGATGAACAAAATCAAATGAATGAAACCCACAGGTTAAGACAACACTGTTATATTGCGTTTTCCAAATCACTTCAGTTTCTAACCTACTCATGTCATTTTTCAGGTTTGGGGTGAAAATTAAGCCGATCTATATAAACGTGATCAGAGACCCCATTGAAAGGCTGGTTTCCTATTACTACTTTTTGCGTTTCGGAGATGACTACCGACCCGGCTTGAGGCGCAGGAAGCAAGGAGACAAAAAGGTTTCAATCCAAAGGCACAAATGTTCATCTATTCATGATATATGGAATTAATGTATTAATTTCATCTTTTTGCCACGTTTCAGACATTTGATGAATGTGTGTCAGCCGGCGGCTCTGACTGCGCCCCAGAGAAGCTTTGGCTCCAGATTCCTTTTTTCTGTGGGCACTACTCTGAATGCTGGTCAGTGGTAACAATGACACCCCAGAAAGCAAAACCAAACAAAGTCATATTTCATTTTATATATGAAAAAACTAGCGTGTCACATTCCATTGTGATGGGAATCCAAATGTGACGTCAGTTTAGCATCAGTTAGATTTATTTGACCACACAATTGGACTCCTTGCCAAACAGAATTGGAACAGAGAGGAGGCCAATTCCATTTTTGCTGTAGGCTGAAAACATTTGGGTCTGACATCAAAAGATAAATATGAAATCAACATTTCATCTATTATTTAACTTGATTATTTGTGACGACACAACACATTTTTAGGGTGAGTAAAAGTATTGGAACAGATGAACATAAAAAAAACTGTACATAGACTTAGTTTCAATTCCTTTGCTAAAATAATAAGTGCCTAAGTCATTTAAAAACAACAATAAAAAAAACGTGGTTTTTCTTTATGTTTGTGTCGATTTTAAATAATTATAGGTTCTGGGAATCTGCAAAGGTTGAATCGAGGCAACTGGACTCTTATTTGTTGAATTTGTTGCGTTCTCTTGTTTGATGAAAACATTCAAAAATGACTCAGGCAATTATGCTATTAGGCTAACAACATGCTTGATGCAAGTGAAAGGTTGTCAGACAAAAATATAATACAAAAGTATATTTGGATTGGATGCTAGTTTTTACAATCAAGTCAAGTTAATTCAACACTCTGTAACAACTATTTCCAACACAGAAGATCAAACTGTTCCCAGTTCTTGCCTGTTTTGTTTCATAAGCCTTTTTTTTTAAACAAAAGTTAACGCCTACACAGAATTTTCCTTTGCCTTTATCCTTCCTTTTGTCCTAATCCTTCGGCGTGTTATCTTTCCTCCTTTCCCTTATCTGGTCCTGTGAACATTAGAAATGCAAGCGTTTGTCTTTTGCAGGAACGTGGGTAGCAAGTGGGCTCTGGAGCAGGCTAAATACAACCTGGTGAACGAGTACATGTTGGTCGGAGTGACGGAAGAGCTGGAGGACTTTGTCATGATGCTAGAGGCGGCTCTGCCACGCTTCTTCAAAGGAGCCACTGAACTGTACAAAACAGGTGCGCGTCCAAATAGCTAACCATTTTGTTAGCATAATAGCGCCTTTTTGCCTCAAGTCAATTAATATTGTGACAGTAAGTAAAAAAAAAAATAATGCTATTAGGCAAATGCTTTTATTTTCATTCCATTATTACGTATTTTATTTTCCATTGATTCCCTAACCATTTTTAAACCAACAAGTGCCACCTAAAAAAATGTCATTCCTAGAATTGTATTTAATATTATTGTTAGCTACTGTAACATTATGTAGCTTGAATATTATATTGCGCTTAAATATAGGAACATAAACAAATCAATAAATGAATTTAATTAATTAAAATGTATTGCACGCAAATGTTAAATAAAATGTATGTCATAAATTGTTTGCGTCAGGCCAAAATCTCATAAGTCACAATTTGATAAATGTAATATTTTTTTCAAAAATCCATATCATTGGTCGCGCAGGTGTTTTTTTCCAAATTTTTGACCTATCTTAACTAATTTGCTCCCAAAAACATATTAAAAAATTTATATTTTAAATAATGCCCCAGCCCCAAAAAACGTATTTATACATTTTTTACGTTTGTTTTTAATGCTAGAGCATACAGAAGGCTTTGACCTGAAGAGGTCGCTTAAAGCAATGGTAGTTATTACAAAAAAACTGCCAGCAGGTAACAGCAGAGTATAAGAGATCAACCAGGTTTGCAAAAAGCTATTTTCCCCACCATAATGATGAAACTTAGCTATATTGTAATGCTAATTGCTACAAAACGGCAACAGATACAAATACACTTTTTTCTTGATGAAAGAAGAGACTCCAATCTTTCTTTTGGTAGGTTCCATGTTTTTATAGCAATCCAGTAAAACAACCGGGAGCAAAGGGGGTTGTGAAAATGGCTGGGAGTGAATGAGTGTTGAAAATGGCTAGCTTTCTTTGATGATGAAATGTTAATGGTTGAACAAACATGCTGTGTTTGAGGTCTCCTGAAAAGTGACTATTTTGGAGGTACAAGGTTTCGGCCCGACGCAACTGAAATGCTCTCAACGATTGAATTCACACGTTTACGCTGAACTGAACATTTACAACTGAACTGCACTTGAGCAGTCCGACTTTTACTAATTACATTACGCAAGGACTCTCTGGACTTATGTTTTACATCCTAAATGTTCTTCGTGTTATAGTTATATTAGTGTAGCTTAAACTATCAGAGACAAATTTCTTCCGTTTTTTTACATACTCGTACTTCACACTGATGTATGTGCTGATTAGCTTCAAATTGACTGCAGCTGGAATGAATAGTGGACAGCTCTGAAAGAATTAAACCCTGCTATTAAATAGGTTCGAACAAGCCATTGTCAACACAATATTGCAGCTATAAAATATCACGGTATTAGATGAGGATTGACTTAATCCCTTTTGAAGAATGATTAAAGAGCGAGGAGGTTACATCGATGATTTTGTTCATTGTTATTGCCTTTATCACACAAATCCTACAGTATGTATGAAGTTTTATGCAGTGAGTGCTATTTTTATTTCTTAAAACTACGTAACAAAAAAATTGAAATATCCCCTCCCACCTTCGAGTAGCTATACTGATGAGATAGCAGAGGCTATCGTGCAACCATCTAAAAATATATCTGCATGTCAAGGTGTTAAATCTTGTTAATAATGTGACTAATTTTTAAGATCAAATTTTATGTCTGGTCATATAACCTTCTATTCTGCATTCCCTCACTTGAGTCTTGTGATGGATGTCATAACCGGGAGCGCTAAAGCCTCAGATCACCTCAGCTCCAATAAATGTGAAGCGCCATCCAAATATAGACGTTTTCTCTCTTGGTGTAATCATTAAAGAGCAGCAACATCAGAGTATAGGGGAAGCGAGAGAGAGAAAAACTGTGACAAAAGTGAAGTCTGCTTCATGCGCTTGACCTTATTCCTGCCTCCTTGTTTAATCATGTTTAATTAGCGTCTGTGCAATTACCAATCAGTCACTGAAACCTGGCCTTTTCGCTAAGCACTTGCTAAGCCTCATTTAACCAAGATTGATCAGCATTCATCTATTTTTAGGACTTATGCATACATATGGTCAGATTTGAGAAGGCAAGATAACTACTTGTAGTCAGTCTAGTCATAATATGCATGTTGCACAAGTTTGCACACTATTACAGTGCCTCTGTTTAACCCATAATAAATTTCAGCTGTTGCAGTTTTTTATTGCTTTCTAGCAGAAGTCCAAAGGTTGTGTGCTAACACTGACTGCTATTTTGAAATGTTGACAATTCCCTTCGTCAACACAACATTGCTTATCACCAAAAGAACACCTTACTGACATTCAAGCATGGTGGCAGCAGCGTCATGCTTTGGGGCTGTTTTTGTTCAGCTGGAACTGAGGCCTTAGAATGGGTAGAATGAATAAAGTAAAAAAAAGAAGTTTTCAAGAGGAGTCAGTTTTAGCAGAAAACCTTCAGGCTTCTGCTCGAAAGAAAAAAAATTATGCCAGGAAAAGCCTACCGGAACATCTCAAATGTATTTCCGGTTTATCAGAGGCATTTCAAATGGTGGAAGTATGACTCCCGTTTACCATGAGTCATCAGTTCTGAACACAGCGACATCCCCTCTTATACAGCTATGCATGCTTGTGCAACCACATTATCGACGTTTTTTTCATTGCCCTCTTGAAAATGTCACTTCAATGGTGGAATAAAAAATAAAAAAAGATTTATCTTAGTCTCATTTTTTGTATCTCAAAAAAATGGCATTTGAATGGAATCAAATGTATGTCGTTGCACATGTCACAAGTGCAAAGCAGTGAAATTCACTTAGCAGTTACAACCCCTCCAAGAGATATTAAAACAAAAACCAACAAACACAGAATGGGAAGCCTGACGGGTCAGCGCCCCAAACTCTCCAATGAAAACTAAAACTAAATACCCCCATACTATGCTCCTGGTTGGGAGGAACACAGTCTGGATTTGGGGGAGAAACAAAACCTCAGCAAACAGCCACATTAGTGTAAACAAACAAAGACTCAAAAACTTGCACATGTGGAAGTGGTGTGGTGAACAGAGGTGTGTAGAACTTATAGCCACTGTAGTGTCCATCTTCAGCTAAAGTCAGACCTTTTTTAAGCGTTTAATATACTCAATCCACTTACTTGTAGTTAAAATTTGTAAATGTTATCTTTTGGGTGTTTGGGGGCAATTTTTTATTGATCTTGGGCTTATCAGTGAAGTTAAGGCGCACACGTACACTTGCACTTCGGGCACTTGTGAAAGGAGGAGGACGATTTTGCAATGAAAAGGAGTACTAATTAGTAGTCAGCCTTTTTTTTTTTTTTATATACAAAAAAAAATTAATTAGGGCTAACGTTGTAAGATGAGTTTTACATGATATAACGAACGGCGGGGGGATTACTGCATGTATTTATTTATTTATTTATTTTGGGAGCACAGAGTATCTGAGAAAATAGCAGCTTGTGAAAGGAGAAGGACGATTTTGCAATGAAAAGGAGTACTAATTAGTAGTCAGCCTTAATAGTGAAGCCCTAGGGGTGTCTGTGAAATAATTTTCTTAACTATTAACAAAGGGGCATGCCAATACAAAAGAAGTGCATTCTACGTATTATTGGGTGAATAAAAACTCCAATATGATTGAGGCATAAATCTCTCAATGTTGTCTGGAGCTCCTTCTTGTAGCTCTTCTCGTTAGCAACATGATTCCATTAACTGCATCAGGTCCTTAATAGAATATTAGTCAATTAAAATAACAAATTTTGTACTCTCGCACACAGAGTTCTGTTGCGTGTAAATAGTGCTGTTTTAACTCTCACAGTTCATCTTGATTCCCCCTCTTTCCTGTGATCGCAGGGAAGAAATCCCACTTGAGGAAGACCAGCGAGAAGAAGCCGCCCACCAGGGAGTCCACGGCCAAACTGCAGCAGTCGGCCATCTGGAAGATGGAGAACGAGTTCTATGAGTTTGCCCTGGAGCAATTCCAGTTTGTCAGGGCCCACGCGGTGCGGGAAAAGGATGGCGAACTCTACATGTTGCCGCAAAACTTCTTCTATGAGAAGATCTACCCCAAAAACTAACGAGGGTGGGATGTTTCATCAGAAAGGTTTGGGGCCAGATGAGGAGGACGTCCAGGTGTCCACTGGAGAAAATGTGATGGGAGTTCAACGACTTGACCGAACATATGACGGCATATGCCATCAGACTGCAAACAGTCGGTGTTGCTCACGAATGGGGAGGCAGAGCTCGTGTTCCGTCCCCATTCCTGCAGGTCAGTGGGATCCTGTCACTTCCATGTCAGAAATCCACCGAGGCCCTGGGGGGCACATGAGAGGAGACATGCGGAAGCCCAGCCCCAATTGGCCCAGCATTACTCCGACCAAGACAAAACATCTACATTTGCTATATGCTGTTTGGTTGCGTTAGCGTCTGAGCTACGGAGTTCTCCTGTTCATCATTCGCACCCCTGCTATCGCACATTTTATAGGCTGTTAAAAAGAGTAACAGTAGAGTGAATCCCCAATTGCCTATAGATGCCACAAGTTGGCAGCGAATAACTATTTTGTCTAAATAAAGCTCATTATGTCACTTAAACATAATGGGCTCTTTGCACAAATCCACTACTTCCTGAACTCAGGACAACTCCTTCATTTCCTGTCTTTCATGATTGGACAAATTGATTAATCAGGTGTGCCTGACCATTGTCGTCACGGTTACTGAGGTCAGGCACACCTGGATTAATCAGCTTGTCCACTCATGAAAGACAGGAAATGAAGGAGTGGTATTGAGTTCAGGAAGTGGAGCTGTGCAAAGAGCCCATTCTTTGGCACCAAGATGGCAGAAAATAAATAGGTTCAGTAACAGGTTTAGTATCCCACCCCACCACCCCCGAACCCCAATAAAAATCTGTCAATTTGAGAATGCTGAATCACAACTTGATTACGGTGGCAGCTTATCAGACAATTTGTTCCGTGACTCACAACGTGATTCCATTTTGTCATATGTCAAATATGACTGACAACTTGTAACCCGAAAAACTCTGAACCGATCCTCAGTCAAGGTAACACTGTACTACTTTCCAATTGTGTTGAATTTTGTGGCACCTTAGGGCAAAAAAAAACAAAAAAAAACACAAATGGATGATTTTGCTGTTGAATTACTGAGAATAGGTTCCACGGGGGGGGGGGGGGGGGGGTTTGTGTAACTCAAACCACAAATAGGTGGGGCTCCACTGTATTTATTGTCTTTTGGATGTAAACATGGCGGCAAGACGTCTGCCCTGCCTTGCTCAGACTTACGGTGAAAAATTACTCAGTCGTAGTATTTGAACAAAGACATTTGAGGTTTTTATGAACTTAAAAAAAAATAAGTGTGTATGTTTTATACTGTGTGTTTCCGTTCATTCTGGTAAGTGTGCAGCTTTATAGCCGCGCCGCTTCTTTACATATGCTTTTATTACAGCGCGTATGAAGTGACACAATGAAGATGCTGCTTGCTGTAAATATACATTTTCAGTACATTAGGTGAGATTGGTCCCTTCCCGTATGAAATTAGCTTGGTTTATATATATTTAATTTAAGAACTATGTGTGTTTGTAATTACTCAGTAAATTGCCCTTATGTATATAACTGATTTTGTTTGTTTGTGTGTTATGCTAAAATGCCAATGGCCAGAGGACTAACTGCCACCTTATGGAAAATTACTAATAGAAATATCTGAAGTCTGCAGCAAGAATTCATGAAACTTCCTTGTAGTTGCAGTCACATTTCATTGAGAGTAATTTGTTTTTTTGTGTGCCTTCCTTGTGCCCAAAAACAGTGCTGCAGCGGTGTCTGATTGGTAGAAAATAAAACAACATGGCTGTCTTTTTTTTCCCAGTAAGAAATGGTTTTTGAATGTTCTCTAGCTGGAAAGCTGTTCGAGCATTTATGTGATATCCTTTGTTTACTAGTATGCTTTTTGTTCTCACTAGTGAGACGGTTTAGTGCACTAATAGAGTGGCATGGCCTCACTAGTGTTTTATATACCACGGTAAGATTTCTACATACCAGTAGCAAAACTACAAGTTACTAGTGAGGCAAAACTGCACTCGTAGTATTAATGCAGTACCCGATGTGAACTCGCAGAATTTAAAATGTCAATAATAGTACTCGTAACCACAGTTATAGTTTTGGTTTTTCTCATTAGTTTTTTATTTCGTTTTGACTTTTGTTTTATCATTTCATTTAGTTTTAATTAGTTTTTAGAGGAGGGTTATTAGTTTTATCGGTTTCTTTTTTTTAATGTTTTCTTTTAATTTACTTTTAATTAGTTTTATTATTAGTTTTAGGTTGTTGTTTTTCTAATATGTGGCGTAATTGTCAAGAGCAATTCTCAAACAACACTTTGACCGTCCTTCCTTCTTTATGGACGTACAGAAAAGAATGAACCCAGAAAGGTCATGCATTATATAAACTGACAAAGAGAAAAACAACATACATTTTTGCTCATTATAGTTGATTTTAGTTAGCTTTATATATGTAAGATATAGTTTCAGTTAAAAAAAAATAAAAATCATTTTCTTTGTTATTTTATTTAAAATGTTTGTTTGTTTGTTTTTTCAATTTAATTGTCATTAACTATAAAAAATAAAAAAACCTTGCTCATAATACACATTTGTCAACTAGTGCATTGTTTTTCCTCACTGATAACATTAGTTGGGTGTGACAATCAGTGGTAACTTTAACTTATGCTACGAGTAGAGGTATAACGTAAACAGATTTGATTAAATGATGTTCGTGCATCGAATCGAACCAATTCAAATTGTTCCACTTGAAAATGAACCGTCCTTGAATTGTATCGCACCACATGTATGGAGAGACGTATTGAATCATCTTTTAATGGCCAGATGCACAGGGTTCAGTTAGGACGACTTTGGTATACAGGACCACGATTATGTTACAAGTGAGACAAAACTACTAGTGGACATTGAAGACACATGTCTACTAGAGGTCCAAAAGTGTTAATAATGCAGCACAGTATTTTATGTTAGCTAGGTTTTAATGTGACTAATATCCAGTGTAAGATCCTACTACAAGGCCAAAGGCGGCTTGTAGTAGGGGGGGGGACTAGTAAGAGTCGTTCCACTAGTGTGCCCTACCCACTTTACTAGTGCGCTGTATTGTCTTAATAAGGACAAAGAGCATACTAGTGCCTTAAACTGGATGTGAAGGATATTGAATAAAATGCTTTTCCATAGGGGAGGGATAAAGACTGGAATGTTTTACAACAGGTGACCTACAGAGGGAGACAGAGCGCTACCACTTGTTTTCATTAAAGTTCTAATCACATTAAATGTATATGACTAATGTCTTGATTTGATTTTCTACCGGTAAAATTTGCTTGCATCGATTATTTTGTATTATTTTTAAATTATATGCTACCAACAATAAAAACCCTCAATAAAACAGTTTGCAGATGAGAAGACCAAAGATATGAGTGAAAGTTTACACGGGCCTAAGCCCTTTACTCATCTGGGCTCATGTAATCCCTGGCCAGTCATCAATAGTGGGACTCATCCCCCTTAATCTCATATTGTCTAGTCCAGTACGAGCTTCCCGGTTTTGGTCTAATACATAAATACTGGATGTCTATCCACAGCTTCAGTCTGAATGTTTGAGCAGTCTTTTGCATTGAGAGCAGTTTTGCTTAGATATGATATAAAAGATATGCTTTTCGTCCATTTTCACGCTGTGTTGTTTTTAGCATGTGAAATGTAAATTTGCATCCGGAATGTTTGAGGCTGAAATTCCATTTCCCAATAACATAGCTGTCACATATGTGGTCGCTAAATCATGAATTATCACCCTCAAACATGTTTTGATTATCAGCTTATAGGCTTGCGTCCTTTGCATGGACGTCACACGAATTGAACCTCTTTAAAATACTGTGGGAATTTACACCTTTCCAAAACATGTTTGACAGCATTTGGAGTGGCGAAATGGTTGAAATTCCTGAAAAACCAGGGACGCCACAATGTCACGGGGAGGATTCCAAAAGCTTTCTGAAGTTGGCTGGAAAACCACACTTAACATTCATAACTCCGCTGGAGCAACAGCAGTTTCCTGCCAGCTCAATTAAACTAACCAATCATTATATTACTCTTATGCAAAGCAATAATCCATTTTATTGTGGGCAAACAGCCACGGAGCGAGAGCACAAAATCACTCATTGCTTGTAGACTTGAATCCCTCAACTAACGCTTTCACTCAAGCTTAATCTCATGCAAAACTGACATTATCCATCTATCCATATTCCTAATCCTGTTCAGGGTCAGTGTCACGGGGATCTTGACTCTATTGTACATGTGCATTTAGCCATGTAAATGTGTAATACAATTTGATTTGAACTGGCGAATGCGTTGTGCTTCTGGCATTCAAAAATTCTCTGTCTTATCTGAAAAAAAAAAACCACACACATTCAAGATGTATTTTTCAGTCGTTACCATTAGTTAATTTATTGTTTTTTGTTGTTGTTTTTGTTACTCGGTTGAACAATGTTAGCAAATCAATGGAAATGTTTGCTGACATTTAGCCGACACTATAGCTATTATAAAAAAAATGTGATATTTTCAGTGTTTATTTTTTCCTCAATAAGAGCACTATGCAACGAGAGTTAAATATTTTGTGCGCAAACGATTAGTACTGTGCATAACTGACATTAAAAGTTAAATTTTACTTTTGTACTTTACGTCCCTTTAAAAGGGAAAATAAAAAATGTCTTCTCAGTTTGATGCACCAGATATAGAAAATCAGGCTTTGAAATTTTGATAAATCAAGCCTTTGTCTACACACAACCACGCCACACTGAAAAATGAATGATACTTGCCAGAGGTGGGCGTGTAAATGAATTATGAGCACCCGTCAATTGCCAACAGGCGGGACACCCTTCCGTCATCGTCATTCCGTCAATATTTTAAGCCGAACCGCATTGTAATTGTCAATCCGCCAAATGGGCATGCCGTCATTGATGTGTTGACGATTAGTTTGATGGATTGATGATTACATTTACTTCCACCAGTGCTTGGTCTGTCAAATTTTCGAAGTTGCCAGTCATTCGTCACTCGTCAACAAAGTCCTCCATTGACTGATTGACGGACCTCCCGTCAATATTGACGGAATGCCCACATCTGGTACTTACTCCATAGCAACTTTTTTATGCTTAAATAGCCCCTACTTGGTTGAGCTGTTAAAATACATCTGGTTAAAACCTAAAGTGCTGGGAATATATTCTAACAGGGCTTTCCACATCATGGCAAGAGATGCTTGCCACTAGCTAACTCACAAGCTAACTGGCTTGCCGTGCTCCTCTTGGTCAGCGGGACCGCATGTCTTCGTTTGTCAACTGTGGCTGTCGCTTTAAGCTCACGTGCACCATGAACAAGCCTGATACAGATGCTGCAGTTACGCTTTGGGCCAGGTGGCAGTCACGAGTAAAAAAAAATGACAAGCTGCACAAAGATGCTTTAAAGTGGAGGTCAACTTCCCCCAAAAATCTTGGCAATAGTATGTTTTATGAAACCCCAGTAGTCTAAATACGATATTTTGGTTAATCTTACATTAGTGGAATATAAATTCAGCAGCGAAATCCAGCCGTTTTTATCATTAGAAGGCGGCCATTTTGCCACTTGCTGTCGAGTGAAAATAACATCACAGTTGCTCAGGTCTCAGGTAACAACCAATCGCAGCTCAGCTTCAGAAAACAGGTAAATTGGGATTGGTCGTTGCTGAGCCCTGAGTAACTGTAATGTCATCTTCAGTCGACTGCAAGTGGCAAAATGGCCACCTCCTGAGATGGATAAAAACGGCTACCTCATATCAGAGTGTCATGTTTAGACTAGTGAGGTCACATATTATTATTATTGTCAAGAAATGTTTAAGGTGCTGAATCAGTACTTCTACCTTTACTAGTCTCTTATTTTCCCCAACATAAGTATTTCTACTCCTACTTAAGTACAATCCACAGTGAGAGTACTTTGGCCACCCCTGATGATTGTACAGTAGATGCTGTAAAACCTGCTGACGTGTGCAATGCGACAGTTGTACCGAACAAGAGGGGATACTTTGGAGTTGCCAAGCCAGCTGGATCAGGAGTAGTTGCCATGACGAAACCAAAGGACCAGCGCTTGAGTCGTGTCCTCTGGGGTTGCAGCATGACATGTCATACCTCGGTGAGAAGACTAACTTGCCTCTGCATTGTCTAACCCGCTACGAAACAGGCCTCACGTGTCTGGGACTGGAAGCTCTTTGTGCTCTTGCTGCCATTGCTCAAATATGTGATGATGTGGACAACAACAACAACATCATGATCTCATAAGATGAACATTGTCCTCTTCATAAAAAACACCAAGGTCTTGTCGGGTAGATGTATTTACCCTGTGCATCCATCCAAGGCTATGATAATGCCTGCTCTGTTTTTATGTCTCCATGGTGACCATCCTCAGAGGCTGATTTTGGGTGCGAACAGGTGCTCCGGACAGGATGCACCATTAATCATAATTATGATGGAACAGCCATAGATCACGTTAATGCACACGAAGTAGACGCAATTCAGACATGAGTTACCCGGTGGGTAGTAGGTGATGTCTGGTCTGTGCTGGATTTCACTTTCCTTACTTTTCTTTAATCCTTCCTCGGGTCTCCTGACAACCTCACGACTCTAGCTGGATTCTGAAGTATTCGGTTTAGGTGAACGGTATGGGATTTTTAATAGGTTTTAGGTGAATTAATGAGTACACACTCACACGCACGCACATGCAGATACTCACGCACTTACTCACGCACATACAAAAAAAAGAAAAATATGACATGTCGAATCGGTAAGATTACCGAATGAACAATACTGAATTCTCTCTAAAAGAAGAAGAAGAAGAAAAAAAGCGAATACGCGGATGCTGAACGCGAGTATGTTGGGGTCCACTATAGGCTTATCTAATAATAATAATAATTTAGGTCTATTTGAGGGATTTAGATTTAGATTTACTAAAGTTTTGCATTCACTAAATATCTACATGAAATGTATTTCAATTTACTAAATATGATGATATTGATTCATATTTACTAATTTCATGGGTGAAATAGAGACTATTTTTCTAAATAACTGGATGAGAATGATTTGAATTTACCATAAGTTTATTTACTTTAGTACCACATGCCTAAAAATCTATTTAATGATATTGATTGTTAACTTTGTTGCCATATTTTTTTTACATCATCTTGTTGCAAGAATTTACTGAAAGTCAGTTAAATTGAGACGGGCGGGATCATCATTAATTCTAAATATATACTTGCGTTTGGTAATGTGTTGTACATGTTTTTCTCAAAATATGTGCCTTGGTTCAATAATGTGGTATTGTGTGTAAAATTGTGCTTTCTTGCAGCTATCTAGCACAATTTAGCTTCTAGCAATTTTTGGTATTCACAACTATTAAGATGAATAGATTATTATGTTAGTAACTCATGAATATACCCACACACAAAAAAAAGGCATTTGTTGTGTTGTATAGTGAAGCAGTGGAGAATAAATAACAGTACAACTTGACTCCATAGCTTTCGTATTCATTTTTTTACATTTCACTTCTGGAATTACTTTGCAACTCTAAAAGGCAGAAACGAATGCTTTTACAAACGTAGGGAGATGCAAATGTATAACTTAAGTGACTCTGACACAAGGACGCAGAACACAAACTTCAGTAGAGTAAAAAAATCACTCCAGTTAAAAGTACTAGAAAGAAGCTAAGAATGTATACTTTGTAAATGTACTTGAATAGATTTTTCAGGTATACAGTAGCCTATATACTGTACCTAAATATTGATTTTTCTGACAAATTTTTACATACATTCACAACGTTTGAAAAATGAAAAAACATACTTTCTCTTCCTTACTTTGTCCAAATAGGGCAATTACTTTCTCCTATGTCTGTGGATGACCATAAGACATAAATAGCAAAAGAGATTTATTTATTTATTTAAACTTCTCAGTACGAGCACTATATAAGTGCAATTGATAACATAAATGCATTATTTTAAACTTTTTCTTTATTTTACAGTGCAGTATACTGTAAAATGTAATGTAAAAAAATATATGGTCATTTGTTAATTACTGTAGAACTATACTTAACCTGCGCCTGTTTAGCTGAACATAGTACTACTATTATTATTATTATATTCTGCTGTATGATTGGGAAATGTGTTCGATTTTACACTGAGTGACTAACTACATTTGTAAATAAATTGAGAGCAATGGGGAAAGATAAAGAGAGATACAGTGGTATGAGGTACGCGCATGGTCACAGAATTAATTAAACTCATGTCTCAAGTTACCAACCTACCACTACTGGATGTACTTTTTGTGACTTTGTTTTTTTTAAACTGCCATCTAGTGGATGAGGCTTTAATTGTTCTGCATAGATGAACAGCATACATTCATTGTAATAAATAACTAATAATTTTGGGAGCAATTAAGTGATTTTGAATACACTTTTTTTTCTGTAAAAACAAAACCGCTCTTATTCCGACGGAGGTTTTAAGTTGGCGTTAAGTGTCAAGTGTGTGGACGTGTTAGCACGGGGGGTAATGTGTATAGTGCTTAACTTTTTTGGGGGGGAGTTCGATACTTGTTGGCGGTGGCTAGGCTTCTCTGGGCGGACGCTTCCACTTAACCACCGCCTCTTTCTCCAACTACACTGGGACAGCCTTTAGTCTTCACTTTTTTTTTTTTTTTTTGGGGAACTAGCGAGCACGGCGGCGCGGGCAGCCGCGAAGCAAGGCAACCATGGGAAGTTTATCTCACCCGAGATGACCGAAAGTCGACGTTTGTGCTGGGATACGTCCAAAGAAAAAAAAACTTGTTTTCGGAGTTCCAACTCCCCTCCTCTCTCCCCGTAGGATTTGATTCAAAGGCGACAAGCAAGATGGCCGCCGACTCCGTGCAGGTAGGAAAAGTTGACAACTGTTGACGAAAAAGTGAAATAAGTTACTCAGGGATTGGGACAGAAAGCCAGGGGGGGAGTTTGACTTCATTGGGGCTTTGTCGACGAAGCCAGGAAGTATGAGTATGAGGTGCGCCCAGAAAAGTTTGTTTGGTGGTGGGGAATGATCCAAGGATTTGAGGCCTGGGAAACAATTATCCAAACTTTAATACTTATCCATAAAATATCACACGTTCTAAACCGTTGCCGTTATATTCATCTCATGGCCACGATATTAACTTTAAGGGTCACTAGTTCCACTCGTTTGGTGGTTAAACGTTAACTTGCAGAGGGATCTTGCTAACCTTAATGTTTTCCCGTCGTTTATTTGCTATATTTAGCATTATTGGCAATGTGATCAACTAACTTGTCTTGTCTTTGCCACGCAAATTGTACACGACAGATGGACGTGTCATTTGTGTATATATATATATGGGTCACTTGTTCGTTCCCTCCAATGGTGGTTAAACATTAACTTCGACTTATAGCAATATTGCTAACATTAGTCGTGTTTTCCTGTCTTTATATTATTTACCATACTGTATTTACATTAATGACAATATCGTGAACGTGTCTTATTTTTACCATGCAAATTGTATTTAAAGAAACAAACATGGACATGCCATTTGTAAAGGGGTCACTGGTTACTTCCAATTGTGGTAAAACGTTAACCTGCAGGATATTGCTATCTTAACTTGTTGTATTTAGTATAACTTGCAATATCGTGCGCTTGTCTTTTCTTTGCACTTCAAATTTTGCACACCACATGGACATGTCACCCGTGAAAGGGTGACAGCAACACACGGACCCCTTGGACACATTACAAATCCACAATGTTGCCTCTTTTATATCATGCAATAGTGTGTGTGTCATAGTTATTCCCTACCTTTTGTTTATTATTCAATACTGTAATACAAAAAAAAAAAAAAAAGCCCTGAGTCACGACTGAATGTGGTTTCACTTGAGTGACGTCACACTCCATGTGATTTTCTCAGAATAATAAACTGCAGCTGTTACATACCAATAAAGCAGAATGTTTTGACTTTTGAGGACATTTCAGGTGTTCGGAAAAGCACTAGTTTGCTTATTAGTATTGGTGTGACTAATAGTAGTACTTTCCATGGCTACTGTAGACAGAAAGTGGGCTAACAGGTGGTGATGATGGGTCCATGATTGTGACTGTAATGTTTTCTGAGTGTTTATCTGCCTCCGATTTGGACTTAAGTAAAAGTAATCAGGTACAGATTCTATAAAGTCAAAATATTTTTACTGACAATTACGCTACACACAATGCCAGTTTAAACAACACAAACTGTTCTTTCATCCTTCCATCAGTCCATTTTCCGAACAGCTTATCCATTCAAATTTTAACACCATTTAGAGTAGCAACGGACATTTTAATAACCAACTGCAAGTTTTTCTAAACGTCTTGCCACAAATTTGACTTAAATGTTTAGCCTGTAAGCCAGGGGTGCCCAAGTTTGGTCCTCGAGAGCCCCTGTTTTCCATGTTTCTCTCCACTAACACACCTGATTCATGATCAGGATCGTTATCAGGCTTCTGCAAAGCTTGCCGATTAGCTGATCATTAGATTCAGCTGCGCTGCAGGAGGGAAACGTGGAAAACAGGCTGGATAGGGGCTCTCGAGGACCGGACTTGGGCACCACTGCTGTAAGCAAAGCATTACAGGTATGTGCAGTAGGGCTGCAGCTAGTGATGGGTAGATGAGGCCTCACGGAGCGTGTCGTGTCGGCACGTTGGGCAAACTGTACTGACACTGTGTTGGTTACTGTGTCAGTCTGTTCCTTAATGACACCTGCTGGATCTTACATCATTTCATTGCAGGCAAACTACGGGCATGGATTTTGAAGCGTACCGGAAAAAAGGGAAATACGAATTTTGGCTATGGAAACAGGTTTTGCAAATAAACGCAGACAAGACCGGATACACGTCGCACGTTTTGACCGTATATTACGTCACACGTACGTTTGTACTCCCAAAGTAATGTCGGGCGATAAAGTAATGTATGTTTGGGGGGATGACGAAGCAGAAATCTTTTTGGAATTAATTAAAGAAGCGAATATTGCAATATATGCAATTTTAGATGGAAAACGGCAAAGAAACGCTACGGTTTATCAAGAATGACAAAAGCAAACTCATACGACGTCAACGGCGCAGTCGCTTCCTGGTCTTCTTTTTCTTCTTCTTTTAAATTACTGGTGGGTCACATTTCTATGGTGTACATCGCCACCTACAGCGGCGGTGTCCCCTCTCAAAAGAAGAACCGATGGTAATGGCTGTAAGTCGCATATCCGTTTTGCGCATTTTCAGTATATTTGCTTAAAAAATGCGAAACAATTGGATGGAGACCCACCAATGGACTATATGCCACGGAGGAGGCGGGACTTCCGGCTTCCAGGTTTTCACCCATCAACTTTGTTTCCGTTTCCGATTTGCGACGTGTGGGCCGCGTCCCAGTACTTGCGCATCCGCCTTTGTGCCCCTTAGTTGCGCGTTCCCGTTGACGGCTGCGAGGCTGCTAGTGTGTAGTGTCTGTCTCAGTGTCCGAAGAATTTCAGATAGCCGAGACGCCCTCCCACTCATCGGCGGGAGGGCGTCTCGGCGGTTGGGGGGCGCAGGGGTGGGGGTGCGAGTGTTTGAACGCGGCCAGCAGTGGCCGGAAACGGCGCTGATGTGTAAAACCCGGAAGTCGGGAGTCCGTGGCATCTACCCCATTATATCAGAGTAAAAGTGTTGCGATTGTGAAAAGATGTTGCTTATGTACTTGTCTTTGAAGCACAGAGTTCTTAAAATTATTTTTCTATGTCTGTGGGTTTTCTCCGGGTACTCCGGTTTCCTCCCACATTCCAAAAACATGCATGGCAGGTGAATTGGACACTCCAAATTGTCCATAGGTGTGATTGTGAGTATGGTTGTTCGTCTCTGTGTGCCCTGCGATTGGCTGGCAACCAGTTCAGGGTGTACCCCGCCTACTGCCCGAAGCCAGCTGGGATAGGCTCCAGCAACCCCCGCGACCCTTGTGAGGACAAGCGGTACAGAAAATGGATGGATGGATGGATGTTTTATTTGTTTATTTTTGTGGTTCTTTTCAGTGTTTTGGCAATAAAATGATTTATTTTCTAGCTTTGGAAAAAACTCTCTTGCTGTATTGATGTGGCTGGTGTGCCTAAAACAGTGGAGATAATTCATAGAAGATTGATGTAAAAAAAAAACACAACAACAACTAATTAAACAATTCCATAAATAAAACACTTATTTTAAAATACTATGCGATATGCGCAGCGACACAAGACATCGCTCTTATCAGGTCGACACGTGCTGACATGTCGATGCGCATGGACCCATCACTAGATGCAGTTATTAAATATTTTGGTAGTCTGATATCCTACTGAAAAATAAGAATAATATTAATAATAAATAATACTCAAGTATTAAGATAAAAAGTTAAAAAATATACTGAACGTTATTTAAGGGTGCCATTTATTAACACACAAGACAAAAAAAACATTTCCACTTAATGAATGACCAACTGGTTTTCCTTTTTAGATCAATTTTTTTTTACTAAATTTAAACTGTGCCTAGCAGCATCCTGTTTTCCTCTCTAGAAAGATAAATGAGATTTTAGACAAATCTCTAACCTTGCCAGCAAGAGGAATTCTCGCGGTACATGTAAGTTCACAAACTCCGGAGAATACATCTTGTACTGCTCCCGCTGATACGTTTTCAGCCGAGCTTTTTTTAGGTCGGACCAATCAGGCATTGTTAAGGGCGAGACAAAACCAAGAAGCGCCGATGGCAGGGGGGAAACAAACAAACAAACCTAACAGACAAACTGCAATTAATTCTGTTCTCGCAGAATTACTCAGAGTTTCCTTGTTGAATGTTGAACAGCGAGAGGCGCTTTGTGCATTTTTATCTGGTAAAGATGCTCCTGCTCTTTGTACTCATTTTAAATCATGTGCAAATTTGACACACGGGTGGCCATTATTAATAGTGTTCAGGGTGACGAGATGCTGTATGTAGATCTCTCTCAGTGTTTGCGGCCACAGGAGAGCCGACCGTGGGATGGAATTGGAAGGCAACCGAGATAGGCATCATGCAGAAGGGAAGGCGCGGGAAGTAGAAGCAGGATAACGGCCTCAACTTCTCTATTGTCCTATTGTTAGAAAGAAGCTCTTGTTGTAGGACACTTCGTCTTAGACCTAATATTGCCCTGCGCCTCCCCTTCGCCTCTCATGTGCTGTAAATGATCAGTCGAGTTGGACACGTGCAGGTAACAGTTGGTGGCTGTCTGCAGGTCACTTATAGCTATATATTTTTAACAGCTGCTACGGCATGTGGCTGGTATTGTTTTCACCGTGTGCATGTGCTTATAGACCCCAACTCAACAGTAACTTTTGCAGAAGTATTTTTTGCACTTCACTTGGGCTGTATGTATATTGTGCCTTCCTTTCTTTTCTTTTTTTAGATCGAATACAATGGAAGATATATTTGCACACGGTTATGGGCATTTTAAAACTTCAATTTCACTTATTGATACATTAAATAAAGATGTTTTCCAGAAAGGTTTGAATTTGTTTGGTAAGGTTTGCCTCTTTTGGGGTATTTAACAAATAGTTTAGGAATATTATACCCTGTCTGTTTAACTTGGAACATATTCTTTTAGCATTGCCATGCAAAATGTAGTGGTACCCTGATATAAGAGTGGCCTGATTTACTAATTTTCCGAGATAAGATACTCTATTCTAGTTGTAGTACATGGGTAGGCTGACAAAACTAGCATCAGTGTCGAGATGGTCATAACTCCTTAAGCAATGGATATTTGAACACAAGCAGCAACACATGTAGACAGACAATTTTACAACACCTGGGCATATATGTGTTATCTGTGAAAAACAGCTAATATTACATCTTTACTGAACTGAAAGTGAGTTCTTAGTGTAATACTGCCCCCAAAGCGCAAACACCAAAATGAGCATAACAATAATTGGAATTGGAAAGCATGAAATAGTGATGCACTTTTGAATTCTATTTTATTTTTATTGTGCAATTTGTCTTGTAAAAAAAAAAAAAAAAAAACACATAAAAGTTTTGGGGTTGGTGATTATGGACTGGCAAAATGAATGACATATTTGTTCATTTCAGTGGGGAAACAGAGTTGTGAACAAGTTTGTGGAATACAATAACGGCACTCTATGGTTTGGAAGGTTTCTTAGGCTTTCTTTTTTTTGTCATTTTACTTAATCCACATAACCTGTTGACTTTGTGGGATTGAGGAGGGACGCTTACACTGACTACATTTATATATATATATAATATTACCAATATTGGGGTTTTGAAAGGGTTTTTGACTGCTTAAATGGAGTCACTCATTTTATATCAACTTTTGGAGGGTGGAAATCATGAACAATTTAAAGCTGCATAAGATGGTCAGCAGCTTGTAGAAATTGGCAATTCCCAGCTCTCTCTATTAAAAAAAAAAAAGAAGTAGTTTCTGGTGTCATACCCTTGTAGGTTTTGCTACCCTATTTATTTCCGTCTTATCTGATTGGCTTTTTATGGATTTCCGTGCATTGCTGCACAATAAAATAGTCCCTTTTCCGGGTGTCCTTGCGCTATCCCGGTTCAAGCTGGGCAAATAGGTCTATAGTCAGGAGCAATTAAATTTCATAGGGCAGCAAGACTTTTTCTCGCTACTATTCTTCTCAATTCCTTGAGTTTTGACCTCTTCACCTATGAGTCATCAGGAAGCATCTTGACCAGGACTTATACAAAGTATAGTTTCCTTTTTGTTGTGCTGCAAAAGTTTCTCAATGGCATGTCAACATGGCAGCTCCCGGCTCATTTGGCTTCAATCCAAAATGTTTCCACATCACAATGAAATTAGGCTTTGGAACTAATTTGGAACTAATTCCATTTATGTAAAACTACAGCTGTCATTTTCAGCCCTGGAGTTTCAGGGCTCAGACCGGCCCACTTGAGTTCATATTTTAATGAACATACACAATTTTACAGTTTGTGTGTCAATGTAAAAGAGATGAGTATTCCCTCCAACGATATTCATATTGCATTCGAACAAAAATGTTATTTACAATTGAATGCTCTTACGAGAGCGCAGTCTTTGTTTATTTGAACAAGTATGTGAACATAAAATTGGCACCAAAAAGAAACCAATAAGCAAATAAGACATTTTACACTTCACAAGACACACTTACCAAATGAAGTTAAACCGGCGAGATTAAGGCAGCTAACACTGTATTTCCTGTTAGTACTCTTATTTTGAAATGTGTTCTCACCACTTCTGGTGCACACTACTGAACTCACTGACGCTAACTTGAAGAGCGCAACAGTAATCGTGAGAGGCTTTCCCATCATGCTTTGTTGCTGTTGCTAGTAACACTGGTGATTGTGTTTTGCCTCTTTTATGTGTTATTTTTGTACAGACAAGGTACTGTTTATTGTTTCTATTCCTGGATTAAAGTTTTGGTATTAAATGATTGTAACTTAGTGACACCCTTAGTAACAAAGGCAGGCAGTCAGTGCTATACTGTATATATGTCCAGTGCTACTCACACTGGTGTATGGAAGGTGCGAATGTTTGGTGGTGATTGGAGGGGCCGTAGGTGCACACTGGCAGCCACGCTTCCATCAGCCTGCCCCAGGGCAGCTGTGGCTACTTAAGTAGCTTACCGCCACCACAGTGTGAATGTGTGAGTGCAAGAGTAATGTATCCATTCCAGTGTAAAGCGTCTTTGAGTGTCCAGAAAAGCGCTACAAAAATCTGAGTTATTATTATTATTATTATTATTATTATGGCTGGTAAGGGTGATTGGAGTTACAGTTTATTCAAAATGAATGTGAGCGCTGCTGCCTGCTATTCGTGGCCCGAAATATAGGGCGGCCCTCCGGGAATTGTCCCACCCCTCCAGATGGCCCGGTCTGGGCCTGTGTGCATGTGTGCGAGTACCGCCTCCCACAGCGACACGTTAACTAACGGGAGAGGAAAAGAAGCAACGTGAATTTTGTTAACATATGGAAACAAACACACATGTAAATTGAAATTTGTCGAGTCCAGAATAAAATCCATTTTATTTATTGAATAATAAGTTGGTATCGTAATTATCATGACAGGACTATTCCATACCCGACCAAACTAGGTTTGCTGTCCTCAAACATCCAATGTGTCAATTACTATTAAAGTAAATGATTACAGATAACATACAACTGAAGTGATAAGCCCTCCAATACACATTGCAAGTCAAGTTCGAGGATGAAGACCCATTTAGGTTTAATTGACATGATTACCAGAGTAATCGATCGAATAATCATTAGGATAATCGATTCTAAAAAGATTATTTTAATGACAGCTCTACTACAGAGGTTTGAAGACAATTGCTGAAGACAAAGACAAAGTCAGAGGCTAAGATCTGTCCAGTACAAAATTGTGGACATACCGCATTTAAATGTTTTTCACAATTTCAGTTTTACTCATGTTTTTATTGTCATTTTTGGACACACTAGGGCTCTGGCATGAGTATCCTTTTCCCGCTATATAAAAACTTTGCCGTTCGCATTAGTTGTTAACTGATGTAATCGCAAGTTACTTAGTGCTGGGCGATATGACGATATTTATTGTGAAGACGATTGAAAAAAAAATTATCGTGTCATTTTCTTCCTATCGTGTCCATCGTCATTTGTCACCTACAGCAAAAAGCAAAATGATAAAAAGTGACAGAGAACGCTTGTTTGACAGACAAGAGCATTCATTCTGCATGTTTGCTTCACACAGCTGTCACCAGGTGGCAGCCTGAACAAATGGACATGGCAGTGGATTATACAAAGTCGTCATGCATTACAAGATTACGGTGCCAAAGTAAATCTAACATCCATCCATTATGTGAACCGCTTGCAATCAATGAAAATTTATAGAATACGAGGTGGGTAAATGCAAATAAGGAATACTATTACTACTTTGAAAAACTAAAATAACAAACCCATAATTATTAAATAACTTTTTAATTTAATTTAATTTTAAGCCGACCTCAAAGCATGCTGGGTACTCTTTTCGGCTCATTGAAATAGTGACAGCTGTGTGAAGCAGTTTGCGGGTCTAAATGTGCAGTTTTGGCATCATTAAAACACAGATTTGTAAGTTTTTCTGAAAATGGAATGGCAGAGAAAGCCCCCAAAAGCTTCGCTGATGCTTACGTTACCTACAAGTTGGGGTAGTAAGTCAAGGCAAGATCGGTTCTACCGCTTACGTCGCAGCATAGCAACGAACTTCGGCTGGCTAATACTGCACATAAACACATAGCACTTTCGCTAGTAATCACAGCCTCCGTAGGGGCGTAAAAGAAGCACTTCTTCAGTTACAAGTATCGGATTTCTCCCGAACAGATTACGAGGCGCGATTAACGAGGAAAAGACGTAGAAACCTTGCTATGCTAACCGCTTTGCTAACCGGCTAACGTTATCGTGAAACTGACATTAATTTAAGTGCATGGGTGATCGATTACACTTTTTACAAAGTTCTCGCTGGTACAGCGTTAAAGCGGAGCGTGTCTGTCACTTCGAAATAAAATAAGAAAATACATAAAAAATAAATCTGAGTGTTGTAGAATTTTTTTTCATAGAAAAACTGGAAGTATATTGGCGTATATCATTATCGCGATAACATAACCTATGATTTAATAGTGAAGTGTTAGTTTGTCAGCAAATAGCTGGGGATATGTTTCATCGGGGAAAAGTAAATAGAGCTGTCGAACGATTACATTTTTTGAATCAGATTAATCACATTTTAGAATTTTGATTAATCACGATTAATCGCTTAAAAAGGCCTTTTTATCAAAAAAAATTCTGCCAAATTTGAAGAGCACCAGGTTGTTAATTCTTTTGACATTTAATGTTATGAGGACGTCTTCAACATTTTTTGATCCATTGCACACGCTCATCCTCCTCTTTTTCTAATCAGTTAATTACTTGCATAATTTAAAATGAAAAAAAATGACCCCAGTATTTTGACATGAGCAAATATTCTAAATGTGATACGCAAACATTTATTAAATGCTTTACTTTAATGCATGAAGTTATGTTTATTGCTCAAACACAACCTGTGCTACCTTAAACGTAGCCATCCGCTTTCACGCTTAAGGATAATCTATGGTCAAAATTAATAGTGCGATTAATCTGCGTTAATTCATCATTAATGCAATATTTTTTGTGATTAACTCTTTGACTGCCAGACGTTTTCAGAAAAGGGATGCTGTGGGTGCCAGCCGATTTAAGCATTTTGACTGATCTTTCAAGGTCCACAGAAAATTTTGTGTTTGGACTATGGAAACACACATACTACCAAATTAAAGATTGAACTCTCATCTTTCATCAGAAAAAGAAAAGTTTGTTTCTACCTTATTCCGTTCTTCAGTAATCAACAATAGAAAATGGTTAGTTTCACCCAAATGCTCTGTTTTGGACCAAAATACGGAGAAATCAAGCTTTTAGTGAAACGATATTATTTCATGCACTCTAGTGAATTTGACACCTTTTTTTTCCATGAATGACACTACCACCAACAATAAAAATGTGTTTTTTGATAGCAAAATACGTTTATTTACATTCAACAGTGTAACAATTTGACAACAATTTGGCAAACTATTTACAAATGTGTGCAACTGTGGTACTATTTACAATTATGTGGATGTTTCAACGACAGTTTTTCTTTTTGTGTAACACTCCCCTGCTTGCAAGGAGACAGCAGGATTTGCACAACAGATTAGTTTCACTGCGATTGCCCCTTCGCGTGCAGACGCTACACTTTCTTGCCGGCCGTTTTTTCCCGGGAATAGCAAGTATATACTGCAGTGTGTGTTTGGCCATGTTGCCATCAAGTCTACTATCAGGATCATGATATAGTTATGTTACGGTGGTGTTACGTCGGGCTTCCTCAGTTCAGTTCCTTCAGTTCCTATACCGGGTGGTAGATGTTCTGATCCATCTTATCCACTCCATTCATGGTGGCATCGTAGTCCAGAACCAGTGTCTTCTCCGTGATCAGACTGTACCCGCTCCTCCGATGAATATGCATTGGACTCGGGGTACTCTTCATCGTCCGATTGAACGTCCGCCTGTGCTCCGCGTTTACCGGCGTTAGCATCGCTAGCCGGTGAGGCTTTATGACGTGATCATAGTCACGCGTCAACGCTTCCAACTTCGGCGTCAACCTCGGGAGTCACCATCATCATCATCATCATCATCATCATCGTCGACATAGTCGACATCAATGTGCATTTTAGTATTGATCGATGCTTTTCGTCTTTGAAAAAAATGCTCAAGCGTGAGCTGCTTGCAACCGGTCGCCATTGTTGCTTCATCAGCCATTGTCCCCTCAACACTCTAGCTCCGCCTCACGTCTTCTACTGACGCCCACCCAATCTTGTCCAAAGAGAGTCATCGCTGCAATCTAGGCGCCAAAACGAGTCATTATACTAACTAGATCTGCTTGATACTTTCAGCACAGCTACCCAAGGCTTTCCTCCACCCGTTTCCAAAAAAATAACAAAAATAACATAGTGAACGTCTTTTAACGTCTTTGGTGCCCCTCCGTAGGTTTTTATTAAACGTTATTTAACGTTTTTGGCAGTAAAAGAGTTAATCAGTTAACACTTTAACTTTGACAGCACTAGTAAATAGATTACTTTATGAATAGTAAACTGAGAATTTGCAGAGAATTACACTCAATTTCAGTAATATTGTATTAATTTTCCCATCCTTTCAAAAAAATTTCATAATACAGCCAGTGCCCATCTCTCGTTCCTACTTGTTTTGAATAAGCACCTTTCATTTGTGCTGAGATTTGAATCTGTGCCCAGATTTGAACGGTGCTCTTATCAGGAGGGTGAATTGTTATTGTCTGGGTGTAGTTTGAATAGTTGTTTGTAATGTTTGTTCCTCTCCTGTAGTACACCAGCATGAGAGGTCGTGATAGACGGCCAATGTTATGTTTTTAACTTGGGTTAATTTTAGCCACTGGGGTGAGATTAGGTCCCATTCCGGGCTGCTCTGACCTCACAGAGGGAGAAGCTAATAGGGATTTGGCTGTCGCCGCTCAGACGGTTTATCTTCCCCAGTTTGTCACTGGCGTGTGTGAGAGACAAAATGAGATGGCAGGAGTGGTGGAGTGAATGAATGAGAGTGGCTTTGAATGGAGCCTTTGCTAACGGTGATCTCGACTGCATAGTGAAAGTGTTCTTCAGTCTTTGAAATGGCAGAACTTCAGTGGGGTTCTTTCGATGACCATTTAACTTGTCAGCACAACATGCGTGGGATGGTTTGGTCGGCCGATCTCGAGATGGAATTGGCTGAAGCTGATGATGTTATGGTAAGGTTAAGGATTTGAAAACTATTTTGAATGTTGTCTGTCTGTCATTATCTTAATGATTGATTGTAATATGTTGATTTATTTTGGCTGATAATTGATCAATCGGTTAGAAGAAAAAAAAAGTTACATTTGTATCCCTTTGTTCCCCCCCAAAAATGGACATTCAAATTGACAGTGCAGAAAATGCACAAACAAATTAATTATGATTCAGTTACTGGTTTGGTCATTAACATGTTTTAAACAGGCAAAAATGTTGGTCATTGTTTTCCAAATTAAAAGCAGATGTTTGCAAATGTTTTATTGTGATTCAGCACAAAGATAATCATTCTGCTTTGCTGGAGGACTACAGAAATTTGAGAATATTTACTGTTAAATTCCATGGATTTTTACTATTTTACATTTAACAGTCTCTAAACGCTAATCGCTTATCAAAAATAATGGAGACATACGGGCATCCCCGGATTTGTCTCAACGAGACCTTTCCAACGGTGTACGGCCCGTCGCGTTCCGACCTTGCCCGTCGCCTTCGCGTCCTGGAGATAGCGACCCGACATTTTCCCAATTTCATGCCCTGGAACGCTCGCGCGTCCGCCACCGCCCCATGGCTCACCCCTAGATTACACCGCATGCGTGTGCAATGCGGATCCGTTCCGCCGATTTGTTTCCATTTCCGGCTTGTCCATATTACACCGACTGCGTATGCTCTGCGGATTGACTGCCGACCAGCTTGTCTACTCAATGTGCTCCCGAGCCTCCCGGTCGAAATGGATTTCTCAGCCTCGTATCATCGTCGTTAAAATTAAGAGTGTCATTTTTAACTGCTGTAATGTTGTTGTTGTTGTTGTTGTTGTTGTTGTGTGTGTTTTTTATTACTATTTTTAATAATTTTGGGGGGGAATATACCGTCCGGGAAAAATGGATCGATCGCCGTTATATTTTTGTTTCCCAAATAAATATTTTGGATATTAGTTTAATTATATTTTATTGTTGTTATGATTATTTTAAAATCTACAAAGGTTTGAACGCTGAGAGTGTATAGGCCTACTGTGTTTAAATAAGAGATACAATACAGTATGTGAGAAAATGTTAACGCCTATCAAGAAAAGTGCATGTATAAAGTGTGTGGTGAGGTGTTAAAACATATATAATAAATGAAAAAATATAGTATGAGCGAAAAAACATTTAGAATAACTAAAAAAATATATACTGTGTTGTATAAGTAAATGAAAAAAGAACATATGGTGAATGAAAGCATTCATAATAAACTAAAAATCATATCAAAACCAAATTAACATATAAGCGAGAAAAAATATATATAGTTAATTTAATTTAAAAAAAAATTCTGTTAACACGGATTTCCATTATCGCGGGTAGTTTTTGGAACGTATCACCCGCGAGAAACAAGGGAACACTGTACACACACAAAAATTATTGTACTGTACTCAAGTCTCCATGGCATGAGTAATCAATAGAAACAAGTCATTTTGGGGGTGGACTACTCCTTTAATGTTTTATTCAAATGCAAAAATTCTACGTCTTACCACAAATATTTCTCCCATTTCTAATTAAATTATTATTATCATTAGCATTATAATAGATGCAAATTGTCCAAAAACAAGTTACAAGGTGGGGAAATCGAGTCTTATTAGCGAGGTGCAACATGTCCGCTTTGGTGATCGCTCTTATCGTGCCCCTTTGTTGTCATACATGCTTCCTTGTGTTAATGACTCCTCCACGGAGTCATAACTGTTTGTTTTGGGGTGTTTTAGTGGGAGTTTGTTTGCTGTTGTTGAGTTCCTCCCATATGGAGTGTGTGAGGACACGACTAGCAGAGCTAAAGCTACGGGAGCCCATGGGGGCGAAAGCCGCGAGCGCGGTGCAACGAAAGGGGGGAAAAAAACTCGGTTATAATTTTTTTACTCGTCCACAATAAAACACTTGAATATATTTTTAAAAATCGATTTATTACCCAGCCCTAAGCTGCAGTTATATTAGCCAATTTTGACGCGGGTAAAGAACACATGCCTGTGAGTATTGTTATATTGTCAGTGTGCATGTGTTGCGCCACCTCTTGAATTGAATTATCTGTTGTTTAAAGGATTTATAACACCACGACACAGAGGCTGTTCATGATTCCATTTTGCATTGTTTGCTAGCATTAAGCTTGGTGGACTTTCCTAAGGCAAAGCTTAAAATACAAAATGTGTAATTCTTTGTTTTATGTTTAGTTTGATAGTAAACTTCAACTGGAAGTGTTCACTATTTTCCAACCTGCCACTTGTTGCGAAGTGAGTTAGTCACTGGCACCGTACAGTGCCCATATCCCAAATTTTTGCTTGCAAGCCAAGTACGATGGCTCGTGTCTCACAGGCACCATTCCAAATTATTATTATTTTTTTTTTCAGTTGTGTTAATGTTAGAAATATTGCAGACTTTCTAAAAATCCTGCAAAATGATTAATTCATTTTCTGGTCTGTTTTACTGTTCATTTTCAAATGCGTAATTATTTCTGAAAGATATTGTCCTGTATTCTACTGTATTAACAGTAATCCTTCCACTGTTTTAAACACTACTTTGATTAGCCTTAAAAGGGCTGATCATCAAATCAATCAGCAGTGAAAATAAGCCTGGATCGGCTAGTAGCACGTCACTACTGTTTTCACAATGACCTCTGACACTGGAACAGAAGTGATTCCTATTTCTCAGTGACCAAGGTGTGAAGGCTTGTAAAATGCAGGTCAACCATAGAGCTAGACCGATTTTTTTTTTTTTTTAAGGCTGAGAGTGATTATTAGTAGTCAAAAAGGCTGAATATTTGGAGCCGATACTCACTTTCACTAAAAGGGAAAATATTGCCGTAAATTTGTTAAAAATACATACTCAAATTCTTGACTTTGTTAAAATGTCTTTAAAATGAATCCCGACTGTCATGACAAGTTTGCTCTATATTATTTATTTGGTTGTTACTAACATAACTATGAGATTCATTTTTCAAAAATCATTCCCAGTTTAATACATTTTGTAGAAACTTTATTTGGACGTACTTTGACGTGCCGCCATTGTTATTTACGTCGTAACGCATTCAGTGCTTAGTGACGTAGAATGGCGGCAGGCTCTCTGCCAAGCAATGTGAAACGCCCATAAAGAAAGCAAGGTAAGCCTCCGTAACGTTCCTAAAGGGACGATCAAAACTCTTGTATGTGTCTGGTGAATGACGAGAGCACGGTGTGGGGGAGGGTGGCTCTCACGATTGCATGTTGTTTCTTTAGGAACGCTACAAGGCTAAACTTGCTTTCTTATAGGCGTTTCACATTGCTCGGAAGAGAGCCAGCCGCCATTCTACGTCGCTACGCACTGAATGTGTTGTGATGTAAATAACAATGGTGGCATTCGTCCAAATAAAGATTCTACAAAATGTATTGAACTGGAAATTATTTTTGAAAAATGAATCTTATAGTTATGTTAGTAACAACCAAATAAATAATATAGAGCAAACATGTCATGACAGTCGGGGTTCCTTTTAAGCATATGTTTATTGAGCACCTTTTCAGCTCTGCAAAGCAAAAACGTTCCTCTTTTTTTTTTCCTGACAAAAAAAAAAACAACATTCACTACATTTGCAAACAATCTCAAGCCATCGCCGCGCAGAGAGATCTGAGCTTTATCACAACAACCTATCTCAAAACATTCAGAAAGTGTTTGGAGAAAGCAGTTGTGTGTTAAAGCATCGACCAGGCACAACTGATCATGGTGGGAAACCCCCCCCCCCCCCCCCGCCCCCCGAGGCAAATTGTCTGGTGTGTTGTCTCCACGTGGAGCTGCTTTAGCTGTACGTCACAGTCTGGCAAAGAACCCTGTGCCAAGTACCAAAGCTAATCCCTGCATCTCATTGTTAAATTTATACCTATGAGCTGGCTAACACGGCAATGCTGTAACAAGTCAGCTTCAATAACTGGGAATTTGTTGAGCTTTGACTTGACCACTTTAAGGTTGTGGGAGGGATACAACTATTTAAAATATATTTATTTATATGGTCTCGCTTTTTTGCATATTTTGTCCTACTACTGGAAGGTATCCTCACGATAAACGGGGATTCACTGTGTAACTACCTTCTCAGCCAGCGTTCCAGTCTTGTGGAGCCAACAGCCACACACTGACATGTAAATATACGAGAGACAATGTTTTTTTCTTCCTTGTTGCTGTTTGTCATCATGTCTCAATTCAGTTGTGTTAGCTGCGGTGTGTTTTTCTCAGTCTCCTGTGCTACTACTTTTGAATTACAAAAACTATTATTTATCTATTGTCACTCATCTCCTTCCTTCTCTCCTCTTGTAGGGGGATGCCAGGGGCCACCTGGTGCCAGAGCGGCTGGGCCTGGGCAACAATCTGGACCTGTCAGACACCATGGTCCAACAGAAACTGGAAGAGATCAAGGAGCAGATTCGGCGTGAGATCCGAAAGGAGCTTAAGATCAAAGAAGGTGCAGAGAATCTGCGCAAGGTACTTTTCACCGTCTGCACAACCAAAAATACACACTACTCCCAAGACGTAACTTAGGGATATCCGTTTTTTGGGGGTGAAATTTAAGGATGTTGTGGATTTTGCTGTTCAGCTCAAGTTATGAAAAAGCACTAAAACATTGAACAGTTTAGGCATGTGCACTGAAGTTTTGGAGTCAGACTAAGTTCAACCTGTAAAGGTTATAGTGCATATCATA
Source organism: Leptonotus elevatus (assembly GCF_054856555.1). Classification (NCBI taxonomy): domain Eukaryota; kingdom Metazoa; phylum Chordata; class Actinopteri; order Syngnathiformes; family Syngnathidae; genus Leptonotus; species Leptonotus elevatus. Next base: position 37,319,346 of record NC_141239.1, on the reverse strand, counting down.
GTGCATCCTGAAATTTAAGTAAGTCCAATATCCCAAACTTTCTGTCAGTGCTGTATGTAGTGTGTGCATTGTATGAGATAGACGTTGTCATGTCTGGACTCTTGCCAATTGTCCTCAGGTCACAACAGACAAGAAGAGCCTGGCTTATGTCGACAACATGCTGAAAAAATCCAACAAGAAGGTTGAGGAGCTTCACCAGGAGCTACAGGAGCTCAATGCCCACATTGTGGTAAAAGACCCTGAAGAACTGCAAGGTAACTTCAGTAAACAGCATTCCCCCTCTGTGCAAATGGTAATTAGTGAGTGAGAATGGTTTACCCCATTTAATTTTGGTAGAAATTTAGGTATGTTAAGTAGCTCTGTTTGAAAGAACTTCTCTCAGGGACTGTAGGGTGGGCAGCAGAGCAAATTAAGTCAAATTGTCCTTTAAAATAATAATATTTGTATACAGTATTATAGAGTGTGATTTTCCTTATTAAAAAGCATTGCAAATATTCTGTATTTTTTGGAATGCATTGCCATTAATTTCAATAGGAGATGTTTTGAGATACGAGTGTGGTCACATAATGAATGAAGCTCATATTCAACCGCTCTATTTCGTTTTTGTAGTTCGCACAATGTGCTTCAACTAATCTTCTTGCTTGAGAGTTTGGCTTCTTTGTTATTTCATTAGCAACAAAGTGTCCCTTATTACCGGGTACTTAAACGCCAAGTATCACATAGTAAGTAATTTTGACAGCGTTGTCAGAACACACCAGTATCAACATCAGCGCATACACGTACACAGGCCCAGTCGGTTGTTGGAGGTGACTCACTTTCGAGAGACTGACATTGTTACATTCCACTGACAGTTACAATGAGATGACGATTGTTCCCTTCCAAAGCTGTTGAAAGCTGGCTCCCGTGCTTCTGTCAACAACGGTGAAACTCCCAAAGGGTCAACCACTACTGCGGCGTTTGTTCAGCGCGGTCGCTTTACACCGGCGGACCCATGAGGCGAGCGATGGCATGGAAGGAAGCGAGGGAATGGTGTTTGTCTGCCTGATGGTGTTGACATTCCCCGGTTCAGTTGACGTTGGGAAGTAAACGAGGAGGGCCGTGTGTTTTGGGGGAGGGAAGCAGCGTTGTCTCAGTAAATGGTTATCTTGAGTGGGAACAAATTTAGCCTGACTCTGTAACCCTATGTCTGATGAACAAGGTCTTTCTTTCGTTCTGTGTGGACACGTCACCACCGGAATGTCGCTGACCATGGTGAAATGACGGGAGAGCTGGGAATTTAGTGCGTCTCAGCTCCGCAGTCATGGGACAACTTCTTGACACGCAGTCAACTCTTGAACAGCGCCTTTTCCAAATTAGTCCGAAACTGTGTGTCCCTGCAAGCAGTCCGAATGGGTGGCTTTTGTTGCCTGACAACACTGGGGGTGGGCCGGGCTGTCTGCTTATCACAAACAAAGTCTTTCAGGCCTGATGCAGGGTCACTTATCAGCCTTCCCATTACACATCAGCGCCTTTTTCACTACAGCCATGCCTTGACTTAGGAGTTAAATTCATTCAACGCTTGGAACTCAAAACACTTGCATCTGAAATCTTGTCACATTGAAATGAAAGGAAATGCAACTTGCAACAACTTCACTTACAGCCTTTTCCCTGAAGCAACCCCCTTCGCTCCCGGCTGTATTACTGGATTTTGACTGATTTTGCAAGGCAGAATATTGTGTTCTATTGCTATAAAAACATGGAACCTACCAAAAGAAAGATTAGAATCTCTTCTTTTATCAGAAAAAATATATATAAAATATAAAATATATTTCTATCTGTTTCTGTTTTGCAGCAATTAGCATTAGAATATAGCTAAGTTTCATCAATATTCACAAATCTGTTTAAAACACTGGGGAAAATGCAACATGGCCCTGGTTGATCTCTTAACCTCTGCTGCCACCTGCTGGTCGTTTTTTGTAATAACTATCATTGCTTCAAGCGTTCTCTTTAATTTAGAGGCTGCACCAATGCCTTTTGTATGCTCTAGCACACTCGGTCCTCGATGGCAGGGATCCTGCAGGCTTTGGAGGTTTCCCTCGTCCAACACAAGCTGGATCGTTATCAGGCTTATGCAGAGCTTGCTAATTAGCTGATCATATATCAGCTGTGTTGGAGAAGGGAAACATCCAAAACCTGCAGGACTCCGGACTCAAGACCGAGTGTGCTCATCCCTGCTCCAGCATATTTTATAGACATTTTGTGCTTACAATTTTTTTGTATGTGCCAAAACAAAAATATCACTATGTATTTTTTGCATACAGAGAACAACTTTTTTTCTCCCAAATTAACGGTACAGTAATTTCTGGACTATAAGGCGCACCTGACTATAAACCGCACTAGCTAAATTTGGGGAATACTCAAGTTTGTTACACGTATAAGCCTCACCTCACTGTAAGCCGCAGGTGTTTTAATGTTACCGCACTGGGTTCCCGCTACTTTATTTTTCATAATGAGGGCGTAAATTGTCTCCCTCTCGTTCTGTCTCTCCTGCTGTATTTGGGCTCACCTGATTTGTTTTGTTCTGCCTGACGCTCTTGCGCTTCCTTTATAGTGCTACCCCTTGTGATCTGATGGATAAGCCGCAACTTTGTATTAGCCGCAGAGTCGAATGCAAGTGAAAAAAGTAGCAGCTTATAGTCCATAAATTACTGTATTTTGCTTGTGTAATGATTCTATGTGACTATGTAATGTAACTGCCATTAGGTGCCCACCACTTAAGTCAACAGCAGTTGCTATGATGTCATTGTTGTGGGAGTATTTCTTCCCACTTTCTCTTTGCGTTCCCATCGGAAACCGATGGGGGGGTTGCCCTTGTCAGCTGTCCAGTGCTGACATCATCCCTGCAGCTATTTGCTATCTTCTCCTCCTGCCCAGTGGGGGATGAACTGCATTGAGGAGAAGGAGGGAATTCTCAGCTTGATTCAACCTTGACCAAATCGACCCCATCACCACTCCCACTCTCGGGGAGAGAGAACTACCCAAACTTGAACAGCACCATTTGGACAGCACTTGTGTATTTGCTTGATAGGCTTTTGGCATTTATCTTCAAGATTGCCATCACACTAATTTATTGTTGACCGACTTTATTGTACACCGGGAAAGCACAGCGAATGAGGAGGTAATACATCACATGGCTTGGTGTGATATGATGTATTCACTGACAAACCAGAGTACACATTTGAAATTTGGACGCTCTTGTTCAGAAAAATTTCAAGGTCGTTGAAAAAAAGAAAGAAGATAATGATGTTAGCGAATGGAATATTGCCTAGCAGTGTTAGTTACCCTCACAAGTGCACAAGGATAGAGACATCTACTTGTGCACTGTCAATCACATGATTGAACAAACAAGCACAAAGTAAACACGTAAGTGCTTTGGTATACCTGCTGCTATGGCCACAATTGACACCCAGACCTTGAGCACGCAGACTGGCTAACACTTACATCTAGCTGCTAACCCTAGCTCACATCACAGCAACTAACTCAACACTCATTGGCTGACTCCCACACCACTCACCAGGCCACACATTTTAAAGCCACATACACTCAAAGTCACATATTCAGTATGGAATGTGAGGATGGTGTCCCCAGGTGGACAACAAAATCTGTTTTTATCCGATTATTTGATGGGATAATAGAAAGCAGTCGATTCAGACAATATTGGATAGAAGCAGGTCTAGATAGATCCTCCCCACCATTGCTGATTCAGATTTAGATTATCATTATCTGTTAAACATGTCCAGTATAGTATAGGCAAGATATTCTTACTTCTTGACTGAGGAAACCAGTTAACAGCAATTTTTGAGTGGGGGCTCCTTTTAAGGAGGGAGGAATTCTACTATGACACAATGAACGCAGAAACTGAAATGTCTGGAGAAGTCAGGCCGGTTTTCTTGCCAACTTGCGTGTGCGTACGCGTGTGTGTATGTGTGTGTGTAAGGAAGTGTTCTGCTTTATCTGGGAACGGGGGTTTTTATGCCCCTTTCAAGTACAACAGTGAAAATGTATCCTTTGGATATTTTTCAGTTCACACATTTTGAGTATTTTATTCTGATGTATTGCATTCAGGCTTTGGTCTGTTCAAAGTTCCTGTTGTGATTCAAACAAGCTTGTTTAAAAACATTTCACCCGCTGACATTATTTTTGACACATTTTGAAATTTTTAATTTCTTGTCTCTCTTCTGTTACAAATCTTAATGTTATTGCAACAGTGTTGTCTTTGTTCTTAGAACAAATGAAGTGCTGTAATAAATGATACTCCACTGACCTTCCTGAAGTTGCTACCTGACAGGTTTTCTAGAAGCAAACTTATAAGTAATCGTGCGAGGCTGCCGGATTGTTTAGCTAACCTCAACATGGCTGCATGCCAAAAATAGTACATGCAGAGTTCAGTTTCAAGTCTATTTGTGACAAACTCCAGCAGCAGTCATATCCTGTAGCAGTGCTTGTCTGCAAAATGCCATAAGGCCCTATTTCTTCCTTTTGTATCTTTCTCCTCAGAATGCCCCGTGACCCCAGATACTCCAAACAGTGAGAGCCGAATGTGCACAAGCAGCAGCCGCCTGGCCGCCCTGAAAAGACAGAACGACATCGAGCTCAAGGTCAAACAGGGCGCAGAGAACATGATTCAGATGTACTCCAATGGGCCATCGAAGGTAGGCTTCACCAATACATAAAGCTACATAAACTGTACATTAGACCACCACGAAATCACATTAGATATAGGCACCTGACAGAAAATATGAAACAACTCCCTCTCAGACTCTAACCAAATTATTTAACACCTGTGACTAAGTCCTTGTGAATTTCGCAAGCTAATGACAGCGCACACATACCTCGAACAATAGTCTTGCAATCAGGGTTTCCTCACACTGTTGGTTGACAGTGATTGCTTACTTGTAGGACTGTAGCTATTGAATATTGATTCTGCCTTTGAATAATCAAGTATTTGTGTGACAATAGATTTTTCATTATTAACTCTTTGACCGCCATAAACGTTATAAAACGTTTAGCATAAACCTACGGAAGGGCGCCGAGGACGTTAAAAGATGTTTTTTTTTTTGTTTGTTTTTTGGAAACGGGTGGAGCAAAGCCTTGGGCAGCTGTGCTGAAAGTATCAGGCAGATCTGGTTAGTATAAGGACTCGTTTTGGCCCCTAGATGGCAGCGATGACTCTCTTTGCACAAGGTTGGATGGGCCGCCCACCGTGGGCGTCAGTAGAAGACGTGAGGCGGAGCTAGAGTGTTGAGGAGACAATGGCTGATGAAGCAACCGGTTGCAAGCAGCTCACGCTTGAGCATTTTTTTCAAAGACGGAAAGCATCGATCAATACTAAAAAGCGCATTGATGTCGACAATGATGATGACTCCGAGCTTGACGCCAAAGTTGGAAGCCTTGACGCGACCGTTATGATCACGTAGTAAGCCTCACCGGCTAAGCGCGGCTAGCGCTGCTAACGCCGGAAAACGCGCACAATAACCGACCGGGTACTTCTACACAATCGGACATTCGAGAGTTGTCGAAAAGCATCGACCAATGCATTGATGATGATGATGATGATGGTGAATCCCGAGGTTGACGCCACAGTTGGACGCGGCCTTTATTCTCACGTCATAAAGCATCACCGGCTAGCTCTGCTAACGCCGGAGCTCCACATGCGGACATTTTGTCGGACAATGAAGAGTACCCCGAGTCCAATGCATATTCATCGGAGGAGCGGGTACAGTCTGATCACGGAGAAGACACTGTTTCTGGACTACGATGCCACCATGAATGGAGTGGATAAAATGGATCAGAACATCTCTTACAACCCGGTGTAGCAACTGAAGGACATGAGGAAGCCAGACGTAACACCACCGTAACGTAACCGTAGCGTGATCCTGATATTAGGCTTGATGGCAACACACACTGCAGTATATACTTGCTATTCCCCGGAAAAAACGGCCTGCAAGAAAGTGGAGCTTTTGCACGCGAAGAGGCAATCTGTTGTGCAAATGCTGTTGCGTCTCCTTGCACGCAGGGGAGAAAAAACAAAAAGAAAAACTGTCGTTGAAACATCCACATATTTGTAAATAGCACCACAGTTGCACACATTTGTAAATAGTTTGCCAAATTGTTGTCAAATTGTTACACTGTGGAATGTAAATAAACGTATTTTGCTATCAAAAAACACTTTTTCATTCTTGGTGGTAGTGTTTTATAGAAGTAAAGCACTATTTAGGTGTTTGTGGCATCATTCATGGACAAAAAGAAGTGTAAAATTCACTAGAATGCATGAAATAATATCGTTTCACTAAAAGCTTGATTTCTCCATATTTGAGTCCAAAACAAGCGAAATCGGGTGAAACTAACCATTTTCTATTGTTGATTACTAAAGAACGGAATAAGGTAGAAACAAACTTTTTTTTTCTGATGAAAGATGAAAGTCCAATATTTCATTTGGTAGTATGTGTGTTTCCATAGTCCAAACAGAACATTTTCTGTGGACCTTGAAAGATCAGTCAAAATGCTTAAATCGGCTGGCACTGACGGCATCCCTTTTCTGAAAACGTCTGGCAGTCAAAGAGTTAAACAACGAAATGTGCATGTGAGGTGCAGGAATCACCCGGACATGCCATCATCATGTTCCACACTTATAGTATAATAAATATCTGAGTGTATGTGGCTTTATAATGTGGGACCTGGTCTGGTGAGTGACATGGGAGCCAGTCAATGAGTGGAGTTGGCTGTTGTGAACTCAGGTTAGCCACTGGCTGTTCATTGGCCGGTCGTTATGTTATATGCCTGGCCGTTAGTTGTGGTCATAGCAGCTCGTGTATAAATGTGCGTATTACATGTTTACTTTAAGTGTGAAATGATCCTAAAAAAGAGTTTGCCTAAATTGAGCCTTTTTAAAGAGTTGTATGACAATAATTCAATAATGCAATAAAATCCCAATTTTTTAAGCTAATTATTGCTTATTCAAAAAAAATTGATAAATTATTCGTAGCATAGTGTTGTAAAGGACATTAATAACTTGAATGTATAAAAACAAGAGTTGTCCCTGAGTGAATGAATGAAAACTTTATATTGTAGCTGAGTTTTGTGGCTGCAAGCTTTATGTTAACGTTAATGTAACAACATATAATCAGTATGGAATCTTCAATAATAAGACGCGCTGTGTCTTGAAAGCTGATTGCTTCCCGGAATTAAAAACAAGCACACTTCCACTTCGCAGATGGTGGAATAATAGCGGTTTTGCTTTGAGTGCTTCTCTGCGGGAGGAGGAAACGTATGCTGATACATGGTGTGTCATGTTCACAGCTGCTTGTCCACAAAGCATTTACGGGCATTGTTGCTTCTGTCATGCTCAGAGTAACATGATAAGCTACAATTTAGTGTGTGTGCGTGTGCGTGTGCGTGTGCGTGTGCGCGCGCACCCAAAGTGACCAACGCCTACCCCCTGTGGCGTTGGCCCAGACGTCGGCACGTCGCGTAGAAAAATGATGTAAATACACACAACACCAACTATTACGTACCTTCAGCGCATACGCGAGAAGTAATACTCCTCCGTACCATCGGCGGCGGTAGACGTTCCTAAAGGCAACCGGCAACCTCCTATACGGGGGGGGGCGGGATATAAAAACGTAAACAACTCATACCGGTGTTGACAGTGGCGCTGGGGTAAACGCAGCTGGTGAAGCGAAAACGAGCGCTGGAGCAAGCTTCGTCCCCCTCCCGAATTCATGGATGTGTACTCCGTTGTGGCGTATCCCTACCCTCTCGACTCCTGGCTGCTACCGATCGTCGGTTCACCCGAAAAGCTTCGGCCGTGCTGCCCTCCGCGTTTTGGAGGCGGTGCGACCTCCAGCTTATGACGGAGCTTCCTCAAGACCGCCGGATGGAAGGGCCATGCTCCCTTGCTGCTCCCACAATGATCGCGCTGTTAAATGCGTGGTCATTGACAAACAAACGTTTTGAGGGAGTTTTTCGTTTTGCAACAACTTGGATTTCCTCTGCCTGACAGAGATCTGGACTGTTGCTGGTGAGTCCACCGCTATGATTGAATTACTACCTCCTGGCTGTGCTTACTTGGACGCTCCGAGGACGTCGGGCCGAGGTGGAAGAACGGCGACTATTTATAAAAAAAAAAAAAAAACTATTACATTTTTTTTTATATATATATATATATATATAGACGATGTCTATTTACCACATCGATCACAGCTTTGAAGCCACCTTCTTTGAAGTCGGCCAAACTGGACTTTTTAAACGACTTTACAAATCTTCTTGCGAAATCATGATCAGATCCCCTTTATTGGGGACTTAACTATTAACGTGTGGTGTCTTAAAAAAACATAAAGTTGAGTTGAGTACTGTTTATCCGCGTTGTCACTTGCTCTTCTTGCCCTGTGCGCTGATTCGCGAGTTAACAGCCAATAACAGTGATCAAATGCCCCCGACGCTGATTCAACATGTCGACCTTCTGTTCTTACCCTGATTGACGAACGTAAACATGCGTCAATCGGCGCTCAGTCCGTGGATGTATTCGAGGCTTTGTGTCATTGTAAGGTGGGCATCGTCAATGACTGGAAGCGACAGGAGCCTGAAGTGTCCAGCTTTGCGTTTGCATTTCCGTTGTGAGTTAATGTTGTTGTGTTGTGGCATTTCCATGTGTTGTAGTTTTGTATTTGCTGTGACCTGTCTCAGCCACCATACTATCCTACCGGCTGTTGCCATGGAAAGTAAGGATGTGGCGTGGCAGTGTCGGGCTGGGCATTAACTCATTTGCTCCCAAAAACGTATAAATATGTATTATTGTAAATATTACCATGCTCCCAAAGACGCATTTATACGTTTAAAAAAAATTAAAATAAAGAAAATAATGCTAGAGCATACAGAAGGCTTTGATGCAGCCTCTGACCTGAAGAGGTCGCTTAAAGCAATGGTAGTTATGTCATGTTGAAAACAAGCCAATTTACCCACAGTTCTAAACAGATTTGTGAGTAATGATGAAACTTAGCTATATTCTAATGCTAGTTGCTGCAAAACAAAAACAGATACAAATGTACTTTTTCCTGATGAAAGAAGAAACACTCATGTTTCTTTTGGTAGGTTTCATGTTTTTATAGCAATAGAAGACAATATTCTGTGGGCCTTGCAAAATAAGTCGAAATCCAGCAAAACAGCCGGGAACGAAGGGGGTTGCTTCAGTGAAAATGGTTGGGAGTGAATGAGTTAAGAACCTTACAATTTGGTTCTAGTTTGATGGTTTTGGTCTCTTATTCAATTTGATTTTGATTATTTAGGCTTCAATATTGATTCAGAAAGAAGTAGAAATATACAAATAAAATAATTAATTATTTTTGATGCCATGTGAAGATTCAGTAGTGTGTTTCATCACATTTCTTAAAGCAATCTAACATCTGAATGCTCATATGAAGAACAAAAGGTAAAAAACAAAACATGGTTACACTATGGACAACACTGAAAATTTTAAGCTATTCCTTAATCCGCACAATTAATGTCCCTATTAGCAAGCGTACAATATTGCTCCCTGTGTAGCCACCATGAAATACGCTGGTGTACAGAGCATTTGACAGTAATTATTACTTGTTAGAAAAATAAAATGAGAAATGATAGCTACATAGAGGTTAGTCGCTCTGGAAGTCCAACCATCACATGCAAGAGCCACTATTTTGTCAAATTCAACGATTCCAAAACCGCTGTCTTCAACTCTGTGTGCAGCTTTTGGGATGGCAACTTCTGACATGTTTTGCATTATGTGGTCTGCACCATATTCTTACTTCTGTTAGCGGACAGAGTTGACCTGTTTTCAGGATTTACAGGGAAATTCAAAATGACCGCAAACGTCAGATTTGAAAGGAAGGCGCTTGCTTCGGCCGCCATTGTTGTTCTTGTTTGGTTGAACATTCTTCTGTCCATACAACTTGAAGCACATGCAAAGCACCCCTGACTGGCAGAAAGTGAATCGATTAAGAGTATTTTCTGAATCGATCTATGAATTGTGGGGCAAAGTATTGCAGTACATTGATGATTGGATATTTTTACCCATCCCTACTCTGCTGTCCGTGACCTTGCAAGGTCACAATGTTTTGTCATCAGCCTGGCAGACAGAAGCACACAACCGGCTTCCACTTGGAAATAGTCTTGTCGTGATGTCAGAGAGGAAATTCCTGTTGGCCAGAGTCCTTTTCCTCCGGGCGCCGCCATCAGTGACCTGGAGTTAAGTTCAGAGGAATTCTAAAGTGTGTCTGTGTGTTTTTAACACAAGCCAGTTATTACGCACACAGTGACACGCCTGTTGTTTTGGCAGAGAGATTTACCAGTGATCAGACATTCACTGGTTTCTTTGTAACAGTTTGTTACATGCCCGTAACAGCCAAGCCAAGTTTTTATTTTTTGTTGCGTCAGATAAATGAGGCTTACAGTGTTTGAGTGGTGTTTTGCTGTTGTAATGAAAGATTAATGGTCTGATTTTGCCCGTAGGATCGCAAGCTGCTGGCAACGGCGCAGCAGTTGCTTCAAGACAGCAAGATGAAGATCGAGTTCATCAGGATGCAGATCCTCAAGGCAAGCCAGGCCAATGAGTTGAGCTTTGAGAACAACGACGTGATTGGTAAGGCATGCTTCGTGTGAAACGATTCAAGTCGTAACGGTAAAAAAAAACATGTAAGAAAGTCAAGTTCTTTATCCACCAGACAAGGCCATCATCAGTCCTTTGGACCTTCGGGTGGAGGAGTTGTGTCACCATGCCAGGATAGAGTCTGCGGTGGCCGAGGGAGCCAAGAATGTTATGAAACTCCTGGGCACAGGAAAAGTCACAGAGAAGAGAGCACATTTAGAGGTAGAACATACTGTAACAATCTACAGCTCCTCGATAATTCAAAGTCGATTATGTATGGCAAAGATAAACACTGTTTCTGCTTTATTTTGCCCCCTCACGGTTTTCAAACCCCTCCTATTCATGTGTCAGCTCTGTCTACTCTTACCTGATTTATCTACACACTGCATCCTCTCTCTCCTCCAATTCAGGCCCAGGCGCGCTTTAACGAATCCAGCCAAAAGCTTGACCTCCTTCGCTACTCCTTGGAGCAGCGCCTCAGCGAGCTGCCGAAGAACCACCCACGCAACAGCAGCATCGTGGAAGAGCTGTCACTCCTATCCACGCCAGTCCTCAGCCCACGGTCCAGCATCATCGCCACGCAGAACCAGTACAGCACGGTCACCAAGCCCGCCGCGCTTACAGGTACTAGGGGACATGATTTTGATACAAGCGGGTTTTTGTTTTTTGGACATTGGATGCCGAATATGACGTGCTTAGAGTGGTTCTGAAAAGTACTTGGCTGTCCAAGTACCACATAAATAAATGTTTGAAAGCAAACTGTAGCAACAGATTAAATGCATTGTGCTTATAAGTTCAATAGAACTGAGCTATACTGTAAATGAACTGTACTTTTATATTTATTATTATTATAATATTATTATTATTTTAATTAAATAATACCCATCCCTAATAGTGTAAATTCACATAACGGACTTTCATCTATCTTGGTGAGATCTGTTTGTAACTGGATTACTGAACAACTATGACAAAGCTTTCATATCACATCATATCATATTTCATATTTGTCGCCTTCCACTACCAGGCACCTTAGACGTCAGGCTCATGGGCTGTCAAGACCTGCTGGAAAATGTCCCTGGCCGCTCCAAAGCCGCCTCTGTCCCGCTGCCTGGCTGGAGCCCCAGCGAAACGCGCTCATCCTTCATAAGCAGAGCGAACCGAAACCGCAGCGTGAGTTCGCGGAACATGACCAAAAGCGAGGAGCTCTCGAGTAAGTCCATCCAATCAGGTAGACAATAAATACGTACTGATGAGAGGAATTGCAGTGTTTTTTTGACTTAAGAGTCTCACTAATGAGTTACGAGCTGTTGTTTTGTGAACCAAATATGCCACTTGAGTGACTTTAAAAAATAATAATAATAATAAAAATAAAAATAAAAAATTTTGCTGTAATGCCCTCTTATGTGAGCACCTGCTGTTTGCTACAACTGACGCCGTTGTGGGTACCAGATGTGATCGCCTACCGATGATGTCACGCTACAGGATTGACTGGAAATTATCCCATTGATGTCAAATCATTGGGAAAAAAATATTAAAGATGTCATTATGTGCTATTTTATCTCCATTCTTTTATATTTATTTATTTATTTAATTGAATTTTGTCTCATTTGTTATTTATTCAATATTAAAGTATCCTGCTTTGGTTTTATTAACGTTTTTCAGTCCATACATTTTGTTATTTAAATGACATCTTTAATATCTTTGTTCCAATTTTTCGACGTCGGCGGGATAATTTCCAGCTAATCCTGTAGCGTGACGTCATCGTTAGGCGACCCCGATACAATCTGGCAGCCCGATCACGTGTTGTACCGACAGCGTCACTCAACAGGCAGACTGGCTAATGGGCCGGTTAACAGCAAGCCAACTCTACACTGTCAACAAATGAGAGTTGGCTTGCCGTTACATGCTTAGTGACACGTCACTCACCGGGTCAGGCCCCGCCTTTTAAATCCATACACACTCAAAGTTACAGATACGACAGTAGAAAATGAGGATGATGACCCCACTTGGACAAAAATAATGCATGCAAATAAATACAATGTTTATACAAAATCTCTTTTAAATGGATTAATCGGTAGAATACTCTCTTCTAAAAGTTTTGGTAGCTGCAGTCTGAGTGATCACACTTTATAAAAGCAGTTTAATTAATTATGTTTATAAACACGACAGTGCTGTTCTTCACACATAAAACAAGTGAGCTCGTAAGTCAAGGTAACCACTGTAATTTATGACAATCAAGAAAAGCCAGTGTTTGTGAGTAAGGGGTGTGTTTCCTCAGATGAGATTAGTGCAGTTTTGAAGTTGGACAACACGGTTGTTGGTCAAACCAGCTGGAGGCCGGTCAGCAACCAGGCCTGGGACCACAAGTTTACATTGGAGCTAGACCGGGTAACAAACACACACACACACACACACGCACTGAAGTTGTTTGAGTGTGCAACATGATGGAACGTGTTTTCACCTGTTGCCAGTCCCGCGAGCTGGAGATCTCGGTATACTGGCGTGACTGGCGCTCACTTTGCGCAGTCAAGTTCCTGCGTCTTGAGGACTTCCTGGACAACCAGCGTCATGGCATGTGTTTGTACCTGGAGCCACAGGGCATGCTGTTTGCCGAGGTTCGTGCGCACATGCTCGGGTTCACTCTCAAATCTATTCGAAACCCTTGCTTGGTCAAAAGTGCAAATGTATACACTTGCTAAACCGTTCCTGCGAGTCAGTAAATTGATCATGTATCTTGTTTAGGTAACATTTTTTAATCCCGTCATCGAGAGACGACCAAAGTTGCAAAGACAAAAGAAGATTTTCTCAAAGCAGCAAGGTGAGCGGGCCAAGTTTCACGATCCGTAAAAAAAAAAAAAAAAAAAAGCAATCAATGTGTAAGATTCAGATCATTTCATTGTATTCCTCTTTCTACGACGGCAGGTAAGACTTTCCTGCGAGCCCCTCAGATGAACATCAACATCGCTACGTGGGGCCGTCTGGTGAGAAGAGCCATTCCGACTGTGAGCACCAACTCCTTCAGTCCGCAGGCAGCTGAGACCGGGTCCAGCAGCATCCCGGGTTCACCCGCATCCAGCAGGCAAGACAAAGCGCCATTCGTGACATTTCACATAAACTTCGTTTGCCAACTGTGTCCTTTCCACAGCGATCCACTGGTGACCAAGTTGGACTTTGATCGAGAGCAAACACCCGGACCCAAGTTCTACCCAGCGCCCGACGGCATACGAGAGCCACCGGAGCAACACAACATGCTGCCTGACAAGGAGGAAGTGCAGGTATTGAATCAGAAGATTTTCATTATTGATTGGAAAAATAGAAGAACAAATATGTTCTTAGTTTGTCCATTGTGGCCTTTTGTAGTAGTGGCAGTAAGATTTCTGTTGGATTTAAAGCTGTCAAAAGTCATGTTCAGCCTTTCGGTCCCTCCCTCCAGGACGCGCTGGCCTCATTCGACTTCCTGAACAAGAGGAACAGCGTGGCGGTGAAGCCCGATGTGGACCTGGTGGCGGAGACGGAGCTTCAGCATCCAGACCTGGAGCTCACGGCCTTCCCCAAAGATGCAGAGATAAGGTAGACCTGGAACTTTCTTTTGGGAAAACAATCCAGCAAGACATTGAAGTTGCCTTTAAATGCTTGACTCTGAATGGAGTTGAATTTAGAAGGATGTGGTAGTAAAACTATGGTGTTGAATACAGCAGCTGGGAGGCCTTGTGTTAATTGAAAAGTCTCAATTGTGACATTCACAGTTGTGAGTGGTTGTCTATACGTGCCCCGTGATTGGCTGTCAACAAGTCCAGTTCCAGATCACCCTAATGACGACAAACAATGTAGGAAATGCGTGGATGGAAAATATACAGTATGTTTCCTAATAACTGTCATTATTGGTTTTGCTCTGTGACCGGTTTCTCACACTGGTGTATCAACAGCACCCCCTGGCTTTCGTTGTTAGGGTTGTTTTGTTTTTTGTTTTTTTGCATGAGCTTGTTTACCTGCCAGTTGAGTTAGACGCACCAATGGCTGAAGCCAATCAGCGGCTGGGTTTTTACTTCCCCAGCGCTGAACATGACACCATGCATTGCAAAAGTAAGTAAGTAAGTAAGTAATGCAAACTCAAATGTGTTTTTCAGGGAAGAAGAGCAGTTTCACTTTAGTCTCAAAGACTTCAAATGTGTTGCAGTCCTTGGACGCGGCCACTTTGGAAAGGTCAGTTTTATAGGATTGCCTTTAGAGAATGTTTTGTGGGCAAAATGTGTCGTCTCCACTGAATTACATTTAGTCCGTGTCAACTAAGCACCGCCTGTTCTTTGAACATTGACAGTATTTTTCTCAGACAGCATAGAGGGCAAATTTCCCAAATGTCTTCTTCTTCTTTTGGAATGTGTCTGTCTCAGATGTATTTGAAGCGCTAACGTAGTGGTACAGAGTGAAATGAGTCTTCTACAGCCTGCCTGAGGCCTTTCTTTATTTTGCAGGTGTTGTTAGCCGAGTATAAAAGCACAGGCGAAATGTTCGCCATCAAAGCTCTGAAGAAAGGCGACATTGTGGCTCGCGATGAAGTCGACAGGTAACAGACCACCACCAATGAAAGCTCAACCCAAGCGCACAAACGATTGACCCCCGTCATCTTCTCCCTCCAGCCTGATGTGCGAGAAGCGCATCTTTGAGACGGTCAACAGCGTTCGCCACCCCTTCCTGGTCAACTTGTTTGCGTGCTTCCAGACGCAGGAGCATGTGTGTTTTGTCATGGAGTACGCGGCGGGCGGCGATCTGATGATGCACATCCACGCCGACGTCTTCTCCGAGCCGCGGGCCATGTAAGCGTGGGAGGAGGAGAGACAACCCTCCGAGTGACTGACTGATTTCTCGTGTTATTGGAAACTCTAAAGATATTCCCTCGTCCACGTCATGACTGAAAATGTATTGTATCACTGTTCAATAGAATCATATTTGTTCATAGATGATTTCTTTGGTTAATTTTGTGCTTGATCAATTTGTCCCTATTAGATTGGACGGGATTTAACTGACTGAGATTTTTTTCTCTCTCCAGATTTTATGCTGCCTGCGTGGTGTTGGGATTGCAGTATTTACATGACCACAAGATTGTGTACAGGTGAGCCCTTTAAGGGACATTCATTTCTTATATTTACTTGTGCTATTCTGTCCTCGGTGTGTGTGTCCAACACCAATTGACAGATAGCGAACAGTTTTCAAAATAAATGAAGAGGCTGGAGTAAAGTTGCATTTTTGCCGTTGTCTTCCGTTGTTTCTTCTTCTGTACACCTGAAATATACAATACAAAAATATGTCACTAAAACATACATGCACACACATAAATGACAACACAAGTAGCTGTGCATAATATGAAAATAATCTACAATGTAAGCTACACTTAACTGCAACATCACTGGCGTTAGAAATGCAAATAAACAATCAAATGCCCTCACGAAATGAAAAGCAGCATTAAAGTAAAAAAGGAACTTACAAGCGATGCTTTTTTTCTGGCAGTCGTGAGAACTGTAGCTGTAGACTGTTGTAAGGTAGCGTGTGTTTTGCACACTGCCCACTATTAACTGGAGGTGTCATGTGATCACCTACCGGAACACAGAAAAACAATTACACGAAAGCGCCTGTAGAGGGAGACAAAACATCACAAACAAGGTCATTTATGTTGTTTGGCAGAGACTTGAAGCTGGACAACCTGCTCCTGGACACGGAAGGTTATGTGAAGATTGCTGACTTTGGCCTTTGCAAAGAAGGTGATTTTTTTTTTTTTTCAAGTGCTCTCTTTATAATGTTCTAACATGCCACAGGATGGCGCCAAAGCCTCGGCTAAATAGGGAAGGAGTAAATAGTGTCAATTGTGTTTGTCCTCAGGAATGGGCTTCAGGGACAGAACCAGCACTTTCTGCGGAACGCCAGAGTTTTTGGCCCCGGAAGTCTTGACCGAAACGTCGTACACCCGCGCCGTGGACTGGTGGGGGCTGGGCGTGCTCATTTTTGAGATGCTGGTGGGGGAGGTGAGAGGGCGTCTGCTCACCACGCTCACTTGACCTCGGCGGCGTATTCAAAGGCGTCTCGCCGTTATCCCTTTCAGTCGCCGTTCCCCGGCGACGATGAGGAGGAGGTGTTTGACAGCATCGTCAACGATGAAGTCCGCTACCCACGATTCCTCTCCACGGAAGCCATCTCCATCATGAGAAGGGTATGTTGCTAGGCGAATATGTGCGAGATCTGCACACCCCTGTTCAAATATCAGCTTTGTTCACCACCACCACAAAATTCAGTGTGAATTCAATCTACGCATTTGCTTCAGCTTTTAAGAAGAAGCCCGGAACGCCGTCTTGGAGCAGGAGAAAGGGACGCGGAGGAAGTCAAGAAACACTTATTCTTCAGGGTGAGGAGCTCACTTCAAATGCACCAATAATGTATTTTTTGACTCAAGTGCACTAAAAAGTCCGTTAAGAATCTGTCCGTCTGGAATCATTCACTCACTCCCTACTCGCTCGTAAAAGGATTTTTAGGGCTTTATTGAATTCTCTAGCTCCACTCAATACAAATCTGACAGTCCTGTCCCGTTCTCCATCTGTGCGTACAGAACTTGGACTGGAACGGCCTCCTGTCCAAGAAAGTGAAGCCCCCGTTTGTGCCGACCATCCAGGGCGCGAACGACGTCAGCAACTTTGATGACGAATTCACCTCGGAGGCGCCCATCCTGACCCCGCCCAGGGAGCCGCGGGTGCTCAACTCGGAGGAGCAGAACATGTTCTCCGACTTCGATTACATCGCCGACTGGTGTTAGCGCCACGCACATGATGGATCGTGCTCCTAACTTTTGTGTTAAAAAAAAAAAGTAAGAGGGATCGAAGACGCTTCCCTGAGGAATCCCACTTTTTAAATCAAAAATCATGAAGAATTTTTTTCTTAATGAGAAAACAAACTTGTTGAAGAAACAAAAGGAGGATGGAGCATGCTGTCTGACCACTGAGAATGTTTTTCATATGAACTCCTAGACTGGAGACGACAATCCCGATCACTCACTGACACTTATTCGTCGTCTTTATTTTTGTTTTGAATATGTACAGTTTCTTCAGTGGGATATTTTTATTGCATCGTGTTTGTGCTCAAGATTATGATCTCTCAAAACTGGCATTCAGTCAATTTAAAAAAAAAGAAAAAAGAAGAAAAGCTTAAAACATCACTACAACACATCTTGACTACTATTTTTTGTCCATTTTTGCCTTGTTCATACAGGCTGGCATATGAATTTAGCAGCTGTCCATCCAGTGTTATGACACATACTGTATATAAAAAAAGATTCATATTCTTGATTTTTATTTTTATTTTTTAACTCAAATATTTGAAATGAGATCATTCAAAAGGCTTCAGGCCAGTGGTTCTCAAACGGGGTCTGCAAAATAATTTGCAGTAAATTTTCATATAAAAAAAAATGCATACAAAACATAGTGGAATAAACAATTAGTTTTAGGGAATATAGTCAGTATTTTAGACAATAAAGGTGACTTCTGGGATAATAATAACAATAAAAAAGGCATAATATCAAACTAAATTTGTACTTTCACTTCTTAGATTATGGTTTTCTTCCCCTGTTAAACTTTGCCTTTAATAGCATATTACAACTTTTATCCCAGAAAAGTATGACTGTAATTCTCGCAAAATTGCAACTTTCTTTCCTGGCAAAATATTGTCAGCCCAATAGCATACTTGCCCAAGTCATTTATGAACGTTTTCAGAAAAACTAAGAAAAATGTTCATCAAACAAGAGTCCCAATTGGGGTGAGTCCAACTTTGTGGATTTACACAGACAAAAAAGAAAAAAACATTTTTGCAAGTGCATTAGTATTTTTTAATGACCTTGGTTGTTGTGTTATTAGGCTAACAAATATATTTCTTTTTGTAAAGATTATGACTTTTGTTTTCTTGGGGGGGGGGGGGCATACTTTACTCTTAAACATACAAATTTATAATTGTAATATTACTGCAATTTTTTTTTGTAATCCCTATGGCATTTTACACTCTCTATTTAGGTTTCATTTGCCTCAGGATGAGCAGATCCTTGTTAATAAATAAATAAATTCCACCTGGCCCCAAAACGTTTGAGAACCCCTGCTTTAGGCCGCATGCAATCCACACTAGGTTGTTTTGTTCTTTTAGTTTAGTCTGACATTTTTCTTGTTACCTCAGTTATCGTGATTTACAGCTACGCCACCAAATTAGCAGTGGGTGGAGTGACAGACAGCTCTTTATGAATGAAAGTTTTTTTTTTTTTTTTTTTTACAGTATATGTTTTACACAAATCCAAAAAGACCAATCAATTGGAAACCTGTTCAAATGCTTCCCCTCGCTGTCCGGGGAATCATTTCTGTTGATTTGCATGGTTTATGTAAACTACAGGGGTGGGTAGTGTATTATATATTATGCAGTATACATAATGTACACAATGAAGCTGAAAGCACTAAGTTTATCAATATAGATTTAGATAATTATAGTAATTTCCCAATGGAAATACATTGTACAGTTTTTCTTTCTTTCTTTTTTTAAATTACTCCTTGTGCATGTTACCGGAACAGACACAAACCCGATGGATGGTACAGCAATATAGATTCTCAAGTTACGACTGATGCTCTTCACCATGGTGTAAAAAAAAGTTATTTTTTCAGTCATTGTCTCGCCTATCATGAATGCACAAATTAAACATGTAATAGTGGAATTGTGTATTTGACATCTTATCACTTGTGTAAATGTGTTTTCTTTCATCGAGGTTTCACAACCTTTATTGAGCAAAGTGCTGACGTTGGGCCATAACTGTGCACCTCCAAAATGGTCACTAATCAGGAGACCCCAAAAACGCCATGTTTGTTCAAACATTAGCATTGCATCACCATTGAGATGGAGCCATTTTCAACACTTGAGATAGGTTGATAATTTGTAAAAATAAATAAAGGCACCCACACGTAGTAGGGCTGCTTGATTATAAAGAAAATATGAATCATGATTAATTTGGTAATAATTGAAATCATGATTAGGACAATCATTTGTTTTTTGGTGCAGAACAAGAAAATGTTTAAAAATGTATATATATATATATATATATATATGAGGTTTTACAATAAAAAAATCTCATGGAATGCCATCAGTCACAAAAAAGGGAAAAATGCTGACTAAAATTATCCTCTTTTCCAAATGAATGCAGATTTTAGTTTCTCATTTTATGGTATTATCTAATGTAAAATCATCTGATTATTTGTAACTAATGAGCTAATTGCGCCATCTGCCATCTAGTGGAAGTGCGTTGAATTTTTCTGGTTGTCATACCTGGTTCAACCAAAAAAGAAAAAATCTGTGAATTGGATGATCGCTTCCCAGATCATCCAACATTCAATACAGAGTGAAAGGTAAAGTGATTTTCTTAAACCTTTGGTTTCATTTCCAATTATTTTTATTTTATTTTTTTTTAAATTACAGTTCCAACAAACTAACAAAATATAAGCAGATAATTTTCCTACAAAAGTGTATGTATACAGTATGAAAGCAGCCTTAAATGGCAAGCATTTCCCGCACTTGAACATGTCCGTCTGGTAGGTGGAGTTCTTCTTCGGTGATCACTGGAATGCGTGTCCATCGTTTTGCTGAGAGGGTGCCTTGAAAAGGCTTGAAATCTTGGGGACGAGAAGCCAACGACAAAAAAGAAGAAAAAAAAGAAAAATGGTGGGAGTAGCAGACAATGTGGTGCTGCTGGGGGCCAAGGTGAAGGAGATCTTTTCACAGTTGGGGCAGCTTGTCGACAGGTGTGTCGAATTTGAAGTCCGGGGGGAAAAGTTCTGCGGCGCGGGGGTAGATGAGCCGGTACGACTGTCGGATGGTCACGTCTGCGACGCCGGCGATGTCTCCGATTTCTGCGGCGGCACGCAAACAAAAGTATTGTGGGGTCACTTAAGAACAATCTGACGAGAACACAAGCGCGACTCGGGCGTCACCTTTCTGCGTCTTCTTCTCGGCCGAGGCCTGCGAGGCCATGTAGATGGCGGCGGCGGCCACGGAGATGGGGCTCCTGCCAGGAACCAGGTCCAGCTCCACGGCCTTCATGGCGATGTAGGTGGCGGCCATCTGCACCTGCTTGGGCAGGCCCAAGTTGGAGCAGAAGCGGGACATGAAGTCCCCCGTGGTGATCAGGTCCACGCTGGTCTCCAGGGCCTTCAGGATCAGCTTGAAGCAGCGGCCGATCTCCTTCTTGGAGATGCGCGACACGGCGCAGATCTCTGCCGATCAACACCCACGCCGTGTTACTTGCGGCAGCGCGACAAAATCAAGTGAAAGAAGAGCTTGCGCTGCCACCTTTGAACGTTCGGGGGACGCCTTCTTGTCTGCAGGCGATGTAGAGGCAGGCCGATGCGATGGCGTCGTTGGCTCGGCCCTTCAGGCTCTTCTGCTCGTAAACTTGCTTGAATAGGTTGTTGGTTCTGTCCTGTCGGGCGAACACACGGACACGGTGTCGTGAAGGAAGTCTGGACATAAGTAACACTTTTTGGGTGTCAATGTATTGCCCCAAGATGTTACCGGCTCAATGGATAAGCGCGGGCTCACACTAATGACGATTTTTTTGGGGGTGTTAATTATTTGTTTCTTTTGCCGGTTTGGAGAAGAAAAAAAAAAAAGTTCTTCCTACCTATATCACTAAAGTAGTAGTCCACTTACTATGATGTTCCTTGGCAGGTTGATGCGATCGGCCATGGTGGTGATCTCTTTGAAGGCGTTGAGCATGGCGCGGTCCGAGCTGCTCATGGTACGGCGGTTCTGGTACTTGGAGTTGCCAAACTCGTCAAAACTGGCGGCGCCCGTTCCCTGTGATGGGAACAACATTTTTATGAAAACAGGCTGGATAGAGGCTCTCGAGGACAGAACTTGTCCACTTCTGTGCTAGAGCATACAGAAGGTTTTGATGCAGCCGCTGAACTGAAGAGAATGCTTGAAGCAATGGTAGTTGGTACAAAAACGGCCAGCAGGTGGCAGCAGAGTATAAGAGATCAACCAAGCCCATGTTGCAACAAGCTTTTCCCCCCAAGTGTTTTCAACAGGTTTGTGAATCATGATGAAACTTAGCTATATTCTAATCATAATTGCTGCAAAACAGAAACAGATATAAATATAGTTTTTCCTGGTGAAAGAGGAGACTCTAATCTTTCTTTTGGTAGCTTCCATGTTGTGATAGCAATAGAACACAATATTCTGCCTTGCAAAATCAGTCAAAATCCAGAAAACCAACCGGGAGCGAAGGGGGGTTGCTTCAGTGAAAATGGCTGCAAGTGAATGAGTTAAGCGGCCCACGACATATACTAACAATTACATTGCTACTAATAAATGTGTTTTATATACTGTAGAGCCATTCTAAATATGCAAATCGAACTAGTAACAACATTTCTCTTCGTCAAGACTGTGATGGACAAACATCATCATTCATTTTGAAAAGCAAAAATCTACTCCAAATTGTGAAAATATCACATAAATGATTGCCTTGCTTTAAAAAAAAAAAAAAAAAGGTCAACTTAAGACAGATTGCTCCTGTTTTTATTGGAATGTAGAGATTTGACTATTTTCTGTGTAGAAAGCAGTTTTCCCAAAACAACACTGCAATATGTATCAACATGACGCCATTGCTTGAACGACTGATTTTGGTGTGCTTGTAAAATGTAACTACATGTTTTTTTTTTCCAAAGTACATCCTTTCATTTTTCTTTATGTGGCCCCCGTATGAAAAAGTTTGGACACACCTGCCATACGGTCGGCATCGCTACTATAAGATAAGAGAATTGTAGTGCAGCGGTTCTCCATGTGCACTCTCAATTGCAATAAGAATTATGAGAATAAAGCTGTGTATTTCCCAAGAGAAAAAAAAAAGGCCATATTTCGTCAAGTTGAAAAGTGATCATTTGATGACCTTGCTGATCATGGTGGTGAGGTCGCCTCCATTCAGCAGCGGGTTCTGGGCGTCTCCCACTCTGGACGGATCTTTGAGGGCTTTCTCGTTGGAAAACGTCCGCCACTCGGAGCCAACGTCGATCACGCGGTCGCCTGCGGGGGTGGTGGGGGGGACGAAGAAAAAACAAAAAAAGAGAAGGCGCTTAGAACTAGGAGAAAAAAAATAAGAAGAGCAATCATGTCGGATGACACACACTGGCGCTTTCATCAGAAGCAGCCGACGTGCATCATCTCCCTCCTGGTTTCGGCTTTGTGCTCAGGAGGCTCATTAAAGGCAGCTGCGTTCGCCCACAGCTTCAACTTGAAGGCTACATTGTGTTCGTCACAATAATTGCTCTTTCATTGTGAGTTTAGAGTGACGATGTTGCGCTTCATGTTCACTCGTTCAAATATTTGCCGTAATTATGACTTGACTGCTGCCCGAGTCTGCATCTTGACGTCGGCCATCTTAGAAACGGAACTCGGTCATGGACAGAGGGTGCTTGCCATGCTTACCTACGACAAGGCCACACTCGGGGCAAATCATGTCCCCTGCTCGGTAGTCCTCCACCAGGATGGCATCGGGGTGGTTGGGGCACTGAACTCTGGGAAGGGTCAATCCATCGCCACTGTGGAGGCAAAATGAATGAGGAGAAAGATACAAAATTTGACTCAAATGAGCTTTGTCAACCAAAAAGAGGGTTTTTCTTCCCAAATTGCAGCTTTTAAAAATTGCATCATTACATTGTGATGTCGATTTGATTTTGATTAATTTTTCAGCCCTACTTTGAAATGATAATAAATGACTCCATGATGACATCATAACAAAGCGCCTCACAACCAGACTGAATGCAAGCACTTTCGGTCCAAGGACATTTAGGTAGATTGCCTTAGAATGTTTCTGACTTTTTATTTTGTCTTTCAACCACTTTGTGAGTTCTCTTTTCATTATTAAACAACAACTATTTGAACAATCTTCAGATGCCGCTTGAACAGTGTTTCGGGCTCTTCAAATGGGGCCTAAGAAATAACACATCATTCATTGTGTTTTCATCATGGAACAATAATTCACACGGTTCAAACGATTACTGCTGCACTTGTCTGCATCTCCTAAAAAGAAGACAAACTACAGATAAGATTTAATCTGCGACAATTTTATTTTACATATCTTCAAATCCGCTCCATTAAGCAGCGTGTATGAACTTAAAACGAAATCGCCTTTTTTTTTTCCTAAAAGAAAAAAGACGGATGTTGCACTGGCATAAAAATTTTATTACAGCTAGTTATAATGTGAAAAACCCCCAATATGACAATAGAAAGAAAAAAAACCCGTTTGACAGCCATGCCGTAAATACAACACAAAAAAATGTCCAATGTGATGACGCTGCGCAATGCCTGTCAGCGAAACACAAAAACAGCCGATGCGCTAGCCACACGCCCAGCGAGCTGGCATTATGTCGTTTACGGGGGAACAAAGGAATACCATTTAACATAAGTGACAACTTGGACTTGAAATTTTCTTTTTACTACATACTGAACGCCAACGGAAAAAAACAGCGCGTGGGCATAATGACCGGCGAGCTAGCGCGCTATGCTAAGCAACAAGATGCTACCTCAACGGTATGGGTGGCGCGAGGTGATTTTTTTTCCCCCCCAATAGAGGTCGTATCGTCTCTTTGTCTTCGGAGGCTTTAACTCAGCCTGTGTCACAAATGGAGAAAGTAATGTCTTTGAGCTATTTGTGACGAATAATGAGCGCCGTACTCACCGGCTTGTCGACGCCATAGTACAAGCGTAAGTGTCTGAAAGAAACAACGGCAAGTAAAGGAGGTACTCGTATTTATAGATTTTTGATCACGTGGCATTTTCGGGACGGCAAGTCACAGAGTACAAATGACCTCAAATGTTCCTCCAATTTGTATTTACATCGGGAATATTATTATAATGGTTATATTATTTGACAGCTCATAAATAATATTACAAAAAGTGTATAATGCCAAAATAATAATCTAAAGTTAAGTAATTCATAATAAATGGTTTACTCTGTGAAATCTGAATACAGTAGTCATAGGGAAAACTCATGTAAAACTGCAAATTTTCATCACGATTCAACATTTATACATTTACAAAAATACAAGTACACAAATATAAGTACACTCACTCAACCCCTCCTCCCCATAAAACCGGGAAATTTGTCATTAATTGCGCGCTCGGACCGGAAATAGCCAAGAGATGCTGTTTGCTTGAAACGTCCGTGGTTTGAAGAAAGTATTCTTAATCTTATTTATCAGCCTTTAAAACGCCCGCATGCGATTTTTCCGCAATTTATTTACAGCTATGCTATGTATTTGTCTAAATGGTAGAGAGATGTGCGGGTGAAACCTTGTGAACTTTGAGACTTTCTTTCAAATCGTGCCGAAAAAGATTCGGAGCTTAGGTGCTTCAGTAAAAGCAACAAATGGGACGTCTAATGGACGAAAGAAGTAAAAGCAACCTATGTCATTGAAGTGGAGAAGTGTGAAACAATCACTCACTTATATTTCATCAATAAAAGTCTAAATAAATCTACGGAGCCCCAGAACATGTATTATTTACAAAAGAGTGTGCTAATAAAAAAAAGAAACATTTTTTCATTTAAAAAATACAATAAAAACGATTGACGTGTGTATGCGGTTGTTTATTATAAACGGGAGTACTGGTGAACAGTTACAAAAGGACGCAGGCAATGGAATTATTTATATAGAAGCTTGTATTTAAAAAAATAATAATAATTTTAACTTCCGCAATCGACGATTTTTATGCTGCTTCTCTTCGCGCTCTCTAATTTTGCAGCTATGAAAAAATGCGCCGTTCACTGTAATAAAAAACAACAACACACCAAGCACCAGATCAATTCAGTTATAACGAGGCAACAGTTCCAAGCAATATAATTAATTAAAATTCACAATGCTTGGTAATGAGTAAATATGAATTAAATTAGACAAATTCAATGAGGAGGGGGCGGGGGGGTACACCACCAGCACCAAAGGAATGTGACGGTACCACTTCACCATCCACAGGACAACCAACAATGAACGAAACGGAAGCCTCTGACCGCATGAATTCCAGCTTGTGTTTTCGCGGGAAACCAGCCACCAAAGCGTTTCGCACCGTCGCGTTGTGACGTATGAAGCTTCCAACGTCGTCGGTCACGTGATACTTGCAGAACGATACAAACGGAAGCGAACCCACGCTAACCTGAATCGCAGGCAAGTAACGGAACCACTGCTCCACCTGGCACACCGGAAGCACCTTTTTGAAGCAGCGTTATTCAGGAAGTCCGAACCAAGCTTCGAAGTATCGGTTTCATTTGATCACTACTATCTGGGCAGACTTGAGTCCCTTGGCCGCGAATGATATTACATTCAGATCTGCTAACCTGCGTGTTTGTTCACAGTCCTCTCGGATGAAGCCAGGGGGAAGCCATCTTACGTTGCCACTTTTACTGACAACTTCTGATATTTTTTTCCTCGGAAAACACTTATCAGTACGTTTTTAACGCTGCGACCTCTTGATGGGGTAATTACCGTAATATGAGCCTTGCAAAGAGCGAACTTTACTGTTGGCATTGACCATTCATTATCTCAATCTTCTGAAGTGTGACTCACAGAGGTTAGGTTGGCATTTCACAGCAATTTTTTCCCCTCATGGGCTTTACTTTCACTTGATTGTTGATGGCCCTGATATCATGATGCAGACAGATTTTTTTTAGTAGTATATATATTGTACCTTAACTCATTCACTGCCATTGACGGCTATAGAGGTCAAAAATTCATTTTAACTATTTCTATTAGTTTAAAAAAAAAAATCCACTCACGATTAAACACAAATTTTATATCTGTTCTAAATGTACAATATATATATATATATATATATATATATATATATATATATATATGTATATATATATATATATATATATATTTAGGTTTTCATACTCTTATTAACAAAAGTGGGAAACTTATAGAAAAAGTTCAAATGAATTTTTGACATCTATAGCCGTTGTTAGATTATTAACATTGTTTTTCTGTTTCAATTTATATTTTAACCGTTTTTGATATTAGTTAGAGCTGTGTAATAATAAGACAACAGTTAATTCATATGTTAGTCAATCTATAGTCCTTTGTTCTCTTCTCTGGGAAAGAAATGTCTAGTAAGGTTTCTGAGTTATCTAAATGAGGGATGTTTGGAAGTGCACGCAGAGGTCTGTCCATAAATTTCCTGGTGCATGGCGGTGCCGGGGATCAATTGTTTACCCACATCTGGAGTGAACTAAGATAGGAACTGGAGTAGGATTATCAAGTTGTGTATTTCACTGTGCTGACAGGACAGGATGAAAGGGGGGGAGTATTTTTTCTAAACACTGTTTTTGTATAAGTGGGGAAGAGCGGAGAGAGAGAGGCACACTTTGCGATCACTTCTGTTTGGGCAAGGATCCAAAGTGGCTTTAGAAATTTCTGAATAATAAAAGCTTGCAAGAAACTTCTTCACGAGATCTCAACTTTGAGTTTTATTTGAACACGCAGGAAATCAAAGATATGATTTCTAACACCGTCAATGGCAGTGAATGAGTTAAGAGAAAATTAAAAGGCTTTTTCTTAGCAATGAAATATACATGTTGCGCTTCTCCCAGACTTATTGGTACAACTGTATGTCATAGGTGGTGGCATTATAGTCATAGAGGCAGACAATAATGTGAAAATGCAGTGGAGAAATCAATGTAATGAAGTTAGGCGTCCTTGGTGAGTGTACCAATGTAAATGGCCGCCAGTGGCTTCTTCTCCCAACGTCAAGTACCAAGTAAGCAGCATTGACAGTCCCGTCAGTGGTTTTGTTCTCTGTATTTTTGTTCAGGTTAATAGAGTATAAGGCATGTTTGTTTGTTTCTCTAGTCTGTGATGTTACAGTTAGCATAATGTTACTTGCATTACATTACTTTATGCAGTACAGTATGGCGTAAATGTGACATCATATATTTAGTTTGGTTCAGATTAACCCAGGTCCAGAAAGTAAAAACTCTACCACACACTGGCTTCATTTAGTCATTAGGTTATACTATATTACAAAGTATTGAGTTGAACGTTTTTTACTTTCCACCATCATTTACAAATAAATGATTAAAAATCCTATAATGTGATTTCCAGTATTTTTTTTCCTGCTACATTTGGTCTCTCACTGTTGATGAAAATTACAGAGAACTCATAGGAGAACTTGCACAATCAGTGGCTGGTTACTTTTTTGTCCCACTGCAGTATATTATCAATATGAAGACAATAGTGATTTACAATTTGAAATTCTTGTTCCAACGTACTTGAATGGAAGACCACTAAAATACTTTCCAGTATATAATTAATTGTAAATATTTTTGCTAAACTATACTGTATACTGAAAAGCATGGGTAAATGTACGAATGGATGTGTCAGACTGCAGACTCTGACTCATCCTTTGTGTTATGTATACTCACTGCCCAGGCCAAAAGTCACAAAGAATCATTTGTTTGTAAATCCACATTTTTGCACTGTAAGAACTATATTCTAGGAGGAAAACCATGTTTTTTGTTCTTAAAAAAAAGCAATTACTGTAGTATTTTACATTTTGTTAACAAAACAAAAATAAAAACAAGTGATGATACATTATAGCGGAGATTTTACTTGATCCAAAGAAGCTGAGTTGTTATGTACATTTTAAAAATGATACACCATAATCATTTATTGAAAATTATATTGTGCATGTACTTTTCAAACAAATCAGTAGCAAGTGTTTTCCAGGTTCTAGTCAGGTATTCATAGTACATGATGTTTGATGACACATAGTCACAGTAATAAGTCTATTTTGGAACTTGGTGTAATGTGCATAACAAACCAGAGAGGGCGGTACAAGAAAACTACTGTATATTAATAATACATAGCTGGCTGAGCTGGTTGCCAGGTCCATCTAAGCTCCTCCAAATTCATCCCTCAAATGACGGAAATCCTTATTTTCCTCCTCATACCGCTACATGGAGGGAGGCATTGGCACAATTTATTATGAAAGTAAATATAGGCCTACTGTATAATTAATTTCTTTAAACTATTTATAACTATTATTTTTAACTGTTATTTAACTACTGAATTCAAAACAATTTTTTTTACTATGTTATTACAACCGTATGTATTTTCATACATTTTGATATTATATAGTGCTATTTTTGTTACGCTATTTAAAACCCATTTAAAATCTTTGTGTGTGTGTGTGTGTGTAAGGCTCGAAGGGATTAATGCCATTTTCATTTATTTCAATTAGGGGTGTCCCGATACAACTTTTTCACTTCCAATACGATACCGATATTGCAGCCTCGAGTACTGCCCGATTCCGATGTTGAGCCAATACGATACCAGGAATGATACATGCTTACATTTATTTTTTAGTATGAAGAGACTTGATGAAGCGATACTATTCAATCAATCAACCAATCAAACTTTATTTATATAGTACCTTTCATACATTAAAATGCAACTCAAGGTGCTTAACAATTAAAATATCTATAGTACAATAAAATGATATAGAATATCATCTATGATGTTAAAATGACTCGAAAGTACTTGAAACTCAAAGTGTAGGACTTGTGAATTGCTTGAGACTTGTCAGTCTTGACTCGGGACTTGGCTTGGGACTTGAAGGCAAAGACTGGATTGAGACTTAATTGTGACTTGCAAAGCAATGACTTACTCCCACCTTTGACAGTAGGTATAAGAATATCTGTTTCCAAACATAATATCCAGTGACCAAAAGAGACACGGACCCGGATATCAGACCTATATCAATATCTGATTGGGACACTCGTAATATCAATGGGAAAAGATTATTTAAAATACAAGCGTTGTGGTGGAATTCATTGAACTTTTATCTCAAGGGAAATAGGTCCTTGCCACCGTCACAGATTATCCAAAAGTCCACTCCAGATCTAGTACACAATTCATAACAAACATCTGGTCCTTTATGCAGATCAAATATACAACATGCATAACGACTACTGGAGTTTGTCAAGCACACAAAAACTATTGTACTGTTTGTAGAATAAATCTGCATGTGTCATCATGCATGACTTAATAACAATATTGATCTTGTATTACAGACTAAAAGAACGCTCGAGCGCTTCCTTCCACCCCTCTCCTCCCCTTTTTATAGTACTGTACATGAGTATCGTGAGAACAGAGTTCTGGCAGCCATCAGCCGGTTGGAACTGGAACCTGTATTGGAAGCAAACGAAGAGACACCTCCTGTCGGGAGCGTCACTTGGGAATGATTAATGGTGCATGAGTATTGGGTCATACTGACAGCTGAGTATTATAACTGTACAGTACATCTACTAAAAGAATGACACAGATACGTAGAGTTGCTGAACATTTAAGGTCTTACAGAAAACCACTTGTAATCGAACTGTTGACAGATGTCTATGAAATGTTCTTCCCCCCGTTTTTTCTTGAACGCAGCAGGCAAGCGGCTCTTCAGGAAGTAGCTTTTATCGTCCAATCAGAGGCGAGCAAAGCACAACCGCGGCTCCATGTTGGATCAGCCTCTTTTTCTCCTCTTCACCAGCGCACTCCCCTCTTTTCTCTTCTTTTGTTCGTCTGCGTACTTTGTCCGGGACCAACAGGCTTGTATTGCGCTTATTGGATGTCGCCGCCACTCTCACAAATGTGTGAACCACAGAATTGGTGAAATATGGAACGCGGGTTGAGGAAGAATTAACCGGGGTCCTTTAACGCCGCACCGGCAGTAAGTGATGTACAGTATAACAGTATATTTGTAATCTTTACTCCTTGATAATAATATGGCTATTTATTTATTTGTTTATTTTTGCTTCAAGCACTAAATTACCTCCAGTCAATAAACTCGATTTAAAGACATAATTTCTGTGTTAGAGCGAGATGGAAAAGTCAGCCAGTGCATCCTGAAAAGGCGGCAATTAAGTCAGCCCTGATCACAAAAGGGGAAGACTAGCTTTTCTGTTCTTCACATTTTTTTGGGTCCTCTTATTTATTAATAAACTCGTGTATGTACTATGTCACGAGGCAGCTGAGTGACACAGTGTTATCATCAAAATATGGGTTTGTGTCCGCCTACTACCTTGATTTTAACGGATCCTCGGTCAATCCCAGTGTCAGAAAAAAAAATCTGATTTCTTGACTCTTAGTACCAACAATGATCAGTCGCTGCTAAAATAACGTCACAAAAAGTATTGAAATGTCGAGGTCATAATGTGACGAATGAGGATATACAAACAACCATCGCGCATGTCCGTCCCCAAATGCGATTAACAAAGAATTACGTGTGGCTACGTCATTAATGAAAGTGTTGAGTGACGTCACATATTAACGCACTTGTGTACAAACATCGCAATCACCGGTACCACTAAACTAACCAATGGGGGTATGTGACTGCGTTTCTATGATCGTTCACAATTTATTTATCCACTTGTTCGGTTTACAAGCATGGATTTTTAATCCATTAAATTAAACTGTTACACGTTCCAGGTAGATATTATGCCTAGTTGGATTTGACTGATGTTAAAGTTTAACAGACCAACTTCAACAGTTGATAGACGATGGAGCAGTCTGTGTTGCATTTATGGGCCTGCTCGGTAACTCCGACTTTCAAGATGCGTTTTTCTCCCCAAGTTGGATCCTTAGTGCACTGTTTCGCAAGGTTTGTTGAGCCAAGGCACTTATTTACTTGAGAAAAACGTCACCATGAACCAAAAATGTCATAAAATGTAGACAGTGGTACCTTGTGCCCAAGCTTGTTACTCAATTTATGTATCAGCTCAATTTTTCTCACTGAAATTAATTAGGTAGGGCAGAACAATTAAATCAAATTCAAACTGATATAACAGTGTAATGTAATTTCAAATAGTAAAGGATGCAATTAATTTAATTTTTTTTTTTTTTTATACCTATTGTGTCTAGACACATTTGGTGCTTAAGTGCAGTCCACATGTTTACATATCATTTTTTAATGAAACATAAAAAGTTGAAGTGCAACATAATTGTTTACATTATTGATGTACTCTGAATTATGACTTGTGTTCATGCCACACTTGTTTGGTTAAATTTTGAAGTTTTGTTGCAATGAATGCTTAAAATACTGCAAGTCAAAGTGGTTAGTAATAGTAAGTTAAATGTAGTTTAAGTACACAATTAATGGTACAGTATTTCATATTAATTCATGCTTCATTCATTCGCCTTAATTTAAGCGTAAATCTAACCTAGACGACCCAAACATTTAGGCATAATAAATCTGATATTGTTTTTGTAATACTTAATTTGTCGCTTGTGTTTGTGAAAACAATACATGGGATGTGGACCTTGAAAAAATACACTATATAGTAATTACTCTCAACAAAACCAGTCTTTTTTTTTTTTTTACATTCACCTTTATTGTTTTTTAATTACTATTTGTTAGACAGTACAGTGCCGTTTTCCACAAAATGAAAAAATGTTCAATTTAAAAAAATATTTCAAATAGATTTGACTTAAAAGTAAATTGAGTTACAAGCTTGATGACGTCAAGGTATCACTAATAATTAAACTTCCACTGAATTAAAACAGATATGTTAGGGAATTTGAAAGGTAACACCAGGCTTCCCCAGTGGGATGGAATCTGCAGGTTTTAGATGTTTCTGTCCTCCAACACACTTGATTCATATAATCAGCATTCAGCTCATCAACAAGCTCTGCAGAAGCCTCATAACGATCCTGAGCTTTAGAATCTGGTGTGTTGGAGGATGGAAACATCTAAAACCTGCATGACTCCGGCCCTCGAGGACAAGGATTGGGGAAGCCTGGGTTACACATTCACGCCATGTAAATGCAACTTGAATGAGTGATTTAAGAGTTTTAGCATCTTATTGGTAAGCAGCAGTGAATTTAACCCTCTTGACAGGTTTAATTTTTGTGACCTGATTTAGGCTTGTCAAAAAGAGAGAGGCACGCTGAACAGGCAGGATTAGTCATGTTGGACCGTAAGTAACACGTAATTTTTAGTAGGGGTACCATTTGAACGTCCTATTTTCCTTCTGGGATATTTGACTCTTCACATACACTCTAAAAACAGTTGGGTGAAAAGTAACCCAATTATGGATCAAAAATGGACCGATCCACTTTATGGGTCAAATTGATCCAACTTTCTGGGTTGTTTTATACAAAACGCCCCAATTTTTTGACCCAAGTCAAGGATCTGACCAATATTTATGAGTTGTTTTACTCTAAAAGACCCATTTCTTGACTCAAAGTTGGGTCAAATTGACCCAAGTAGAGGATTGGTCCATTTTTGACCCATAGTGTACCCATACTGTTTTTAGAGCGTAACCAATCAGCTTTGTCTAAGATGTTGTCTTACTTGTTACTACTAGAATACGATTCACGCTTTCCTCTTGTTGCAGTAATGTTCTCAGTGACCGAGTTTGCGTCCTTGAATGACGTCCATCCAACGTACCGCATCTTGAAGCCATGGTGGGATGTCTTCATGGACTACCTGAGCCTGGTCATGCTCATGTTGGCACTATTCGCCATGACCATGCAGATCACCAAGGACCAGCTGGCTTGCCTTCCTATCATGGAGGAATCCCAGGAGAGCACCGAAAGTGACTCCAACCCCAAACAGGGTGCGCAGCAAGTGGCCGCCGCCATGGACACAAAAAACCCGTTAGAGAGAGCCGGAGGGAATTTTCAAGCCCAATATGACGACTCTCAGAGGGAGAGAGAGAAATGCAGTAATCAACCTCAAGCACCGGGTATCAATACCAATTTGGACTTTCAGCAGTATGTGTTTATCAACCAAATGTGTTATCACCTTGTCCTGCCCTGGTATTCCAAATTCTTCCCCTACCTCATCCTGATCAACACTGTTATCCTTATGGTCAGCAGCAACTTCTGGTTCAAATTTCCCAAGACAAGCTCAAAAATAGAACACTTTGTCTCCATTCTGTGTCGCTGTTTCGAGTCTCCGTGGACCACCAAGGCCGTGTCCGAAACGGCCTGTGAGGAGTCCGAGAAGAACAAGCAGAGGTTGAGCGGCACCTCTTCTGCACAGCAGAATGCATCCTTAGAGGGAGCTGACGAAGGTACGAATTCCACCTCAACCTCAACTATGCTCGACGGTGTGGTCTCTGCAGATAAGCCCATTGCCGAAGCCCCGACGGCGAGCATGCCCATCTTGGATAAAAAGGACGGGGAGCAGGCCAAAGCCCTGTTTGAGAAAGTGCGCAAGTTCCGAGCTCACGTGGAGGACAACGATTTCATTTACAGGTTTTACGCCGCGCAAACCATTTTCAAAACGGCCACATTTATTTCAATGCTGTCCTACACATCCAGCTTTCTGGTGAAAATTAATTTTATACACACCTGTGAGACTAATGTCACAGCGCTGGTAGGGTATGGGAGGTTCTTTTGCACGCACAACATGGCGTTTATGTTAGACAAGATGCTGATTTGTTACATAGCGCTGATGATAATGTATGGGATGGTGTGTCTGTACTCCCTCTTTTGGGTATTTCGAGGACCCCTGAAAGAGTATTCTTTTGAGAAAGTCAGGGAAGAGAGCAGCTTTAGTGACATTCCAGACGTCAAAAATGACTTTGCATTTCTCCTACACATGGTTGACCAGTACGACCAACTATACTCCAAGCGCTTCGGCGTCTTCCTGTCGGAGGTGAGCGAAAACAAGCTGAGGGAGATCAGCCTCAATCACGAGTGGAACTTCAAAAAAGCCAGGAAGTGCGTGACCCGCAACGCACAAGATCAGCAGGAACTGCACCTTAAGAATCTCTTCGGTCTTCCAAACGTGGTCTTCGACCTCACCGACTTGGAGGTACTCAAGCTGGAGAAGATTCCCGAGGTCCGATTCACAGCCAACGTCTCTCAGATGACCAGTCTGAGGGAACTGCACCTGTACGAGTGTCCCGCCAAGGTGGAGCAGACCGGCTTTGCGTTCCTCCGCGACCATATTCACAGCCTGCACATCAGTTTCACCGACGTGGCCGAGATCCCAACGTGGGTGTTCTTGCTGAGGAATTTGCGACAGCTTCACATCATCGGGAACTTGAGCTCGGAAAGTAACAGGATGGTGGGCCTGGAATCCATGCGGGACCTGAGGCATTTAAAGACATTGTGCCTGAAATGCAACCTCCCAAAATTGCCCACCAACATCACAGACGTGTCGCAGCACCTGGTGAAATTATTGGTGTACAATGATGGCACAAAACTATTCGGACTGAATACTCTGAAAAAAATGACCAACCTCATCGACCTGGAATTGCACAGTTGCGAGCTGGAGAAGATACCTCATGCCATTTTCGGCTTGCTCAACCTGCAGGAGCTTGATCTGAAGTCCAACAACATCCGGACCATCGAGGAGATTGTCAGCCTCCAGCACCTCAAGAGGCTGACGTGTCTCAAATTGTGGCACAACAAAATCACAGCAATCCCATCCTCCATTGTCCAGGGCAAGTCTCTGGAGGCTCTCCACCTCTCACACAATAAACTGCAGTCCCTGCCGCCGGCGTTGTTCAAGCTACCTAAACTGCAATATTTAGATTTGGCCTACAACTTAATCCAGGTGCTGCCGCCGGACGTCGGTCTCCTGCTGGACCTGCTGCAACTGGACATCACTTCCAACAAGCTGGAGACTTTGCCCAAGAATCTGTTCAAATGCACCAAGCTGAGGGTGCTTTGCTTGGGCCACAACGACCTCAGGGAACTGTCGGAGGCCGTGGGCGAGCTGGTTCTGCTCAATCATCTGGAGCTGAAGGGCAACAGTCTGGAAAAGCTGCCCGCGCAGCTCGGCAACTGCCGCCGGCTGCAGAGAAGCGAGTTCCTGGTGGAGGATCATCTCTACATGACTCTGCCTGTGGAAGTCAGGGAGAGCATCAGCCGAGAGAGCAACACAGCCAGTACAAGTGTCTTATAGCGAGGGTTTGAAAACATTTAGAGTCTGGGGAGAAATATTTTCAACAATCCCCCCTCAGAATCCCAACATCAACACAATCACCATATGTACAGTGAACCTCTGCGAGTAATTGACCCCCATCCCAGTGGTTTGTAATTGCCTATGGATGACGCAAGATGGTGGCAAAAGTACTTTATTTCTATTCGGCAAGGCAAAAATCTCCTCCCCTCACTTCAACAGAGTCGCTTGGCCAAAGATGCCATAAAATGGTGCTAAAGTAATTTTTTAAGACTAGGCACTACTCCCATTACACTACGGTCAACCCCCACATATTTGAGGCTCAGCATTTGTCAATTCACATATTCCCACATTTTTATTTATTTAGTGCTGAGGTCAAAGCAATACAAGTATTGCTTCATCACCATCTTGTGGCATTTTGTTGCCAAAGATCTTTTGAAGTGAGTTGGCAAACGTCATGCACTTAAGTAGTGCTTTGTCAGCATTTTTTTTTTTTTACTTGTTTTCTGAATGTATCAGTGCATCCCAAAATGCAGCCTGCAAAGTAGTGAGGAACCAACGGACACAAGAAAAGCGACACGTCCCATGAGACCATGACACATTTCAGATTTGGCAAAAAAAAAAAATCCGTTTGCAGGTTATTGTTTGTTTTCTGACAAATTCATAAAGTTGTGGCTCGAAAATATCTTTAATACAAGAGTGTTTTTTGTACACCTCATCTTTAAACGTATAAAAAAGGTAGAAAGTATCTTTAAAAAAATTTTTTTTTTTGTTCCGATACTGCATAAAAATAGTGATATCGGTGAGTACTAACAAATAACATGCCAATACCATTAAGTCCTGCAGGTTTTGGAGGTTTCCCTCTTCCAACACAAGCCGATTCCAATCAACAGGATCATTATCAGGCTTATGCAGAGCTTGCTGATGAGCTGATCATATATCAGCTGTGTTGGAGAAGGGAAACATACAAAACCTGAAGGATTTTGGCCCTCAAGGCCCACCTCTGCTCTAAACCAATGGCAGGACAGCTTTCTCATGTTGAGAAAAAAACAACTCCGGTATTGGTATGGTATCGGCATCGGCCGATACTGCGTAGCTGGGTATCGGAATCTGTATCGGGGGCCAAAAATTGGTATCGGAACAACACTAACTTTTTTGTTTAATTTAATGGAAGGTCGACCAGCTGTTGTTGACCTGGTACTTAAATGTTGACTGCAATGACGTAATTAAAACGTCTTTTTTTTTCCATTTGACTGACTGCCACTATATAAAAATCCCAAGTAATTATAGCATAGACATAAGTGATGATTTCCGTCCCCAAAAAATAGTTTTTTTTTATATGGGGGACTTTTTAGCGAACTATATAGAAGTCCCTATATGTATTAGTGATTAGTCAGTATGGAATGAGTAAAAAACAGTTTTATGAAAATAAAATGTGAATTTTTCCAAGAAAAAGGCTTCACAATAATAAAATTAAAGGTCAACAAGGAAAAACAGTTATTTTACCAAGTAAATTTAAAAAATAAACTTTTTCTTGAAAAAAAGAAGTGACTTTACACTTCTGTTGTTCTTCAGGGTTTTTCCTGGCTCAAATTGAGGCAGAGGTGGTATCATCCTGACTATGATATGTGACTACCAATACCAGCTATCAGTGTCAATACCAGTCTCATTTTAAGGTATATTTGTATTCACGACGGTGATTGATATCATTGTTTTACGATCAAGAAATATAAATTATATGAATACAAAGTTGCCATTAACTTCATGTATTGAACATCCCTAATTCTGACCATGCCCATGTATTCTATAAATTCAACTGACATTTTTTTTTTTTTACAGGCAACATATAATTCCATGTTTCAATAATAAGAATAATAGTTCTAATAAGAATATGACTATTATGTTAAAGCATTCATTCATTATCAGTCACTCAGGCTGGAGGTGGCCGCCTCTGAATTTTGTACACAGGAAAAACCCTGCTTCTTGTTCTTTTTTTTTATGGCACGCTCCACACAGACCCAGTTTAAGAACTACTGTTCAAAGTACTAAACACCAAGGGCTGGGCAATGAATGCATTCTTTAATGATGGTGTTAATGGTTTGTCTTAGTTGCTCATTGCTTAACTGAATGAATGTGTAACTGTCATGTAATGAAGCGTTTTTTTGTTTTGTTTTTTGTGTGAATCAATTATTTCCTGTTTGTAACCATAATTCAGTGACCTTAAAAGACCTTGAATGCGTCTGATCCTGTCAGACCTTGTTCTTACAAATTTTACATTTTTTTCATGTGGAGTTTACGTATTTTAGTCCCTTAATATGGAATAATTTTAACCATGGATGAACATTTATGGGGGGGATAAGTTTTCTCCAGCTGGTTTTACTTTATTCTTCACAGAGGGCCCAAAAAAATCACCATTGTTTGTTTTGCTCACTACTTGAAGAATATTTTCTGCTCCTTTCATGATTTAGATTTATAGCAATGTTTGTTGATCAATGAATAATAAAAAAGTAATTCCAGAAATGAGTAAATCATTATAGATATTACCTGTGGCCACTATCTTAGCGATGTATGCAATTTCACTTGCATAAAGAAATCATGAATGTTCTCAGATACCGTTTTAATAGACGGGCAGGACCTTTTACACGTTTTCTCCGTGTTCAAAAATGTAAACATGTAGCCTACAGTGTCTTTCGTTTTGTCTAATTATGCTACATTGATTGATGGACAAGGTTGTCTGCTCCCCACAAATGTATTTTTGTGTACCGTAATTTGATGTGTTCATTAAGAGTTGCTGTATCACCTCAGTGTCCTATGCTCAAATGTTCACAGCTTTTATGACTCAATAATTTTTTTTGTGAAAAGACAGTTGGTCGTTATTGTGTCATAGGTCATTATCTAAGAATTTCAAGACTTGGTCTTGATGAATCTTACAGATAGTAGAATAAATCAATTCACTGTTTAAATTATGTGCATTGTAATTTAAAATTATAATAGTACACTATAATATAATTTTAATCTAAATTAATGTTTATTTTTGTCAACTGGAATCCAAGAGTTTATTGTCACCGATGTAAATATTCATCAATTTTCAAAAAGTAGGCTGAAATTCAGGTTTGTTAATTCCTTAAGGTATCGGTACTCGCAGCGGTGACAAGATACCGTTATTGGCCGCCCTCCTGCAGAATACAAAGTTGCCTTTAATTTTGTTGCCATCTTTTAACTACAATCATTAACAATTCATCCACTAGTACATATTAAATTGTAAATATAGTTTAGCGTTGTTGTCGTAAAAAACACTATTACGTTTATTGTAAATACTGTGTTTTTATGACTTTGCCGATGGCTGGAGCGCGCCACCTCTGCCTCACAACCAGGAAATGGGCGTGTGCAACGGTTGCTCCCATCATCTGTTTCTACTACATAAAGTTTTTTTAAAAAGAAAAGAAAAAAGCTGTTTCTTCTTTGGTTGTTGCTTTAGGTCTTTCCGGTGCACTGCTGTTGATGTAGCACCTCCATAATGGCGCAACACTGCAACTGCAGTTAAAATGCGTTGCTGCCAAGTTCAATCAACACAGCTGGAGCGCCGTGTTAGTATGTTGAGCAATATCAGTGGCTCAGGCTGGAGGTGGTGAGCAAATTAGGTGGAGGTGGCCGCCTCAGAATTTTGTACACAGGAAAAACCCTGGCTATTTTATAACAGGCCCACGGGCAACTGAGATGGTCTTTGGGGGTTACTGGTGCCCGTGGACTGTATACCACATTTGTGACCCCTAATCATGATCTAAATTAAGTATTATTTTGCCATAAAAAGACGTTTTTGAGTCTCAGTTTTAAAGCCCGAGGTGTCCTAAAAGCAAAACATGTTTGTGTCAATTGTCACTGCTTGACATGTTTCACAAAAAGTTCTACAGCTGGCTAACTAACAAATGGTAAAAAGCTAGAAACCTTAAGATTAGTATTTTCAATAGGCTGTGGGTCTTGGGAGTTGGGAGATCATATAGTGCCTGTCAAGGCGCTATCTGTGACCCCTGCACATCTGTGACGCGCATGCGCGCAAGATCGGCCATCTGGATCGCTAACTACGGCAACACTGGAACAAAATACCTTCATATGCCTGCGCGATATTGTGCGTTCGGTAAATGATACATGAAAAAATATATATGTTCTGGATTCATTTTAAAGTAACTAAATCACTTTTGATCCTATACGTTTTAAAGATTAACAATTTACTTTTGACCCCATTATATTTCCAGTGAATCTGCATTGTTTTTACTTTACAGTAGGTCTGCGGTGTGCGTGTTTTAAATGACCCCCACCCATCACCCAGTGTCAACCCCTATGCTATTGTAACTCTAAGAAGTTATTGATGTTTCCGGAGGCTGGGTATAAGGCGGGCTACAGATAGGTTCGAGTTGATGTTTTTCTGGCGTCTTCCTGCTAAATTAACCAGACACGGCAGGACAGGATTCAAGCACGTCTCTCTTATTTAACTCTCTTCTCGAACGAGGCTCGCTCGGTTACACCTTTCGCCTCTCTCTGCGCTCATGACATGCGCAGTACACAAAACACTTCAGCATGTAAAACTAAAATAAATACACAACCAAAAGTAATAATTCACAAAAAAATATATGTCAATTGCAAGTCAATAAAAAAATATACATTTGCAAACGTGTTACACCATGATAATTGCCACCTATTCTTAAGAAAAAAAACGTACTAACTCTCTCAGCAAACTAATATTACAGTATGTGTCAAAATCCTTTCTATTCGTACAAAATATGCTTGGGTACAGATCTGCTTTGATTAAATTAAAAAATAAATATAAACAAAAACAAGCGTGCACCTGTTCT
Organism: Leptonotus elevatus; assembly: GCF_054856555.1. Lineage (NCBI taxonomy): Eukaryota > Metazoa > Chordata > Actinopteri > Syngnathiformes > Syngnathidae > Leptonotus > Leptonotus elevatus. The sequence goes on along the minus strand of NC_141239.1, from coordinate 37,278,879 downwards.
GTACCTTTCGCAATGTCTGTTTCATTTTGCGTGTGTGAACATGTTTTAACCTATGTGGTTGCCGTAGTTAGCGATCCAAGATGGCCTATCTTCTGCGCATGCGCGTCACAGATCAAGCCTTCACATTGCCCAAATCAATGAATACACCCCCTTTGAAAAGGATACAATACATACAATACATTATTCGTCGTCGTAGAATGTGGACACTGTCGCAACCTGAAGACGCACTGAACGGCATCACGAATCCTAAACGTATCCTGTAGCACCACCTACTGGTTGACGCTTGAGAGGGTGTCTCTTTTCCACTCTGTGCTTGACATTCGGTCATTTATATCTCCCCTGTACAAAAACAAATCAAACCATGAATCCTCACAAAAACGTTGCTTATAGCAACACTGCGCAGTTAGCTCGGACAGCTACTCGGGGACAAAATGGCCGGGACAACGAACAACCGAACAGGTAATTTTGTACTCGATTAACAGTTAGCAGTGTGTTAGCTTACGTTTTGTTTGGGCATAAATAATACATATCCAGTATAATGTGCATTTGTTTTTTAAGTAACATAATAAAACCGCTGAATGTGCATTTGTTTTTTAAGTAACATAATAAAACCTTTTGTTTTTGCGTGTGTGTATGTAGCTGCGTGGCTAAAGCCAGTTGTATTCTTTAGCGTTGATAAAACGACAACCCATGTTTAGCGTCGTACATTTAGCCCATTAATGTGGCATATAACGTACACATATTCCTTTTAAATGTACTACTTGCTAGAGTACCCGAAGACTTTAACGAACGCATGATGCACACTCCAACGACTGCCACGACGGTGCCAAAGAATAGAAGCACATCTGCTATGGTGACAGCGGCAACGACAGCTCAGACTCCGCCAGGTAAACAACAACACAAAACTTGTGTTTACTTGGAAGTGTATTCAAAGTTTTTAAGTTCTAAACAAGTTGTGGGTGTTGAAGTACAAAGGGTTACTGGCTACACTGAAAAGATTAAAGAAACATTAATAAACTACACAACAAGATCTAAAATATACAAAAGTATCATGTTTTTGATGTAAAAACTACTGTCAAGCTAAAAGCTACAAGTAGTAATATTATCATTCCACCTCAAATAACCCAGATAGATGGCATTTTGAAAACTCATCCCTTCCAATTTCAGTGAAATTTGGTGTAGGGGTAATTTTTAGGATGGAAAGAAAACATTTCAATGTTCAGACCACTCCAGCGCTCAGCGCTCTGGCTACTTAGGACAGTTTCTCTCAGTTCCTCAATTCTGTTAATATTTTTGGAACATAGTAAGGGAAATTTGTTTCCCAGTCAAGGCACTTATTTCACATAGGAGAAAATCTCACAGCACACTACTTAGAAAAACGATTTACAAGAAGTGGATAGACATGTTAATGATGTACCTTCTGTCTTCTCGTGGAAGAGCATTTGATTGTTCTGCTATTTCTTCCATGTTCCAGTAAATTATATGGCAAGTTGTGAGAAAGAACCGAAACTCAGATTTCAAAGGAACATTGCAGTACCACCATTTTGTACCTGTCTCCCAGACATGATTTGGTTGCAGTTCAACATGTTCAAGGATACTCAAGTGATGAGCATGAATGTGCTGCTGCCCCTCCTCTTATTTGTTGTAGTTGACACTTGGTCTACATTTTTTTTAATTTGTGTCGTTGAGGTTTGGGCGTGGGCGTGTCCCTTATTTTTTATGTCCCTTAGTGCTTTTTTTTTTTTTCAATTAACACATTCTATTTATCCTTGGGATCCCGTCGGAGGAGCTGGCTGAAGTGGCTGGGGAGAGGGAAGTCTGGGCTTCCCTGCTAAAGCTGCTGCCCCCGCGACCCGACCCCGGATAAGCGGAATTGAAGACGGAACGGAACGGAACATTCTATTTAGCTTTTAAACAAGATATAGGAAAATTGGTACATTAAGAAACATGTACCATGTTAAAGTTTAAATAAATGTTGATAGCTTCCTCTGTTTATTTTATTTTTTATTTTTTTAGCAAGACAGTGTCCAATCACTGGTGAGCTATTTTTAGAACAGACTTGAGTTTGTGGGACACCCACACATGTACTTTTTTTTTGCAATTAAGTGCACGTGCAAGTTTGCACTTAATTGAGGCAATTAACTTCAGAGGCTGCTGCCTCACAGCCCTGCAAGCGACGAGTGGTTAACTGCCTGTTTACAAATTAATGTGCAATATCGATTCTGACTCCTGCGTATCGCTAAGTGCATTGTAATGAGGCCCGCAACGATGTATTGCCGTGGTGATGGTGAGCCAACACAAAATTAAACTGATGGATATAATAGAAATGACATTTCAAACAGTAGTTGAGCCTTGAATTTAGAATTGATAAATACAAATGAGTACTTATTAGATTTTAATGAGCAAAATTATTTCACACCGGTGTTTGAAAAAGACAAGTAATCAAAAATCAAATCAATTTCTTTGAGGGGAATAAGTAAAAAAGGACATTTTGGTAAATTTTTCACCCATGCATTTTCTGTGACAATATTTTGGTTGTCATGTATTTATGTTAAATTACATTTTTATTTATATAGACCAAAGAGTCTTTGTGTCTTCCTTGCTGCTTCCCTTCAGTATTAACATTAGTTCCTGGGAAAGGTTTTCACTCAGGAGTGTCTCATGGGCTTCCCGTTGTCCCGTTTTTCACAATGAGCAATTTGGCAGAAAAACAATGGGAGGAAGGAGGAAATAGTTTTTAAAACAGTATTCGAACATCTGGAGTCTGGAAGCCAACCGCCTCCGACACTCCAACTGGAGATCCCAAATTTGAGGTTGTGGAGTTGCTTAGCCCCTCCGTGAGCCGGCACCTTACCGTGGTGGAAGGGTTTGTGTGTCCCAATGATCCTAGGGGCTATGTTGTCTGGGGCTTTATGCCCCTGGCAGGGTAACCCATGGCAAACAGGTCCTAGGTGAGGGGCCAGACAAAGCACGGCTCAAAAGACCCCTATGACGAGTGAAATAAATGGACTGTCGTTTCCCTTGCCCGAACGCGCGTCACCGGGGCCTCCCTCTGGAGGCGGGGCTCGTAGGCGAGCGCCTGGTGGCCGGGCCTACACACATGGGGCCCGGCCGGGCTCAGCCTGAGGAGGCAACGTGGGTCCCCCTTCCCATGGGCTCACCTCCGGTGGGAGGGGCCAATTGGGTCGGGTAGGTAGTGGGATAGGCGGCAGCAAAAGGGGAAAGCAGTGCACCATCAACACTGTGTATAGTTGAGATGGGGTGCTGCTGACCCCGACTCGGGACGTTGTGAGTCGGTGGGCAGAGTACTTCAAAGTCCTTTTCAATTCCACCGACACGTCTTCCTTTGGGGAAGCAGAGTCTGGGGACTCTGAGGTGGGCTGTCCTATCTCGGGGTTCGAAGTCACTGAGGTGGTTGGAAAGCTCCTCGGTGGCACAGCCACGAGGGTGTATGAGATCCGCCCGGAGTTCCTAAAGGCTCTGGATGTTGTGGGGCTCGCCTCTACAACATCGCATGGACATCGGGGACAGTGCCTCTGGATTGGTAGACCGGGGTGGTGGTCCCCCTTTTGAAGAAGGGGGACCGGAGGGTTTGTTCCAACTATAGAGAGATCACACTCCTCAGCCTCCCCGGTAAGGTCTATTCAGGGGTGCTGGAGAGGAGAGTCTGTCGGGAATTCGAATCTCGGATTCAGAAGGAGCAGTGCGGTTTTCGTCCCGGCCGTGGAACAGTGGACCAGCTCTTCACCCTCTGCAGGGTCCTCGAGGGTGTGTGGGAGTTCCCCCAACCAGTCTACATGTGTTTTGTGGATTTGGAGACGGCGGTCGACTGGGTCTTTCGGGGAGTCCTGTGGGGGGTGCTTTTGGGAGTACGGGGTACCGAGCCCCTTGATATGGGTTGTGCGGTCCCTGTACGACCGGTGCCAAAGCTTGGTTCGCATCGCCTGCAGTAAGTCCGATTCGTTTCCAGTGAGGGTTGGACTCCGCCAAGGCTGCCATTTGTTACCGATTCTGTTTATAACTTTTATGGACAGAATTTCTAGGCGCAGCCAAGCCGTTGAGGGGGTCCGGTTTGGTGGCCTCAGCATTGCATCTCTGCTTTTTGCAGATGACGTGGGCTTCATCAAGCCATGATCTCCAACTCTCACTGGAGCGGTTCGCAGCCAAGTGTGAAGCGGTTGGGATGAAGATCAGCACCTCCAAATCCGAGACCATGGTCCTCAGTCGGGAAAAGGGTGGCGTGCTCTCTCCGGGTCGGGGATGAGATCCTTCCCCAAGTGGAGGAGTTCAAGTATCTTGGGGTCTTGTTCACGAGTGAGGGCAGGATGGAACGGGAGATCGGCGTCTGCAGTGATGCGGACTCTGTATCGGTCTGTTGTGGTGAAGAACGAACTGCATCGAAAGGCAAAGCTCTCAATTTACCAATTGATCTACGTTCCTACCCTCACCTATGGTCGTGACCGAAAGAACAAGAACCCAGATACAAGCGGCCGAAATGAGTTTCCTCCGCAGGGTGTCCGGGCTCTCCCTTAGAGATAGGGTGAAACGCTCTGTCATCCGGGAGGGACTCAGGGTCAAGCCGCTACTCCTCGGCGTTGAGGAGCCAGCTGAGGTGGCTCGGGCATCTGGTTCGGATGCCTCCTGGACGCCTCCCTGGAGAGGTGTTCCGAGCATGTCCCACCAGCGGGAGGCCCCAGGGACGACCCAGGACACGCTGGAGAGACTATGGCTCTCGGCTGGCCCGGAAATGTCTTGGGATCCCGCCGGAGGAGCTGGTTAAATTGGCTGGGGAGAGGGAATTCTGGGCATCCCTCCTAAAGCTGCTGCCCCCGCGACCCGACCTCGGATAAGCGGTACAAGATGGATGGAGTTGCCTAGCACTGAGGGCACTGCATGATAACATCGGTCACCATGACTTGGAACGAAACCTTGACTTAGTGAGGTCATGTTTTTATTGGCCGAGGCTGTCTGTTGGTGCACCAATCACAATTTTCCAGCCGATCACAGATCCCCTATCTTTTAAAAAGTCTGACGTGCCGATCGCGATTTTTGCCGATTCCCTTTTTCTTTTCTTTTTTATAACAAGCAGCATACTTTTTCAGTGTTCTAATCTTGTTTTATTGGAAAAGATTGAAAATAATCTGTGAAATAATACAAATGGGTTGTTCGCCCCCAAAAAATGAATGTCATGTCAAGCAGAATAGGACAGTGGCTGACTTTCAGACCTCTAAGGAGGGAGATGAGAATGGTGGAAAAGATCAGTTTTTTTTTAAAGGGTCAGTAATAGACATATATTAGACATATATTGTATACCCTGTTACATTGGCACTGAATGTTTTTTTAATCCAATGGATTTAAGTCTTGGCATTTAATGAGTTGAAGTCGTAATATTTAGAGAATAAAGTAGTTGTATATATTTTCAAGCTACAAAGTGTACTATTTTTGACATTGGCATCCTTCAACCTGTATATATTTGTGAGCATTAAGTCGTGTATTTTTGACAGCAAAATTGTGTCCCTTTTCAAGATGAGTATTCACATAAATACATAATAATAGCAGTCTAACATAATTAACCAGATTAATCACTTTTTGTGTGTGTAGAAAATCTATTTCTACATGGCATACAATTTACCAGTAGGTGTAGTAGAGTCACAGTAAACTAAGACCCAGCATTCTTGATATGCATGGTCCTGAGTCTGTGCAATTAACTAGTTAATTGAAAGGGATGTGTTTAAAAAAAGAAAAATAGCAGTGTGGAGTTCAATTAATGAGGTAAATCATTCTGGGGGAAAAAACAGTTGTGAATCAGGTAGCCGTTATTTAAGTGTGAAGTCAGCACCTGTCATGCAGGTATTTCTTTGAGAAAACCTGAGAAAAATGGGTTGCTCCAGACATTGTTCAGAAGAACAGCCGACTTGGATTAAAAAAAATAATTGCAGGAGGGAAAACATATCAAGAAGTGCAGAAAATAATAGGCTGCTCGGCTAAAATGATCTCCAATGCTTTAAAATGGAAAGCAAAACCAGAGAGACGTGGAAGTAAATGTGAAAACAACCATTCGAAGACTCAAGTAATGATCAGCTACAGGGAGATCAAAAACGGTCTGAAGTTACCGGTGAGTACTGTGACAATTAGACGCCTGTGTGAAGCTAATCTGTTAGCAAGAAGCCCCCGTTAAGTCCCACAAAAAAAAAAACTTGCTAAAGAGGATGCAATTTGCCAAAGATCACATCAATTGGCCTAAAGAGGAATGGAGAAACATTTTGTGGACTGATGAAAGTAAGATTGTTCTTTTTGGGTCCAAGGGCCGCAAACAGTTTGTCAGACGACTCCCAAACACTGAATTCAAGCCATAGTACACAGACAGTGAAGCATTGTGGCAAGCATCATGACATGGGGATGTTTTTCTTACTATGGTGTCGGGCCTATTTATCGCATACCAGGGATCATGGATCAGTTTTGTTTATATCAAAATACTTGAAGAGGTCATGTTGCCTTGTACTAAAGAAGAAATGCTCTTGAAATGGGTGTTTCAACAAGACAATGACCCCAAACACACCAGTAAACGAGCAGCATCTTGGTTCCAGACCAACAAAATGACAGTTCTGGAGTGGCCTGCTCAATCCGATTGAAAACCTATGGGGACGAATTCAAAAGTGCTGTTTCTGAGGCAAAACCAAGAAAAGCAGAGGGACTGTGGTCAAATCATCCTGGACTGGGATATCTGTCGATATCTGTCGACTCCATGCAACACTGATTTGAAGCAGTTCTTTGAAACCGTGGTTATACAACTAAATATTATTTTAATGAGTCACAGGAATGCTAAATCCAAGAAAATTTGAGTTTATAAAGTAAATATTCAAATCTGTAAAGAAAAATACAGACACTGGTATTTTTTTGATCAGCACAATTTTCTTTTCTTTTTTTTCTTAAAAGCAATTAAAAAATTGACAAATGTTTCTTCATGTTTTGATTTAGAATATGATCTGCACTGCTATTATTTTGAACACAATTGTACATACACATAAATAGATAAATAGTGCGAAGAACAAAGGGGACAGCCAAATGATACACTAATAGAAGTATTAACAAATTATATCAAAATACTGTACATACAAATCATTGTAAATTAGGGAAAATTTTAGGTTTACCCTATGAGCTATGCAATCAAGGCTTGCAGTTAGCTACACACAATAAATAAATGTCCACAGAGTTAAGATAATCATACCTTCTCATTTTATTTGACATTTCAGTGCTACCTTCCCCTGATAAATGGAAGAGTTCATTCAAACCGATCGATAAGGAAGATCCTGAAGATGAATCCCAGGAGCAAAGCAATGAAGAAGGGTAAGTCCACAAACACAACATGTAATTGATATTTTGTCAACTTTAACTGGAAGTGACAAGAAACATCTTGAAGCCTTTTTTTGGTACGATTTTTCACTCCCCGCCAAACAGCTGCTCGTTGTGAAGTGACTTGAGTTCACCACGATGCAGCATTTGTATTTCAAATTTTTTTCTTGCAATTTCCAACACAAAAAAATACATCCAACGAATGCTCTTATCTTGAAAATCTCACAAGTCAAGTTATACGTATCTCAAGGCACTGCTGTATTACAGTTTTTCTCCATAGGTTTGGCACATTTCTTGAAACTGAGATGACATTTTCAAAACTGCAAGCTCATTTGGCCAAACAGACTTACATTTGTGCACAATTTATCAGTTCATTAGCAAAAGCACATATCTATCCCAAAGCTGGTCACACATGCTTCACTCCAAACAAAGAGTCGGTACTGTCACAACTGCAAAGATCCTTCTCAATTGCTTTGGCTCATCTGCATTCACGTTTGCCCAAAATAACTTGGATGATTTTGCACAACACCATGGATCATCTGCAAAAGCTCATATCTCTCCCAAAACAGCTCACCTATGTGTCAAAATCAAAATTTCTATGTCAGTGCCCCCAAAATGCATCGTCCCTTTGGCATTGTGTGAGCACCACAAGTCAAAAGGATTCGATGTTTTGTCACAACAGCAGAGGTGCCGATAACAAAATACAATTATATATAAAACTGAGGGGGAAAAAAGGATTTTACAATAGCAGTTTTCAAAGTTTGCGGTTTGACATACTTCACTCACAGTCAAGGACATTGCAACACTTTTTATTGACACAAAGTTACTTACACATTTGAGTGCAACAAAAAAGCCGAAATCTGTATATTCATGAAAAACTAATGACTAAAATTAATGCTTGCGCACAGCGTAATTGAAGAACTACTGTAACACTTTCACTACACAGTAAATTCTGTTGAGTAAATTTGACTCCATTTAGAGTGGGACTAAATAGACTCAGTTTTAGAGTAATATTTATACTTGGAAGAGTGTAAAATAAAAAAGTGAAAAAAATAAGTAAAAATCACTCAAGGGTTGAGGAACGAAGGAAGGAAGCTTGAGAGACAGCCAATCGACGCCCTGAGCAACAGAGCTCCTGCTGTGTGTTGCTGTAGTAAGTATATCGCTCGTGTCAGCTGGAATCTTCATAACTCTGAGACCAAAAACATCTTTGAGCTAAGCAAACAGTAAAAGTGGCACAGTTCAGGTGGTACTGCGGCCGTTTCCCAACCTGAAAGTTCCTCAACCCTTCAGCGACTTTTTTTTTGTCAATTCTTTATTTTACTCTCTTTCAAGTGTAAATATTACTCTAAAACTGAGTCTATTTCGTCCCACTCAAAATAGAGTCAAATTTACTCTAAATAGAGCCAAATGTACTCTACAGACTTTACTGTGTAGTCACTATCGTCACCTTCCCCCACTTGGCCATCCATACGCTGCTCTTTGATTGGCCAAAGGTTTTCATCCACGTCGCAGCTGATATTTTCCCTTGCAACGCGACGAGGAAAAAACGGCATGAATGTCTCAACCATCCTCTACACTGATCCCTTGTGATATGCTTGACTAATTTTGACAATTGAACAGATGATTTTGCATAGGGGTGTTAGAAAAAATCAATTCTGCAATATATCGCGATATTACAGCGCGCAATTCTCGAATCGATTCGATATGCAGCAGAATCGATTTTTTTTTAACATCAATTTTTTAAGGGAATATTCAACAAAACGTCTTACTAAGGGTTAGGATTCACACATTAAGCATGGAAGAATGTTATATTAATGGAACGATAAGCCTTAATATTTTATTTCAGTGCTGTTCAAACAGACTGCAACCTGTTTGTTAAATGCAGTGGCTCAGTTATAAGCCTGAATTTTCAGATAAATAAATACATTTTCATACAAATCTTACAGTGTACAAGTTTACTGATAAGTATTTTTCAAATTTGAGTAATTAAAAAAAAATCGCAATAATTAATTTATAGATTTGTATCTGGATTAATCTGTATTGAATCGTGATACGAATCGAATCGTCAGGTACTAGGTTATTCACACCTCTAATTTAGCATATTATGACTTACACAATGAAATCCTGCTGACATGTTTTGGAGAGGACAGCCATCAGACTGGAAAAACAACTAATCCAGTTCGATCAGCGAGATCTATCCAATTGGAAAATGTGCTAAATGTGAAACTGGGGCAATTGAGACATGTACAAAGACATTGGCAATTTGATGAAAGCAATGAGAAATGTCTATCAGTTGAGACCAATTGTAAGGTAGTTTCGGGATTTGTCCACGGTATTTTGAAAATGTCATTTCAGTTTCAAGAAATGTGCCAAACCTATAGAGAAAAACTGTAAGAAATAATAAACAATCGCGATCTGTTTTCCCAAAGATGCAATCAGTCGCTTTGTCAGGGAATTACTGTTGGTGTGACAGAACAATAACAATGGCGCGTTGCTCACTCAGTCATCCCCCTTTCTCACCTACAGGACTGAACTTTACGAACCCTTTGATCCACCTATGGAAGGTTTGCCTGAGGTCAACTTGTGGGAGATAAACTCCAACTCCCCGCCCAAGCGGGATGACAACCTGGAATGGCAACGTTCCCTGCCCGACCAGGATGACAATCTTGAGTGGCAACATATGTCTCTGGGCAGAAGCATCCGTGTCACCCCTTCGTGGATATCGGGCCGAGCCTTGGACATGCACGACTTAAGCCCCGAGAGCAGACTCTGCGAAAGCCACATTGTTAGTCCGGGTCATCAGCGGCCGGCTGAACAACGGTCCTACAACCCGGATATGAGATTGGTAGAGCCTCTTGGTTACAGATCTAGTCGAAGATCTTTCAGCCCTGACAGGTGTACATCTAGTCCACAGTATTCAGCATCTTATGGAAGAGAGCGGACCAAAGGAGAAGAGATGATCAGGCCTGAGCACAGAAGCCCGGTATGGTAAAGAGAGGGACCTCAGCCCTGGCAACTTGCCAATATTACCCCAGAAGTCTGTTTTTCCCCCATTGAACTTCATCTTAACAGTATTAAGTAGATCGTTGAAGTTGGTGCACACATTGCATTGATATGTGTGGCCATTTACAATAAGATCTCAGACTTTTATTCATCTGCTACATTTTTATGCTAACTGAGTGATTCTGATGAGGACCCCCAAAGTCACTTCATTGTAATATTCACCCCAGAACTAATAGTTTAAACCATTAATACACCAGAAGCTATGATCGCAAAACACTTGCTTGTTAGTGTGTTTGCATTTGGGTAGCAGCCCACCAGACCCAGCAGATTGAGCCTGGTGGATCAATTTTATTTTCTTAAAGCCCATCACTGCCACCTACAGGACTGGAGTGGACCTTCCTTACCTAACATGGCAATGGCCTATTTTGTGCTCCGTTTTCTGCATTAAAGTGCTGATAATACGAGGATTGTCTAACCAACTGTCCCGTTTTCACTTCCGCAGATGATCCCACGTGTTAGATTATCCTCGCCAACGTTGCAGCGGGACTATGAAATCGAGGGGCCCGTAGAAGCAGGTAAAGATTTTTTTTTTTAACATGTAATATCACTGCGATTGGCTGGCAACCAGTTCAGGGTGTACCCCGCCTACTGCTCGAAGCCAGCTGGGATAGGCTCCAGCAACCCCTGCGACCCTTGTGAGGACAAGCGGTACAGAAAATGGATGGATGGATGGATGTAATATCCATATTCATGCATATTTATATTTGCCAAAGAACCTGCCATATATGTTGAATGTATTTTATTCGAAATATATATATATATATATATATATATATATATATATATATATATATATATATATATTTAAAATATTGCATTTGAATACATTTTTAGTGCAAACAGGTCTTAAAGACTAAATTGTATTGTATTATATTGTACTTAAAGACTAAGAGAATGTAAACACAAACAAATTATTTACAAGAATATGTTGTATGCAGCCCCACCAGTATAAACACATATTCTAATATCGCAGTATGAGTTAAGCAGCAAAATCCACCTATTATTAACCCATCTCACGGGGCGGCCATTTTGCCACTTGCTTCAGGCTCAGGTAACAACCAATCACGAATCACCTTTCTTCTGAAGACGAGCCGTGTATGGTCAACTGGGCCTTGATTGGCCGGCTCCAGAAAACAGGTGAGCCATGATTGGCCGTTAACTGCGCCCTGAGCAACTGCGATGTTACTGTCAGTCGACAGCAACTGGCAAAATGGCCGCCCCTTGAGATGGATTAAAAACAGGTGGCTTTTGCTGCTTAACTCGTATTGCAACAATAATAATCAGAAGACTGTTTTTAAGTCTGCGGGGTTTGCATAAATTAGAATGTAAAGAAAATCGCCCTTTAAATGTTAAATATGACTGTACTGTAGCCTACTGGATTAAAACAAACAAACATTTAAGACATTGTAAAATGATGCTGTTTGGACAGATACTGCACACTCCTGTTCTCATGTTTGAAGTGTGCTTTCTCAAGACTGCATGTTTCAGCTCCTTTCACAGATTCAATAGGATATAGTTTAGGGCTCAAAGAAGGCCACTTCACAATAAGTCCACAGTTTTTGCTCTTAGCCATTCTTGGATGTTTTGGCTCATTATCCTGTTGCAAGACCCATGACGTTCTGACACTGGGCAGCACATTTCTCTCAAGAATATCTTGATAGTAGGGCTGTCCCAGACTCCCAATCAGGGGTTTATGCTGCAGATTCCAATATTGATAATCTAAGGTTAATTGAAGATTACAAATAGTGTCAAGCGATATGTGCCCCGTAATACTGGAGACCAGTCCAGACCAAGACCAAACGGGATTCAAATGATGTGTTAAATATGTGTGTGTGTGTGTGTGTGTGTTGTTGTTTTTTTACTGCTTTGCAGAACCGGCGCACGATGCAAGCTTAAAAAGAAAAGTGAGAAAATCTGTACAAATGGACCAGTGAGTACCAACATTTTTTCTCTCTTGTGTGAAGCCAAAGATGTGGCTTGCTCGTAGATTTTCTCACTTCTTAGCTTCTTTTTAACACACCGTCGTTTTGACCGTTGAAATATTTGTTGAACTCCATGTTGACGTGTTAATGGTTCACATTGTGAAATCCGATTCCTTGAGGCATTTGGATCGGTATTTAGATTTGCTGATTATTTTTGCTTCTATGTGGCATTGTGCTGTTTCCATTTGTTCCTATTATGTAATCTGCCCTACCCAAATTAGCGGCGTTGAATTCGGCAGAAAGCGACTTCCCCGAATGATTCGAAAGTGTTTTTGCTTCAAGTTGGCATGCAGTTGGAAGTGGACGGAATGGAATTAGCGTCACTATTGTGATGATTTAAAACCGGCTAAATCAATCAGCTGTTACTTTTAGCATAAACAGTTAACACGGCACTAAAACTACAAGTAGAACATCTAAAAAAAAATACTCCCAGGATATGCTCATATTTGCCCATTTCGCTCTGTCCTTCAATCTAAAATTTCTCCCAACAGGACACAGTGGTTTTACAAATAATAAGACAATATTGTCTTTTGAAGGATAACTATCAACTGCGACCTGTGTGACATTGAAGTGAGCAATGGGCAGGCGCTGGAGAAGCATTTGCAAAGCAAAATGCACTGGGACACTATGGAGCACATCCAGCAGCAGAATAACTACGATGATATGACCATTGCATTCCTGCAGGTAAGACGCATTCGCACCGTTACTGTTTTTAAAATCAGGATTACTTCATGCAGTTGTGTTACTAAAAGCTCTACAGCAAATTTTCAAGTGAAAAACTGAGTAAGTGACATAACATCATATGAATAGATTAAACCATCAATAAATATACACACTATGATCCCAAACACTTCAAATCGTTTTACGTTACACTCACAAAAAAATCAAATAAAATTGCCAGTCATTCTTACACAAGTTATGAAGGTTGTTGTCTGTCAGTGTTCTCACCCATGAGTTTCTGTTTCCTTTTCTTAAAAAAAAAATAAAAAATAAATTGCAGGACGTCATGCTGTATAAAAGCATCAAGTGCAGCCGAGCCATTGATCACAGCACTCTTCAAGGTATTATTAACTTGGCAGGATTAACAACCCTTACTTTCAAATTAGTGTTTTTTTCCAACCTTTATTGAGCCAAGGAGCACAATATTTGAAATTTGAAATTTGAAAAATTCCATGAAACAACCTTAAACAAAAAAGTAACACAAATTGTACAGTACACCTGTTTATCACGTGGATTATGAACGAACCCGCAATAGATGAAAACCCATGATGCATTGTAAAGTGCCTTGTGAAAGTATTCAGATTAAGAAAGCATTCTCGATGCTGTGATTCGGACTCATACATGTTTTGTTTGGTTTCCCATGTTGTCATTATTAGTGATTGTATACAAAAGGTATTACAAAGGAAGTAACAAATTAAATTACCTCCCCACATACGCGGCAAGTGGCACTTCTGACGTGCATTAAAAAAAATAAAAATTAATCTCTGGGAACCATCACCTTACCGTGGGGGGTGGGGGGTGGGGGGTTGTGCGTCCCTATGACCCTGAGAGCTATATTTTCTATATGGTTCAGGCCATAAGGGGGTCGCACCTCCCACCCCCCAGCTGGCTAGCTGGCTGTGGGCTAAAACCTACTCCAGAGAACCTCTCCTTGTTACAAAACCACTCAGAAATAGCCGGACTGACTGAAGAATTACAAACCCGAAATAAACACTCTACTGGATGCCAGCCATCTTGAATTTCAAAGTCAAAACGAGGTCTTATGATTAAAATGGCCTCAGATTTGGAATCCCCATTGTTGACTTGTATGTACAGATGACGCCGGACACCATTTTGAATTTGGCCCTTGAGCAAAATATGGTGGGATTTTTGTGAGGGACACGGGGGCTAAATCTTTTCTAAAATGTCCATTGAGCTCAAAACAATCATCAAAACATTGTTACCAGAGGATGGATGGTCACAAAACCTCACTTTTTGGCCCGACTAAACATACCTGTGAGACCATCACAGAGCAGGTGCATTCATACTGAGATTATACATCCGTCATTTTGGTTAACATTGGATCATTCAGAAATTATCAAGGAACTTCTGGAGTCAGTTGGCTGCACTGAGAGAAAAGGGGGTGACTTATTTTTGCGCGACTTACTTTTCAGTTATTTGTATTAAAAAAAAAAAGGGAAAAAATTTCAAAAGACCATTATAAAATTAATTGCACTTCACGATTGTGTCGCACTTTTTGATTCTTCATAAAGAAAATATATGAAATTCTATGTTTGAAGCCTGAAATGTGGCAAAAGGTCACAAAGTTCAAGGAGGGCTAATACTTTCGCAAGGCACTGTACAACCACGAGAGCATTGCTCACCTGCGTATATTCATAAGTTAAGATTTTTTTATTTTTTTTTCACAACACAAACCACCTTCTCATGTGGCTCATCAATAGCTAGCATACTAGCCTAAATAACGCGTGACATCCTATGGGCAAATAAATGTCCACTCGCAGTCACAAGTCATTCCCAAACGGTGTTTTGTCTTTTCTGTGGTCAGCTCTGCAGGAAAACGACCACATGACTAAAGTGTCGTTGTTCCACTGCGCGGCGTGCCAGGTGCTAGTGTCCACGGCGGCGGCGGCCGTGCACAAACACAACGAGTCAGCCCAACACCTCTTCAACACCAAAGTAAGCCACGTCTGTCTTCATCTGCACGCCTGATTGCCCAATGTGAAATGTTGCTCACAACGTGCTGCTGGCCATTTTGCCGATTTCTTCAAGGACTTTAAAGCACAACGGCGACGCACTTCACTTGCCAAAGCAGATACCATCATGAAAGAGTTGCAACCTCAGTTTGAGAATTTCATGAAGGTATTTTATACAAGAGTTGACTGCATGCTACTAGTACCCATAGTGGAATGACACATTTCTTCCTAGTTCACATCTCGTACTTTACTAGCAGCAGTAGTAGCATGCAGTTATCAACTAATGCGCACACTAGTAACATGTAACTGTCCTACTAGTATGCCAGTGTCGTTCTACTAGCGTGCAAAAATGTCATACATCAGCGGAATCCCCCCCCCCCCCCCCACACTAAAACAGTCGTCTTACTAGTGACAACAAATAGCATACTAACAAATTTAACATAATACAGTTCACTAGTTTAAATCTGTGTGCTACTAGTACCAATAGTGTCATGACAAAGGTACCACCTAGTTTACTGGTAGCACAGTCATCTAATGCACTCACTACATGCCCTACTAGCTCATTCACTGCCATTGACGGCTATAGACGTCAAAAATTCATTTTAATTATTTCTATTAGTTAAACTTTTTTTTTTCCACTTTTGTGAAGTGTGAAAATCTAGAATTTTTTTATTGTACATTTAGAACAGATATAAGATTAATCATGAGTAAACTAGTAGTCATGCGATTAATTACAATTACAATTTTAATCGCCTGACGCCCCAAATTTTTTATCTTTTTTTTAATCGCATCAGAAAAATAAAATTTTGACTTTAATAATTAACTCATGATTAATTACAAATTTTATATCTGTTCTAAATGTACAATATTATTATTATTTTTTTAGGTTTTCATACTCTTATTAACAAAAGTGGAAAACTAATAGAAATACTTAAACTGAATATTCTTGATAATCCAATACTTTGAAATCCATTGATGTGCACACACTTGATTTAGTAGTGCAATTTTCGGACCAACTTAATTCATCTCTTTGTGTGTGTCAGGGTTTCAGCCAGTTTGAATGAAAACTGACCTCGAAAGCGGAAACACAGCTGGTGCTATCAAACTTCCTCCCTACCATCATAACCACACACAAGTCCATTCTTTGCACACACTCAGAGCAGTAGAGGTCAAGTGAAAGATTTATTTTTGTGTTCATCAGTTTCTGGCCGAGACAACTCTTAGGAGGAAAAAACAACAACAACGCAAAGTGAACTTGTGCATTTTTTTCCTTTTATTTAGAACACAAATGTTTTAAGCCTTTTGTATTTGTGATATAGTACAATTAAATTACTTAGAAACTGTAGATTTCATTATTAAATATCGTAGATGATGTGTGAAGTGCGTGAAAAACATTGGATGTGTTAGGGCTTTTTTTTTTCTTAAGAAATTGAATTTGTTTGATTAGAAACAAAGTCACTGAAATAAAATTTTAATAAAGTTCAAATAAATGTGCATTTTGTTTGTCTTTTTTTTTAAATTGCTTACATGAAATTCTTCGATTCCGTGCCATAAAAGGTGCCACTGGGTTTTAATGATGGAGTAGAAAAACTTTTTTTCTCTTCGTATTTTATAAATTCATACAGTAGAGGTGCTCCCAAATTCTGAAAAAAAGGTTGAGGTAAAAGTTGTCTTGAAAAGACACGTACTGCATGAAACAAAACTGCCCCGTTTGGAAGTGTACTCCAAAATGGTGGAAGATGTCAAAACTGAAAAAGGGCAATATCCAAAAACGGCTTCATTGACGTTCTTTAAGAAGAAGAGTACTTGTTGGACTAAAAAAAAAAAAAAAGTGGAAAAATTTACATAAACATACAGTCTAGTGAAAATCTAACATTAAAAAAAGGTGCCTGTTGTCTTCAAGATGCGTCATGTGCGACGGTCGTTTGCGAACTCTCCGGGTCCGTCTTGACGCAAAACGCCGAGTCGGCGGCAGGTAGCGAAGTGACCTCCACCATGGCCAGCCCGGTGTGGGGAACTCCGGTGTTCATAATGTGTCTCTGTAAATGCTTGACCCAGTCCTCCTGGACAGACAAGGGACCCTGGAACACCAGGTCGCAGAACCTGGAATCACAAAACAAAAACAAAAAAACAGCTGCAGCTCCATGCAAAAAAAACTCTGTTCTTTTTCATTAAAGCAGGCCCACCACACCTGTTTACATGGTCAATTGCAACTCTTACTACAAATACTTTCTAAAATGTGGTTACTTCAATGTATTTATTTATCATATCTAATTACAAATTATAATCCATCCATCCATTTTCTTAACCGCGCTTAGTCCTCACAAGGGGTGCTGGAGCCTATCCCAGCTGGCTTCGGGCAGTAGGCGGTGTGGCTTTTTTTTATTTTATAAATAATAACATATACCTAACTCAGCATTATTTATATAGCGCTTTCACAACAGTTGTAACTATATCAAAGTGCTTACAGAACACGACATAAAACATTAAAAATGTTTTATGTCATTCTATTACACTTAAGTGGTTATAGATGGAGGAGAGATTCAAAGTCTCCTTTCATCGGTGGATCAGATACGTCATGATCACAGAATGCATCACGTCACACAAGTGCTACAAGCTCAATTTGAAAATTATTTAAATTAACAAAATTGTACATTTAATTTTTTTTTAAGTCAATGAGTTAGAATTAAATCAATTAAATATTTTTTTTTAATTCAGCATGGGTTATTCAATGAGTTAATTAGAATTACATTAATTATATTTAAAATTGAACATGGATTATATTTTGAGAGAAAAAATTAAGCAATTAGGCAGTTGTTATTAACACTAGTTTATAAAATTGTAAACTATACATAAACGATACTAAAAACATTTAATTTAAAGCTGCTCAATGTAGCAATTTGCCCAGAAACATCTTCAAAATAGCCTTTTTATTCCAAAATTCAATTCCGGCATTGGGCAGTTTTAACCATTTTACATAAAATAAGAATATTAGTAAAAGTGATTTTCTATATTTTATTAAATAATCAGCAAATTTATGACAAAATTACATGTAAATGTGAATTATAAAAGAAACATGGATCATTAAAATAATTGTTTTACACATGATTTTTTTGGATATTTTCTTAGTTATTGATTTTACATAGTGTAATTTTTTTTTACATAATACAAAAATATTAGTAATTAAATTATGGATTATTTTCAGAATTGACTTTTACACCAAAAAATAAATAAAAATACATTTGTACTTTGTATAATTGGCTTTTTTGGATTGCTATTTTATTGCTAAATTGTATTTAGATTGTGATTTATTGAATCATTGGCTTGATTAGCCATTGCTAGACCAATCATAATAAAAATTAAACGATAAATTATTATTACTGTATTCAGAAAATAACTTTTTACATACTTTACATCCACGATTTTAATGATTTATAAAACTATACTTGAGCTCCGAAAATGGCCTATCCCGTCTTTAAAAATCGAATGTGGTCCTTGAACACAAAAAGTCTCTCCTTCGGTCTCTTGAGGTTTCCCTGATATTTTTTTTTTTTTTTTGGATTTGTTGGAATTTAGATGTTTCTTGGGTTGGGGAAGAATTCTGGTGGGTGGCCCGGTGGGTGGTGTCTGGTCGGTGCTGGATTTCACCTTGGTTTTCTTTGGTCCCCTCGGGTCTCCTGACGGCGGTGTTTGGTTTAGGTGAATGGTATGGGATTTTTTCTAATAGGTTTTTGGTGAGCTGACAAATACACGCACGCACGCACGCACATACACATACTCATACAAAAAAATATATATATAATATATTTATATATGTAAAAAAATAAAAATAAAGAGCAATGATGATGACATTTCCGAATGAACAATACTGAGCTCTTTATAAAAATAAAATAAATAAAAATTAAATTTAAAAAAAGCTTGCCGTCCTTGTCCTGGCCCCCATGAAGACACACAAAAGCATCTTGAATAATAAATGCATTTACCTGCATGTAAGTCTGTACGTTTCCTCTGGAGTTTGTGTTAACGGAAGCACCTTCTTCTTTGAGCTGGGCCTTAAACGCTGCCTCCTCGTTTTACAATCAAACTCTGGAAGAAAGCGTTTCACATTAGAAATGTCAAAAATGGTCTACCAAGGCTAACATTTACATTTTATTTTTTCAAACTGCCTTTTAATGCAACTAAATTAAAATAATGCCTCGAAACTTGGATCTCAAGCCATCATCCTCCATGATGTCACTTGACGCGAGACTTCATCCAAGTGTGAGTAGCTCTACTTTTATTACTAAATATAACTCAACCCGCACATTTGCTACACACACCCACCAACTTTGTATTTAAGTTTCCATTTTGCCTGCAAATGTTACCAATTCTTCATGTCATGATTTCAACCACATTGCCATCTTTTTAATTTTTTAATGCATAAACTTTCATTAATTTAAAGGGATGCTTGAATCATTGAGCCATTTTCAACAGTAAGAAGATCATATTTTGTCTATAATGTGATAACTTCAGTATTTTTGGCTGAGGCCTTGTCCAAACTCAGCCGGGTATTTTTTTTTTTTACTTTTTTCTTCCCTCCCCATGTAAAAAAAAAAATAATAATAAAAAACTCCACCCACTCTGCCTCTGTTGTTTAAGAAAACACATCCACATGAACGGAGAAGTGCTCATTTAGATGCATACCAAGCCTCTAGGTGGCAGTAGTTAGCCAAATACTGATAGACTTTTGTTTTTTTTTGTTTTTGTTTTTTAATCTTGAGATATGTGTGTAGAGCAATGCCAGGCACATGCGGATCCGGAGAAATCCGCAAATCTCCACTTGGGTCAGAGTTTTGGGAAACTGTCATTTTTTATGAAAAAAAAACATCCCCGGGGACGTTTAGGGCAAAACGCAGAAAAATATCTCCCGTTTGCAAAAAATCGGTCTACGTGTAAACAGGGTCTAATTTGCCACTTGCTGTCGACTGAAGATGACATCACCTGTGCTGAGGAAATAGGTAACAACCAATCATGGCTCACCTGTTGTCTGTGGTTGATCAGTAAACTGAGCCATGATTGGTTGTTACCTATTTCCTCAGCACAGGTGATGTCATCTTCAGTCGACAGCAAGTGGGAAAATGTGTTTTTAAAGGTATTAATTTTACAGAAGTTATCAAATTAATCTGGGTGATTTTATTTATTTTTTACTGCTGAAAATGTCTCAATGAGTCAAGTATCCCTTTAAATTGATATTCTGTCAATTACTGATATCACTACCATCAGGGGATAAAATACGAATACATATAAAAATAGTTACAAACAGTCCTGTTCACCGTTATTGGCACCCTTTCATTTTTCAAGTGTCTTCAGGAATACCTGGAAATGTACCAAATTTATATCATCATGGTCTATTAAATGGTTGTCCCAAGTAATTGAATGCTGCTCAACCCAGGAAATAAAATTTCGAATGTGGCCGAAAAATGTAATTCGAACCCGAATCCAGTCTGAAAACTATTGGCCAGAGGCTTGCAGGAGTACCCATTGTGAACAACTAAGGTGTTAGTCTGCTAATTACAAGATGTTTGAGTCAAATAAAAAGACTATTGTAAATATATTTTTTCATCAAATTGCTACATTGAGCTTTTTAAAAGACGAAAGTCATCGTTGATTGGTTAATTTATCTCATTTGTGATTTACCAAAAGGTGAGTCACAATGTGTTTCCATACTGATTTACAAAAAAGGGTGCCAATACCAGCAACACGACACACTTTTAAGTTTTCACATTTTTCCTCCCTTTGTTTATTATTTTAAGCTGTTGTTCATCGTTTGCTCTTTCTTAAAAAAAACACAAGTTCTCTATAGCAAATACAAAGTAAGTGATTTTTATTTATTTTCCTTCAATGGGGCGCTTACCGGTTCCCTCAAGCAAGGCCGCTCTTCTCCGTTTTGCACATGCCCGCAGGTGGTTGGACAGGCTAACGCCACTGTGGAAAGTTGCCTGGCAGTGCGCGCACACCTTCTGGTTGAATTCGCCTTTCTCTGGAAAAGGAACATTCAGCAATCACAAAAAAACAGCTAAACCGGCACAATTCACTCTTGCAAAATACAAACCGCTCAATGTCACTTAGAAAATATGCTGATCAGTAATAATTGAAGGAGGGGGTAGAAAGTAACAAATTGCAAAGACTTTATAACTGTACTTTTTCAGGTGTCTGTACTTGACCATCTTTCCAGCGTTTACTTTTACCCCATTTTGAAAACAGATCTGATATGTATTTTTTTCCCCACTCCTTATCATTAGCTAATTCACCATTTGTTTGTTTGCAACGTTAGCATAGCTAAAACACTGTTTTGATGTCTCCATTACTTTTTTTTCCCTTTAAGTTCTATTATAACTGCTTTTCACTTTACTGAAGGGTGGAATCTCCGAAGCATACTCATAACTGAAGTTATTGCACACAAGTCAAGGCAAAAAAAAAAAAAACTCTAACAAAACTAAATTTGCCACTTGTTCTCGACTTAATGACATCACCTGTGCTGAGGAAACGGGTAACGACCAATCATGGCTCAGAAAACAGGTGAGCCGTGATTGGTCGTTACCTACTTCCTCTGCACATGTGATGTTGTCTCCAGTTGACAGCAACTGGAAACATTTGTTTTCTATGTGTAAAAAAAAAAAATGAAGTTATCAAATTCATCCCGGACAAAATTAACTTTTTACTGCTGAAAATGAGTCAAGTGTCAGTTTAAGTAGAACGGGAGTATTTTTCTCTGGAGTTACAATGAGCACTAAAAACCTCGATGTGATGTGAAAGTGTGGCTTCTGGATGTACAGGCAACGAGGAACTTCATTTCCAAGGCGACTCACCTGCTATTGGGATTGGCAGTGAAGACGTGACTCTTGGTCCTGAACTCGGTTCATTTAAGGAAACTGCACCCGAGTACCTGGATATGGGCGACAATCCCTTGGGCTTGTTGTCTTCTTGGCACTTCCTCTTCTTCAGAATTCCTATTAATGCGGCCGTGTCCGTGAGTGAATGGTGTTCCTCTAACTTCGTCAATGGTTGCTTTCTGTCAGAGTCCGTTTCCAACGCTGAAAATGGAGGCATGGGTGGTTTCACATCAGCCCACGCACTTGAGTCGGAGTCATCTTGGGGGAATCCATAGGAGGATGACATGAATTGATGAGCTCCATAATGGAAATGATTTTGTCTCTTTCCTAGAATGTGAACGGCCCTCAAGTACTCCTTTTTGTTGCGCATCAACTCCTTGAGTACAGCTAACGGGGATTTGTTCTTTGATAAATGGGCTCGGCCGATCTTTTTGAGGTGGCCACGTACGTGGTTGGACTGTCCTTTCCTATTATCAAACATGTCCCCACATAATGGACAGGAGTGGATATCGGCCTCCTCAGAATCGGGCGGCAACTCAAACGCTGCAAGACAACAAACGATGACCATTAACGATCCTGTCATGTACATTCAGAGATTTCTTTCTAAATGCTTTACACACGTTTGCATGTTTTCATAAATTCACATTTTTATCAATCTTCAAATACTGAGGACATTGAGATACAGCTTTCACTATTCAGTGCAATTACAACATGTCGTTAGCAGGCTAGTTATGTATGCCTAAATCTTCCAATAGTAGAGCGCCTCGTTGTCAGCCATAAATGCGAGCACATCCCACAGATTAAGGTGAAAGAGTCCAGCTTGAGAGGCTAGACTAGGATTTCGGGAAGAGCTAGGAGGGCTATTAACTCATTGACTGCCATTGACGGCTAGAGACGTCAAAAGTTAATTTGAACTATTTCTATTAGTTTAACATTTTCCCACACTTTTGTTAACTAGAGTATGAAAACCTAGGGAAAAAATGTTTATTGTACATTTAGAACAGATATAAAATTTGTGATTAATCATGTTTTTTTATTTATTTTTTGATCAGGGGCTGAAAAAACAAGTTTTACTTCTTTCTGTCCCCTTTCATTCTTTTGCTTTACTTGGAATTTGAATATTTGTTTCTTTAAAAAAAAAAAGAACAGATTATTAAAAATTAAAAAAAAATTAAATTTAAATTTAAAAAAAGAAAGAAAAAGATTATTAAGAATTAGGAGCGTCAGGGGATTACATTTTTCCGTAATGAATCGCATGACTTCACTAGTTGACTCACAATTAATCAAAAATGTTATATCTGTTCTAAATGTACAATAATTTTTTTCTCGGTTTTGTTAACAAAAGTGGAAAAAAATGTTAAACTAATAGAAATAGTTCAAATTATTTTTTGATGTCTATAGCCGTCAATGGCAGTGAATGAGTTAAAATAAATAAGTCCGACAATTGACAACCACAGGCTGACATGGCTGCTTTAAAACATTAAGGCCGGGAGCGCATTATCGCGTTTCTACCCTTGAGCGCTCTTCTACCCTTTAAAGCCGAGAGAGCGGATACGTCATTTTGTTTTGAAATAAATGACGGCAATTGACGACGGCGAGGGAGGACTTTGAATCAGTGTAACCAGTCGACAGTGACATATTGTTAAGAAATATGTCTGTAGACAATGAGGATATTGAAAATTTTGACGGCTTTGTAACAAAAATGGACGACGAATAATTGTCACTCAATTCACCGAGGTTTTTACAACTGCGCTCCAGTGTTGAAGGTAAATATACCCGCAGACACAGGTGTTTGTTGATTTAAAAAAATATTGTAGGTTTATAATAAACTTAGGTTTGTGTGAATGTCACATGTGCAAGCTCTGAAATGCTTTTGGAATTATGTTTTTATCTGCTTTGATGAGATATTAATTATTTAGTAGGCATTGACAATAATGTTGAGTTTCCAGGAAAACTTCAGGTTTTAGAGGCATGTTTTGGCGCAGGCGCTTTAGGCCTTAACGGGTTAAGTCGAGCTCAAACTACACAACTTTTTTGTCGTTCACGTACTTGTCAAAATACTGCCGTGCATCTGGGGCTCATCATTCAAGTAATTTTTAAAATGTTCCAACTAATGTATTGACAGTCTTATAATTTTATGTATTGCATGTTTTAAAAAGAGCTACTTTGCTACTGAAAATCAAGTTCTGCTCGTTTATTAACAAATACATTTTTTTAGATTCAAATCACACACAAATCTTCTTCCTTGGGGCATGGCAAAAATTGCGACACTTTAGCCAAAATGCTTGAAAATACTTTTGTTGATGCTCTACAAACAGTACACAATTATGTAGTAAATAAGCAAGTTGGCTGGTTGTCATGGTATGGAAAAGCCATACAAGGACTCAGTTAAAATCCAGTGGCTCCAACATGTAGCCATAATTTAAAATGATAGACAAACAAGCACCCATTTTTCAGGTCGTAGTGGTGGCTTCTTCAGCAGATACAAGGACTTGAATTTTTATCATTTTTGAAGCCACATTTCATAAACTTTACTTTTTTTGTTTGGCTGGGTTGTTAACATTCTTGTCTGTATTGTGTCAAATTCCGACGACAGTTTTGCTTTACTGGGATTTTAAAGGGAAAGTCAAACCAAAAATCTTCTTTACAATAATTTGCTATATGCAGCCCAGGGTGGCGGCAATTTTGCCACTTGGTTTCGAGTGAAAATGACATCAGAGTTGCTCAGGGTTCAGGCAGCAACTAAACACGGCTCACCTGTTTTCTGAAGCTGAGCCGTTGGTTCTTACCTGAGCAACTCTGATGTCATTTTCTGTAGACAGCAAGTGACAAAATGGCCGCCCACTGAGATGGAGAACATTTGGGTGGATGCTGCTGCTTAACTCATTCACTGCCATAAATTCATAAAAATGAAAAAAAGGATTATTAAAAATTAGGGGCGGCAGGCAATTAAGATTTGTAATTGTAATTAATCGTATGACTTCACTAGTTAACTCACGATTAATTGCAAATTTGGTATCTGTTCTAAATGTGCAATGAAAACAATTCTAGGTTTTCATACTATTGTTCACAAAAGTGGAAAAAAATGTTAAACTAATAGAAATAGTTCAAATGAATTTTTGACGTTTATAGCCGTCAATCGCAGTAAATGAATAAAAAGAAAAGAAAAGATTATTAAAATTTAAGGGCGTCAGGTGATTAAAATTTAAATCGTAATTAATCGCATGACTTTACTAGTTAACTCAAGATTAATCACACATTTCATATCTGTTCAAAATATACAAGAAAAAAATCTAGCTTTTCATACTCGTGTTAACAAAAGAGGGAAAAAATGTTTAACTAATAGAAATAGTTCAAATGAATTTTTGACGTTTTTAGCCGTCAATGGCAGTGAATGAGTTAACATATTCAACAACACAATATTAATCAGAATGCCGTGTTTAGTGGGAGCAAATACAACATTTTGAAAAGATTTATACAGCATATGATTGTAAATATATATTTTTTAGGGTTGACTTTCCCTTAAATAATAAATGAGTAATACCTTTTTTCATTTTGCGGAATGCTGCGATCTTCCGTCGGATTTTGGGCCTGTCTTCACAAGCCACTTGCTCAGGAGTCAGGACATGGCGTGCCGTGTAGGTCAGTCCGACCCTGTGAAGATGTCCTCTCACGTGATTGGACAAGCCCACTCCCGACTGGAAGATTGCCGGGCAGTACGGACAGTTCTTGCAGTCCAAGTCCAACTTTGGCATTTCGCCTGCCAAAGACTCCATCAACGGCATCGGGTGCAAATCGAAGCCTTGTTGGAACACTTCGGTTTCGATGCATTCTTCTTTTATTGTGGGCTCGTCGTGGTCCAGCTCTGCGTTCTTGCTTTCCTCAAAGAGCCTCTTGGATGCCTGCAGAGCACCACGTATTGACATTCTTCTGCTATACGTATAAATGATATCATGATTTTCTTGCTTCACGCCATTGTCAAGATCATCTTCATCTTTAAAGAGGGGAATGTCTTTTTTGTCTTCCGGGTTTGCTTGGTTAGGTCTGTTGGGGCTCGGCAAAGGTTTTGGCGAGACAAAGCATCTCTCTTGGTCAGACATGTTGCGGTATGGCGTTGACATCTTTCTTTTGGATGGAGGCTTCTTGACGGGTGATTGATATGGGGTGCAGTGGGGCAAACTGCCCCTGTTAGCAACTCTGGCGGCGTCATAGGATGATCCTGTGAGGCCATTTGGAGATAGCGTCATATCTTTCCTATCTGGTGTTGCTGCTCCCTGTTCAGAATTTGTATTCCCATTAGTGGAACCGTGAGCAGATTTCCTCTGTCCTGCAATATGATTTCCATGTTTTTGTCGAGATAGCAGAACATTAATGGATTTGTCCAATTTGGATTCAGTGACTTGGGACTTGAAACCTCTCTTGATCTCATTACTTCGGAATAAATCTGAAATGACGTTTGACTGTGAGGGAGAAACCTTTTTGGGAGAGACCTCATTCTTGATCATGATCTTTGACGTGAACTCTGCGTCGTCTTCGGGTGTGGAAGGGGCAAAGTGACGCTCTTCGGATGGTTTTGTGTCCATCTTGCCAAACTGCTCCACTTCGTATTCCTCCAAATCGAGCTGGTGGCGGCGCCAAAGGTGATTTTTAAAAATACTTTTGCTGAAAGCTTTATAATTACAAATGTTACAAGAGAATGCATCATATTGCTTGCCCCTGGTTGGTTTCCTAACGGCGTATTCAGTGTGCAGTATGATATGTCCCCGAAGATCGTGCCAACTCACCGTCCTGAAGTTGCATTTGTCACATTTAAAGTTTTTCTTTTCTTTTGCGTGGGTTTTTGCATGTTGAACAAACGTGTTGGGGCAGCTTGTTCCGAACGGGCACTGCGGGCAGAAAAGCTTTGCGTGGTTATCCTCGTTATTATCTACAGCCCATTTTTTCAGTTTGTCAGGTAGTGTGGATCTTTTTTCATGGTGCGTGTTCATGTGCTCAATAAGGACACTACTTTGTCTGAAGGACTCTCCGCATTCTCTGCAGATAAACATCTTTGGCGGATTATTCAGCGGATTGTTTGGCGGGGGGTCTTCGTGACTTTTCATATGGCGTTGCAAATAGCGGTCCTTCTTGAAAACAAGTTTACATTTCACGCACGAGTAACTCGACGCTTTCTCTTCGGAATGGGAATTTAACGCGAGCCTCTCCTTAAAGGATGAAAGGTCACGACTTTGGGTGTCCTCATGCGAACGCTTCCCAGGTGAAGTGCAAAGAACTTGCTTGATGGCCTTCATGGTTCCATTGGGATAATTGGGAACATTCTCCACTTGGGATGTCTGCAACTTGGAGGACGTCTTTGACTGTCTGACATTGGGAGAAATGGAGTCTACGCGGTCTTCTTTATCAGAAAAATTCTCCGATAACATGCGAGTTAAATCAGGGGTTAGGTCCTCTGAGGGATCCACCATCGTAACCATGTCCATTTTCCGTTTTCTTCTGCTCTGGCTTTTTAGAGCATGCGCTTCCTTTTTAAGCGTGTCACCAGAGGAATCATCGTGATTCTCCCACACAAAGTGCATAAACTCTCTATGGGTGTCCCACTTGAGGTCACTGGTACTACTTAAGTCATCTGATGATCTCTCAGGTGATTCGACATCAACCCCCCAAATTCCGTAAGTATCAATTTCTTGCACCGTTTTTAACTGAGTTATGCTTTTTTCCTCATCTTTCTCTGTCGTTATACTGTTGAGTTCATCTTCCTGCGTCGTTTCGTGCAGACAAACTCCATTTCCCAAGCCAACTGGAGACAACATATCAACGTTCGACAGAACATCCAGGACACTGGATTGCTTTTGGGAATGTTTGAAAAAAGAATCATTGCAAGGGGTTGATTCTTCTGTCATTTTCACTGGTTCTTGCAGAAGGATGAGGGCACTGATGTCCGGATCGGCATCTTTGTCATCTCCATCGACACCAGCCAGACATGACATTTCAGCTGCCATGACCTAAGGAAAGTAAATAAGACTTTTCTCAATCACATCAAAAGCGATACTATCCCATAGACAAATCAGATATAATTCGTACTAAAAACTGCCCCTAAGCACATCACACCTTGGTGGGCATGGGCCTATTACCGATTTGACCATTTACCACGATTTTAAAAAGGCGAGATTTCAGTAACTGCTAAAACTGGTCATCACCTGGAGAGATGTCAATTGTCAGATGTCAGATTATTCGACAACCAATTAAATAATTGAATAACCGTTTAGAGCTGGTGTTTAAATTAAAATTGTCCAAATCCTGATTTCAGCCTCTCAGCAACAGAGGTGGGCACTTCCGTCTCTCCGTTGGCCACCTCGTTGACTGATTCCCATATTTTCGGCGAGTGCTTTATGATGCAAAGAAAAATACACAGACTAAGACAAGTCACTCTGCACTGACCCGGATCGACAAACGAAAACCTGATTCAGTCGGTGCTCTCTCATTTCCACGGGAGCGTGCAACAGAAGAAGACGGCGATTTTCAATCATGTTTTAAACAGACTGCAGAGGGAGCACTAAAACTCATGCTAGTGCGACCGGATTACATTTTTACGAGCACATATTGAACAGTTTTTGCAAGCATAAACCAGATTGATAATTGTGATTCACCCAAGGGAGTTCTTCACATTAAAAATCTGGAACTTCCCTCGGCAGATCCGTTCGGGAGAGGAGGGACTTTCTGTACAATACTTCGAGCTGATTGGACGATGCGGCACATTTGTTTAGACCAATCATGGTAACTGATGAAAATGTCATCTTCGGTCTCGTCTTAGGCAGAAAAAAAAAATGCACGAAGCGTCTGTCGCTGTTCAACATTCAACAAGGAAACGGTGAGTAGTATTAATTTCAACGTCCATCAATCTGTTAGGTTTGTTTGCCCACCCCGCCTTTGCCGCTTCTTGGTTTCGTCCCGCCCTAAACAACGCCTGATTGGTCCAACCTAAAAAAGGTTGGTTGCAAATGTATCAGCGGGAGCGGTACAAGATGTATTCTCGTAGTATCTGTGAATGTGTGAACATATTACCGCGAGAATTCAGCTTGCTGGCAAGGTTTAGCATATTGGTCTTAGTCTCGAGCCCAGTGCTGCAAGTCAATTCCGATTTTTTGGGCCCAATCTGACGTATGAACATTCCACAGTTTCTTGGGGGTGGGGAGGGGTGGAGTGGTGGAGGGTGATGTCATGCCCGTCCCCGCGGATATTTGGTGTTAGCTTAAAACACAATTGAGATGGAAACTGGGGGAAAAAACAAGAGGCTGGCTTCGAGCACAGCCCACACGCCAGCTCAGACGTCAAGACAACTAAAATAAACAAAGAGTTCATTCAAGCGCACGTACTTGCAGCCAGGTTGCAGTTATGTTTTAGGCCAGAGGTGGCAGTCGCAAGTAAAACAAGTGACGAAACTCCACAAAGCACCTTTAATATGAAAAGTTCAATCCCGATTGTCTCTAAATCCAACCCAGGTCTCTTTCATATGTAGATATAAATTGGGTATGTAACCGACACAACTGCAGTTTGGACACTCATACGTCATCAAAATGCGACAAATGTAACAATTGTTTACGACAAACACGACAACCGCAAAAAGCAATAACGGACAAAGGGGAAGAAAACAGTCATGAAAAGAAGACGCATTATGACCGATAATATATGGAGGGGCTGATCAGTTTAAGCACAAAATCATTGAAATTGCCACAAATGGGTCAGGACTCAGACTTACGAGGGGCCATATTTACTTCTGTAAACACACTGTGCTGCATGACGTTGTTGTGCCCATGCTGAGATTTGATGTGATTTGTGCGCATGCATGTCACTTCACGGATGCATTTGGTTCACATTAAAAGTAGCACTTGTATTGTAACATGAACGGCTGCAGAAAAAGATCCGATTTAACAAAAAATCATAACTGGGCATCATACATCATATATTGTAATGTCATCGCAGCCTTTGTGACATTTTAGTTTGTGGTGTCCTTTGATAACCCCCCCTATCCCCCCCCCCCCCCAATAACCCTAACTCTTGTCTTGGCTTCATAAAGGTCGGAATGCACTGATTTAAATGAACGTTTCATTGTTTTGTTTACAACCATTTTTTTGTACTACATTTGTTTCTAGCCAGAAATAGAGATAAAATCAGGTTATTCGAGAATTACTGGTCCACTATCAGCTGTTTTGTTTGTTTTCTAATCTAGTCTATAAACTAATAAAGCATACATTTTCCATGGAACGAATATTTACTGTAATTATAACCCTTTTCGAGAGAACACAAGGTCGGTGCCAGATAAGTGTTGGAACTGAAGGGCAATAAATATGTCATAACAATTGAGTGAGCCACAACAATCAGGTTCACAAGCTCCAGAAAAAAATTGTGAAGGGACAAATCATAATTTATTTCGCTAGACGCCTCTGAATTTTGTGTAAAACTGAAACTTGCGTCACAGTAGTTTATACATGTACACCGGCTCACATTGTAGTTGGGATACGTTTCCAGAGCAGCTAAGCTAATTCGCATTGTTTTGTTTTGCGTTTTAGAAAACATGTCATATTTAGCACGAATATTAGCCCGCATTGTTGGATGCTGCTTGGCATGAGCTGCAGACCAGTTCCAACAAGGCTGCTCTAGACCCCCCTCCCAAAAAACCTCATTACCTAGGCTAAACCTTGGCTAATGACAAAACACTGCTCACCACGGTCGACGCGGACAACAATGACATATTAGGAAAGGAAAAAAGCAAGCACACATTACCCCTCAACGTTGTGGATGTAAACTGGAAACGAGGAATATCGTGCATTTGATCATTTCTGACTTTCGTCTTCCATCTACTTCACAGTCGCCATTTTCCGTGGTGGTCTGGTGTGGCACAGGTCATTTTTAAAAAGAAAAAGAAAACATTGGCTTCGATGAATTCGTCGTTCACCTGGCGATAGAAGCAACAAAACGGTTTAAACCGATGAGAAATGTAAATAAAAGCTGCGAATAAATGTGAGTGGAGTTGCTGTCGCGTTAAATTTCGTCACGCAATTCTACGATTCGGCGTGTGCGACCCCGCGCCAAGTAGTAATGGTTTGGTCCAAACAGGAGGCATAAAAAGGAGTTAATGAACCTCTTCCCTTTGGCGACAGATTTATGGTAGTCTTATGGTTAATACTGTACATCGTTTTTTATTTTTGAGTGTATTATTATTATTATTATTATTTTGGGTGTTTATTCGGCGTGTGTCTCAGTTTCCAGATGTGGACTTATTTAAATAAAAATAAAATTGGATTAACAAATGTTCTCTCATTATGGTTGAACCCCAGGATGGTCTTTGTTATTGCTGTACTGTATTAGTGGCTCTCAGCATATTTTATTATTACTTGGTCACGTTTAATTAGCGGAATTGGAGTAAATTCTGTTATTTTGTCATTATATATTAGTATTAGGTTTTTTATGTAGTATTAAAAATGTGCCTAATTTACACACTCATTGAAAGAAATATATACAAATAAAAACATAAATATATATTTAATAAAATTCCACTACCTGCTAATTACAGGTATTATTAGGATTCCAAATAATGAGTTGGACTATGATTTGGAGTTTGTCCTATTCAAACCGGCAAGACTGATATACTACTAAAATCTCTCGAAGTCTATGAGATTCGGGTAATAAGCTCCTATTAGCGTCGAAGAAGGGAGCCGTTGATGAACAGAGGTAATCAGACAATGATCATTTGACGGGG
This sequence comes from Leptonotus elevatus, assembly GCF_054856555.1. Taxonomy (NCBI): domain Eukaryota; kingdom Metazoa; phylum Chordata; class Actinopteri; order Syngnathiformes; family Syngnathidae; genus Leptonotus; species Leptonotus elevatus. The sequence goes on along the minus strand of NC_141239.1, from coordinate 37,247,156 downwards.
AAATTGTAATGTAGCTATGTCAAATTGAAGTTCAGTTTGTTCCTAAGCGTCTGAATTTTTCTGAAACGCTAATATAGACGTTCCGTACTGTTAGCGAAGTTATTGCTAGCAGTTAGCAATGCTAACTCATTTTCAGTCTGCTCTGAAAATGACCAAACAAACAAAAAGACAATAAGTGTCTCATAAAATATGCAGTATTGTATTTATTAAGTTGTTTTAGCAAGTTTAATATGTGTAATGTCTGTTACAGTCTTTTAAATTGAGCAAATCGTGACAGTTGTTAAGATAAACATAATAATTTAAGGAGCAGTTGTAATGTTCACACACAGATTTAAATATTAACCAATATTTTAAAATGTAATTCTGCTCATTTTGAGGCTGATTGTCTCTTTTCTTGCGTGGGTTTTCTCTGGGACAATTATTTATAAGTATGAATGTTGAATGGTTGTTTGCTTGTGTATATCTAAACTAAACTGTAACTAAAAATACCAAATTACAGTCCTGCCAAATTTAGGGTCCTCATTGCAGTATATATCCACCAGAGTAAAACACAGTCAACATTTATAATGATATATACTGTAGATAAACAGTAATGTTGTAACGTCATGTGCAAGTTAATGTTAGGTTGTTGTTGTTGTTTTTTTACTTTGGCACCACATCATCATCTACTGTGAATCGCCCAACTTCATTGTTTAATTTTTTTTTAAATTATTATTATTATATATTTTTTTTTTTTATCTCTGACAGTGACATATAATGAGAGGTAGAACAATGAAATGCTTTTCCACCTGTTTGCATTACTATAACAGAATAATAGCTTTGTGTTCAACTAAACGAGCTCCGATTTCCACTGAGTTATAAATGTAATTAAGCCAAGGCCATCATAATTTCTTTATACAGTACAGTGTATATATTTTGTGACATTTTTCTTTAGTGTTGTACTGTGAGATTTTTCTAACGTCACATCTGTCTTGGCTTAGTAAAGCTTGAAAAGTGCCGCACTAATGGATAAGATTTTGGACTCAGATGACTGCACCTTGTCCTTGGACAACTTGTTTTTCGAGAAACCTATCGTCCACAAAGTGTGAGTACAACAAGAAAGCCCCGAAACTCGCTGCCATCCCTTTTATTTAAATTAATATTGTGTCCTTTTTGGATTGTAATCAACAGAAAGCCACTGCACCGGGAAGTCAGTCCATGGCAGCTGGAAGCACCTCCATCTCTTTCCCAGATTCCAGCCACTCAGGTTATGCAGGAAGAGGCAGCGTCGCTCGCTAACCTGTACAGTATGTTATGTTCATATGTGAATTACTTTTCACTTGACTTCTATAAACTGCTCTGTATCTGGCTAATTGAAGTTGAACTGTTTGTTATAGCCTTGAAGAGCTTTGCTCTTTCTTCGCCTTGCAAACAAATTGTAGTGTTTCAAGATGCATTCTTATAATACCTGCTATACAACTCAGTCAGTTATAACAGCTTTAGAATTCACAGGTTCCCAACAACGACTGTCAAACAATCTTATTGCGAGTGAGAACGAGGAAATCCAAGACACCACCCGCAGCGACAGTAGACTCAACGGCCTTTGGGGAGGTAATGGTATTAGGGACCTCTGTCATGGTCCCCGTCAGAGTAGCATAGATGAAGATGACAGGCCGCAAGATACTGATCGAGGAACCATCAGCATGAAGTATTTATCTGTGGGTGACAGGAAAGGTCCACCTCTGCGGAGAAGGCAAGTGGCAGTTCATACTCATTGTAGCTGTACATTTGCTTGTGAACTATGCTTTCTGGCACTCATTTTCATTTTGATGACCTACTATTTAGGGATAGCACTTTTCTTTTTGACTACGATACATATATATATATATATATATATATATATATATATATATATATATATATATATATATATATATATATATAGTATATAGTATATAAGTCAAACATTTTGAAGTTTAGCCATTTCTTTCTGGAAAATATCAACACGTCAGGTACTGTATTTGCAAACTCATAATTAAGTCAAGTATTAAACTTCATTTTTCAAACAGGTTCCAAGTTACTGTGCAAAAATCAGTGATAAAATTCTCTTTAAATTAATGTTACTTTGTTGCCTGTACAACGTAAAGGATTTATGTCGATGAGACCTTGAGGCTGGAACAAATGAATTCACTTCAGATTGTTTCATAAGGGAAGAATTATTTTCAAATTCTAACGACATGGAAGGATCGTATTCAATTTGGGAGTTCCTGCCATCGATAAATAAATTAGTAATGTTGATACACTTTGTGTTTTCCACCCTATGTTAAGCCAAGACTCATATTTGACATTTGATCAATTTTACAGCACACCACTAAACAAAAGTTTCACTAAAAGTATGTATAATGGTGCTTTAGAATGCAAGATTGATTTGTTCTGTTACAACGCTCAAAATATGCAGCAACATGTTTCTGAATTGAAATGAATGCAAATGTCATGATTCCAGCCTCCCAGAAAAGGCCTTGATAAAAAAGAGGCACTCTATCATAGCGCACTACTAAAAACATACAATAGTGACAAGTTTAAATAGAATGTTACACACATTGCCACAATTTTTGCTTCAGTTCTACGTGCATTGTGCTACCCCCTGGTGAGCCTCAGCCACCAAGGGCCAGAATGATACAGAAATACAAATCCAACTCCTCAGTAAGACAGAATATTAGTGACTATTGTTATTCATTATTACCAGTCACCAGGGTTATAATGCCGCAATACCAATGCAATTTTTTTAATAGCAATTTTGCTTTGTTTGTTAGCATTAAGCTAAACAGACATTCCTAAGGCAAAGCTACAACGTGTAATTAACTTTATTTTATGTTTAGTTTGCCAATAAACTTGAGCTCAGAGTGGTAGTACACAACTTGAAGCCTCTGTTTTGAAGACTTTTTTCACTATGCTAAACTGATGTTTGTTGTGAAGCGAGTTGAGTTCACTGCCACCACATAACGCTCGTATCACAGATTTTTGCTCTCGTTTCAAAACAATAAATCAGCCAAACGTCAGCGCGTATTTGGAAAAACTCATTAGTTGGGTCATTCGTATCGTAAGGCACCACGACGTGAAACAACATTGATGTGAGGTGGTAGTCGAAGAGCATTTATTTGTTCCTTATGTCATTATATGTCACTAGCGTAGATAGATGAAAAATTGTAGTCAATAAAAAAATTTTGGGAACCAATTTAATAAAATTTTGGAAACACTAGTATATTATGTAGTAGAGCGGCTCAATCTCCAGGTCACTGTTGTTGCTGGAAGCCAGCTTTTAAATTAACCTTCACACTGGACTGCAGCTACGAGTCTTCATCTTTTTGCTCTGCTGTGATCCCGCCCCCAACAGCTTGTTCAAGGCTCCCATGTGGAGGCGCGGAGGTGACTCGTCAAACGCAAATGACCTCTGTAGCAGTCAGACCGCATCCAGACCTGAAACTTTTCGCAGTCCAGTTGCCGTGGCAACAGCGCCTCCTCCTCCTCTTCAGCCAGCTTGGGCGACATTTAGCCAGGCCTCTCCTCCTTCCCCCTTCCAGCGAGCCTCCTTCCTCCACCCTCCTCTGCTCTCATCTGCAGTGAGCGTCAATCCCCCCCAGCAGGTGGCCCATGTCAAAAGGCGGGACAAGGGCACAATGAGAGCCTTGGTTTCACCCGGCGTGCCTCAGCTGCTCCATGTCCAAGGTTCTGCACCACGATTACACGCTTGAATAACACATCTCTAAAGAATATTCGTACTGTATATCCTCTTAACAAGGTTGCGGCTAACGACCAAGCAAATGTGCAGCCATGACAGCAACTTGCAAAATGTGCTTGGGTTGCATTGGGGTGAACCGAGGTGAGCTCTGTCTAGTTGTAAGGGAACATGCTAACCACTAGGTGGCAGGAAGGAACAGCGGACAGAGTGAAAATCACAGTATTATTGTTTACCATTGTTAATAGTGAACTATAGCACATAATTAACTTTAAAAACAAATCTCATAGCACACCACCAAACAAAAATGTCTCAAAACATATGTACAATGCATATTGAAAATAGTGTGTTTATTTTATACAATTTTTTTTTATTATTATTATTTTATGCCAAGTTTGAATGTCCGATGGATTTTTACATGAAATTTTAATGGCTGTATTTTGTGCATTGTAGGCTCTTCAGGATCTGATGTTTTGCGCCCAGTCTCTGTAATCCGTATCCTTTTTTTTTTCTATTTAAAAACTACAGTTATTAAAGTCCCTAGAAAGTGAAAATAACTGTCTTCTAAATTTGACACACTCATGCCGAATTCCAAAGTTTGTCACATGATGCTGTTATAGCCACAACCAAATAACATGAGAAAATGAATAAAACAGTTGTACGCTTTATGTACAACATGCTAGTCTTTGCACATTTCCAATACTTCATACAAGTTTCTTCAAGCAATGTACAGTATAATGTATTTATAAAACATCTCTGAAATCACTTTAAAGGGCCTTTATATGAAATAATTTACTCTGAGGTTTTCACAAATACTTGACATTTTCAATTCCTGATCCATTCTAACAGCAGCTAAGTTCAGACCCGTCTTCAGCGAGTTCCCCTTTTTTAACTACGTCCAATCTAAAGCTCTAGATGAGGTAAGCATAATGTAAACCGAGCCTTAAAGTTTGAGAGAAGTGACGTTGATAATGTTCGCATCTCAGATTCTTTACACAGACAAGAACTTTGTGGCATGTGCTCCTACCGGATCTGGTAAAACGGTGCTGTTTGAACTGGCCATCATTCAGCTGTTGATGGAGACCACAGAGCCCTGGAGAGGCGTCAAAGCTGTATACAGTTGAGTTTTTAGTTGACCTTGTTTCAAGTTTTTATGTAATGCAGAATTTACACAAATGTTAGTCACCTCCCAAAAAAAAAAGATTCACTCATGTCTCTTTCAAAACAGCTTTTGTGGGTCATGTAGGACATATTTTCATAATTGACATATTTACCAGTCTTATGATTGTTGTGATTTCTGCTCTTTGACAGCATTTCTTGACATTCACACTTAAAAAATAAATAAATCATGGATTAAACGTGATTAAATGAAAAGATCATAACATAAAAACAGTGAAATGGCAAAACACTCACGCAGGTAAATTCACAAAATCAAACCAAGATGTTTAGCTCAGTAAAATGAAAGATAGCAGATATGGAATTGATAAGATCAGTGGAATTTTTTTTTTTTCAAATTCAATAAAAAAAATAGAGCTTTTTATACATTGATTGTTTCTGCTTGCCAGTGGCCCCCATCAAAGCTCTCTGCAGTCAGTGCTTTGAGAACTGGACGAAGAAGTTTGGTCCTCTGGGGCTGAGCTGTAAAGAGCTGACGGGCGACACCGAGATCGACAACATCTTTGAAATTCAGGACTCCCACATCATCTTGACCACCCCAGTGTGTGACGGCAGTGCAGCAGTAAAAAAAAAAAAAAACAGGAGCAAAAGGCTTACGTCGTATAACGATGTCTTCTTTCCCCAGGAAAAATGGGACAGCATGACAAGAAAGTGGAAGGACAACTGTCTGCTGCAGTTGGTCAGACTCTTCCTTATAGACGAGGTTAGTGTGTTTTTCAAATATTAAGCCCCAGTGTGTGAAATTGACCTCCTTTTTGACGTTCATTTTTTGTACCTGAATGCCACCATACGGCTCATGTGCTTTTATTAAATCATTCAAGATGATCTGATGTTCTTCCAGGTACATGTAGTGAAGGATGCAACCCGTGGTGCCACTCTAGAAGTGGTGGTTAGCAGGATGAAGGCTGTGCATGCCTACAGGACAGTCCACAATCAAGACAAAGGCATCTCTATGAGGTTTGTGGCTGTGTCGGCCACCATACCCAATATTTCCGACGTAAGGGAACTAAAATCCTGCTCTCATTTGTAGCTCCTGTGGCGCTTGTGTACTAATCCTTCCCTGCGTGTAGATAGCAGATTGGCTGTCCAATGAGAATGGTCCAGCTTCATATCTGGAATTGGATGAGAGCCACCGCCCAGTGAAGCTGAGGAAAGTGGTGTTAGGATTCCCCTGTAGCCCAAACCAAACAGAGTTCAAGTTTGACATGTCTCTTAATTACAAGATGGCCAACATCATACGGACGTACTCCGACCAGAAGCCTGCTATAGTGGTACGTCCACTCTAAAAGTAAAGTGGTGTAGTGTTGTTCTTGGTAACCTTGTGACAACAATCATCTTCTTCTATAGTTTTGCACCACCAGAAAAGGAACCCAGCAGTCAGCTGCTGTTTTTGTTAAGGATACACGGTTCATTATGACCACTGAACACAAGCAAAGGTGTTCTTTATTCAACAGCAAATTACATACTCTTGCGTGTGACAACTTCAAGAGAAAAATCATGTCTTCATCCCCTTGCCTTTTCAGATTGATGAAATATGCGCAGTCCATTCTGGATTTAAAATTAAAAGGTGACTTTTTTGGTCATGTAAAATTATGTGGTAATATAATTCACTGGGCAATTGGCTGACAGGTTGATATTTTATGTATAGATCTGGTGATACTGGGAGTTGGTTACCACCACGCTGGAGTTGATTCCTCAGACAGAAAAGTGATCGAAAAGGCCTTCACTCTTGGAGACCTGCCTGTCCTTTGTAAGACTGAGTTTCTTTTCAACTACATTTTCAGACAACTGCTCGATGTAGCATTATTTTTTGTGATACTTGTTTAATGTGTGCTTGTCTGTCTCTGTTTCAATCCTGTAGTTACCACACGCACTCTTGCCATGGGAGTGAACCTGCCTGCTCACCTGGTGGTGATCAAGTCCACCGTGCAGTATGTTGCAGGCTCCTGTGAAGACTACAGTGAGGTGGACATGCTGCAGATGATTGGCCGGGCTGGAAGACCGCAGGTAATGTCAGAATTTGTGACTCAAATGTATTAGTTTGAATATTAAATAAAAACAAATGCAATGAAAAAAAGAAATTATGGACTTTGAATGTTCTACAAGCCTGCTTTTTAATGACTTAATATTATTGTCTTAGTTTGACACTTCTGCTACTGCTGTGATCATGACCAAGATGCAAACCAGAGACAAGCATATGAAACTCATGAATGGGATGGAGATTATCGAGAGCAGGTAGTGAAAGTTTATACGACAGTTGTAAAGTGAACCCCAGTTTATTGCAGTGATACATTCCATTCACACACAGTAGATGAAAATGGCAATATAGCAAGAGCAAAAAAATGTTTACAAATTTTAATCGCTTCCACACGCTTTGAACACATTCAGACTTATTAAAATTCTATTTTTAATATTCCTTTCTGTCTGTTCTCACTCTTACGCAATTCTCCAAATAAGATTGAAATTGTTTGTAACCCCGAGTTAAAGTTTACTGTAAAACAGACACATTCAACAAAAAAGAATCAAACAATGTGACCAAGCCATGTAATTTTGTCTAATGAAATTATACTATCTTAATGCTAACATACTGTATAATGTTAAACACTGGATGGACTAATGGACATTAGCATAGATCAGGGGTAGGGAACCCTGGTCCTCGAGAGCCACTGTCCTGCCCGTCTTCCTTGTCTCCCTCCACCAACACAGCTGATTCGATGAACAATATTGTTATCAGGCTTCTACAGAGCTTGCTGATGAGCTGATAATATAAGTCAGCTGTGTTGGAGGAGGGAGACATGGAAAACAGGCGGGAGAGCGGCTCTCGAGGACCAGGGTTCCCTACCCCTGGCCTAGATGCTAAAGCAATTATAAACCTTTAAACAACTGCTACTTTAACATACATGGAGCATGCAACAATATGTTACTGGAGATTAGTGGGGGATCTTCTCTGCCTCTTCTTCTTGCTTTTAATTATGCTACCTCAGTGCTACCTGGTATGTTGCGGCACAATCCTTGTATAGGGTTAAAAAAAAAACATATATATATATTTTTTAATCTGTGAAATGGCAGGGGTGCGAATAGTGAACTGTGGGGAAACTCAAGTAGCACTAAATGTGTTTCGGACAGTTTGCACAGTCACCTGGTGGAGCACCTGAACGCCGAAATTGTTCTCCAAACCATCAGCGATGTCAACATGGCTCTGGACTGGATACGCTCCACCTTCCTCTACATCCGAGCGCTGAAGAACCCGGAACACTATGGTTAGCTCTCTGTAGAAAGTCTCTCACCATTAGCAGACAGCTTTAAAGTTGTCGTTGAATGGCAATTTGATACTCATTGTTGGGATAGCAATACTGATGCAAAGCCATTTGTAACTCAGGTTTCTCTGCTGACATAGACAGATGTGGAATTGAAGCAAAACTTCAAAGTAGGCTTTTACCTTCTCGATTGCCACTCGGATAATCAGACGTCGTTACTACGTCCAAACTTTAATTTAAAATTCTATTACTCCTCTCCTATCGTAGAACTGTGTCTTAAGAACCTCAACTCTCTGTCCTCTATCAATCTGATCACCATGGATGAGGACATCAATATTAAACCGACAGGTAGCAAAACACCTTTAATAGGTCTTTATAATAAAGGTAAGATATTACTTTTGTTTTTCTTTGATGGATTTGGGTTTGTGTAAAACTTTCTGTCTTAAATTTTGACTCATCTTCGGCAAGGATCTATATATTCAAGATCCCCCAAATGTTTTGTTTTATTGTTTTCAGAGGCTGGCAAGTTGATGGCAAGGTACTGTGTTGCCTTTGACACCATGCTGCAGTTCAGCAAAGTATCTGGCACAGAGAACCTGTCCGACCTGGTCGGTTACCTGAGCAAGCTCACTTGCAATTACAGTTCACATTGACTGATGGAATTCCTGTTATTCCTGTTATTAATTTAAAATGTCTGCACAGATTGAGCTGGTGTCTAAGAGCCAAGAGTTCAGTGACATTCAGCTAAGAATGGCCGAGAAGGGGCCCTTGAATACTTTAAACCGGGACAAGAACAGAACCACCATCAGGTCTCATCATAAACAATTATTGTTAATCGTATCATTTGTTATTTTATGTGTTATTATTTCAATATCGTCGCTGTCGGGCAGAATCATTGCCTCTCCAAAATCACTACTTTTCAGGAAATACCAAAAAATCAATTTCAGCTTTAAATCTGGAGGTGATACAATGGCATACAAACAGCTCCCAAATGAAGAAATAGGTTTGACAACACTTTTAAGGCAGTTGACGTCACACATTTGTTCTCAAGCCATTAAAAAAAAAAAAGATTGGTTAATATGTGTACAAAAAATAACAGACAACCTTAGAACAGTCTCACTACAAATTTTGCTTTTTAAATAAGAAGTTTACTACATTTGGACATACAAGGTTTTTGTCCGACAGTGACGTTATGTGTTTTGGGAAATAGATTCAAATTTGGTCAGATAAACTTGCGTGTATTTCTCAGGTTTCCGATGGAAGGAAAGATCAAAAGCAATAATATGAAAGTAAACTGGTGGGTGATTTTTTTTTCCGCTTTGGCAATATTGTGTCCGATAAAGACGAAATACCCGCTTTGAATTGTATTTCAAGCCTGTGTTTTTAATTCCTTGCAGTTTGATTCAAGCTCAGTTGGGGTCCATCTCAATTCAGGAGTATGGTCTCACACAGGATACAGCAAAAATTTTCAGGAATGGGATGCGCATCAGCAAATGTACGTCAGCCAAAGCAGAGACAACGAATGTGTTAAGGATTTCGAAACAGATTCCAACTTGTGTTTTGACTCCGACCAGGCCTTTCTGAATACCTGAGTCAGCATTCCAAAATGGGTTTCAGCATTCTGCTCAATTCTCTGATCCTGGCCAAATGTTTCAGAGCAAAACTCTGGGAAAACTCTCCGTATGTCTCGAAACAGCTTGACAAGATAGGTGAGGCTACCGCTAAAACAAATCACATTGCACTTACACTAACAGTCCATGCAAAACATTTGATACTGTTTTTCAGGCCAAACTCTGTCAACTGCTATGGTGAATGCTGGACTCACCACATTCGGCAAGATAGAGCAAACCAACCCAAGAGAGATTGAGTTGGTCAGTCTTCCGCTGTAATGCACACTCCTCAAAGTCTTTAAAGAATACACATCTTTTTTTAGATAGATTTATTCATTCACATAGATTTATACAATTACATCTTCTTTGCCATGCTAAATAAATATAAATTCTAAATATAAAATAATATAAAATGCATTTTACATACGGTCGTTGGTAGGTTATGGTAAGGTTTGAAATAACTTTTTTTCTTCGAGAAGCAATTTTGCTAATCAAAGACTTTATTTGAGGAGCAAATTACTCATTTTGAGGAGCATTTTCCATCTTAATCCCAAGGACCTAAATAAGTGTTTTATTAAACAATAAGAACATGACAATAGAACGGGGAGGTTGAATGTCGAGCTGCAGTGTTGGTTGTGTTTACCTTGGGCTCCAGATGACTAGCGGATAATCACTACGTATTACCGCCGTAATGAGTTAGCTTTCAATGACTTCTGTAACATTTGGCAGCTCTGCATTTTAGCGGCATAACCGCTCATTCGTAGTTTTGCCTTTCAATGTGTTTGCTTCAGGCACAAAATGCAAATTTGGACTTGCAAACTGTGATGCAAAACCACTTATTTCAAGCCTTATACGGTATTTTGATTATGCTAGTATCGGAGGGCAATATTGTGGTCTGGAAAAGCGTCATATATGATTTGCAAAAGTTTCAAATCTAGCAAACAAACAAAAAACGCTGTCAAAAACAAACAAGTACACCCCCCCCCCCCTCCACCACCACCACCACCCAAAAGACATCTACGTTCAAAATCGCTGGCGTCGGTACTTTTCAGGAGACCCCAAAAACGACATGTTTTTTCAAACATTAACATTGCATCATCAAAAAGAACAAGCCATTTTCAACACTTCAGATTGGTCCATAATTCATTAAAATGACACACACGTGTGGACTAATCAAAGGTATAGTTTTGTTTGTTTGGTTGTTTTTATTTATTTTTAAATTAACTTTGCTTTCGCAAGATGTATTCTCGCGGTATTTGTGAGTTCACAAACTCCCGAGAATCCATCTTGTACAGTTCCTCTGATTTCCGCCGATGCGAACCACTGGTGGTTTGACCAATCACGGAGCGACATTGTGTTTGGCCAGCGCCGACGCCGGGGAAAATAAACAAACCTAACATGGACGAATGGAGGCTGCAATTAATTCGGTTCTCGCAGAATTACTCACCGTTTCCTTGTTGAATGTTGAACAGCGAGAGGAGCTTCGTGCTTTTTGGGCTGGTAAGGTAAGGATATTGTGGGGAACTCCCTCAAGTGAAGCACAAACCAATCTGGCCATTGCCAGGCTATAAAAAAATATGAGACTAGTTTGTGAATGCCAAAATCACGAATAAGCATTGTTTTTTTTGTTTTTTTGTCTAAGACAGTAAATCCCAACTACTACCACTTCAACAGTTACATCAAGTGAGTTGCAGGAAATTTCCAATTTGACTTAATTGGTCCGAAAGTTACATTACTCGTCTAAATTAGCCGACGTATAGTAACAGTTCAATTCTCCTCTGTTGGGTGGCAGAATGTACTGACGCGATGTATCCACCGTTGCTTTTCTTGCAACGGAATAAAGTTTGAGGAAAAAAAGATTGGGAAAAATACTGGGACATGCTGCTTCCCTTCATGCAACCGGCTATAGTCCGATGCTTGGACACTGGCCTATAAAGTTGTTTTGTTTTGTGCATCAAAATGGCATCCGGGGTTTAAAAAAAAAAAAAAAGCAAACGAATCACTATGGCGGCAACTAAATGCTCCTTGTTTACTCAGATAAAGTCGAGTAGTCGCTCGTGGAGCTAAAGGTAATGCACTATTTTAATACAGAGCAGAGTGGCGCAGCGGAAGCGTGCTGGGCCCATAACCCAGAGGTCGATGGATCGAAACCATCCTCTGCTAGTTTTGACACTCCAATCATAATTTATACACGAAATGTTTTTGCATTCAGATACACAGATTCGGTGTTGCAATATTCACAAATTTAAACATGTCATCAAGAGTGCATTATCTTATTTGATATACTTTGATCTATGGCAGTGACATCACAAAAGAAGAAACCCACTCTGTCATGGTCTACTTTTGGGTGTCCTGTTTTTTTTATGCATTGTTTGCAGTATGTTTTTGCAAAACCCTCTCAATGTCACTATGTCACTATTTTCCATTTTAACACTAGCTGTTTATCGACATAATGGGCATGACATAAAAAAAACCCCATATGGATATATGTTTGATCAAATGTAGATATGAATCATATCTATTTTGTATGTGCAGTAGTTGTACTGGGCAAAAGTCTTAGATTTGTTGTACCTCCATCAAGGACGAACTATTAAAGGTGAAAGCAATTCATAGAGCTTTGCATTTGGTTCTGTGTCCCACAGTATTAGCTAATAAGTCATGTGAAAGAGGGTCATTAAAAAAACAAATCTGTTAGTGAGCCAATACTTTGTCAAAGTAATGTATTTGTACATATTTGATAATACAGTATGTTGTAAATTGTATGTTTTGTGCAGATTCTCAACAGACATCCACCATTTGGAAACCAAATCAAGGAATTTGTCCTGCACTTCCCAAAGTATGAGGTCACCTTAGAGCAGGTAAAAAGCTTTGGTAAATGTTACAGTATTTATTTGTGAAGAGTGTTTTCATGTTATGAACTTTTAAGATGACTAGAAATCCCAATGTCAGTTTTTAAGTAAAGCGTAGTAGCCATATTTTTTTTTACAATTTCCTTTCATGTCACCACTATATTTCCCAGCTACCAAGGTATAGCTACAATATCGCTGAGATTGTCGTGAAGGTGAACCTCAAAAACCGAGAACTGCTTCTGACCAAGAGAACAGCTCCGGACAATCACTATGTTTCTCTGGTCATCGGAGACTCTGACAACAATTGTGTCTTCCAGCAGAAATTCACGTAGGACATGTTTGACAGAATGATATTATAGATTGTGTAACAATTTCAAAAATAAACCTTTACCTGTTTGTTTGTTTTCCTAGTGACCTGTTGTTGTTGAAGTACAGTTGCTGGTCAAAAAAGATTGAAGTCTCAAAGGCCTTGAAGGGAGATGAGATCAGTGTTAATCTCATCAGCTCTGAATATGGTGAAATGATGTTTTCGTTTTAAACGTAATGTTCAAAAGCATGTACAATTGATGACCGGATTGTCTTTTCCTCTTTGACAGTTGGCCTTGACATCCAGCAGAAATTCAATGTGTACTACTCGGGCGCACGCAAGTTTGACACTCTTAATCTGTACAACGTGTCACATGATTCTGCCAGAGAGACACTAAAGCAGTCAGCAGCACACCTGCAAGCAGTTAGCAAAGCTGCACCTCTAAAGAGAAGCGTAACGTCTTCTACAGAGCAAGGTACTACAAGCATCGGGATCGATAAAAATAAATTAAATAAAATGGAGGAGAAAAAAAGGAAACCCTTTTCATTGTCTTCAATGTGATCAGATGGAGGTAACAAAAGACAGTGCAACCACCTCTGCAAGAATAAAGACCAGTGTGGTCATGACTGTTGTAAGTACGTATAATCATTCATCGTTCCACGAGTCTGTCCCGAGCATCCTTCATCTGCCCCCAAGGTAAAACCGGCGTAACTGTGGTACGAAAGAGGCTGACAAACAAAATTGGAAATTTCTCTTCATATTTGAGCGATCTGTGGAGCAGGTGGGACACACTTGCAGCCACTCCAGTCAAACGACTCAAGGTGAGATGATCCACAAATCCCACTGATGACATAAATATGGCTTTCTCGCAAGAGGATCATCGACACTGGGCAGAGAAAATGTATGACTTTTTTTTTTTTAAATGGAGTCATGTTTGAATATTGGCTTTGTTTTCTTGTGAGATGAAAATGACGGAGGACTCTGTGGGTGTCAACATGCAGCAGTTTTCATACAAAGCTAAGAAACAGCACACCTTGACCAGGTGAGCCTGTGGGGCATTCGTCAACAATAATGAACTCTAAAACCGGAATGTTTAATTTCACTATTCATATCTTGTTTGAAGCCACGACGGACACCACCACAGGGCCGGAGAAGGTTCTTCACAGTATCCGCAACATATAGACGACTTTGACAAAGGTAGTTCACAATTCCTCACATCCTTGGCATCGCAAGATTAAGTTACAGGTTCAATTCTCATTTTAAATCCTCCTCTTCATGCTGCTCATATTTTGACATGAACTCATCCGTTGCCAGTGACGATGCCTACAAAATGAATTAACAGTAGCTACTAGCTCGACATTGATCTTAGAGTTCACAGAGTGTCATCGCCAGTTTGCAACAGAGAGACTAGAAGAGTCACAGAAAGGCATAGAAATGAACATGCTTCTAAATGTTGCGGGGGCTCCAGTTGTGCAAAAAAAAATACTGAAATGTTAACAATATGAATATGTGCATTTAATACTTTAGTTCAAGTGAAGTAAAAGGTCAATTCCCCTTTAAATGTTATAGTGCTTTTTAGGTTCATCCTGAAATTTCACCTGAAAGCCCAATATCCCTAACTTTTTTGTGTGTAGTATATGTTTTGTGACCACACTTTTTTTCTTTTCTTTTTTTGCATTTGGTACTCCCTCTTTAGATGATGCCATTTTTATGGACATGTACAGAACAACGGAGAAGCCAGTCCAAGCTAATGTTGCACCTCGTACCAACCAAGGTTGTACCCCAACTGCCTTTAGTTTTAGATCTTATTTTGTCAATCCCACGTTTTATGCCAACAGAGACGAGTCTCATACAAAACTAATTCCGTCTGTCATCTGTGTAAATCAATATTCAGCTTCGGTCGGGTGGAGTAATACCGGATCAAATGCTGCTGTGAGTAAAGGCCCCCAAACGCACATGAACTCAATCAACACAGCCGACTCCATCTAGCATGTGCTATCCCACAGAGAACCTGGCAAGCGTCAAACCAGAGCACTCATAGCGACAAGGAGACATCGTCCCAAATACCAAGTATCAACTTTGACCTCGGAAATGATTGGGATGACTGGAGCGACTTTGATGAGGAGAACCTTGTTCATGCCAGCGACACCGCATTACTGACTCAAACTCAGTCGAATGAATGCAACATTTCAGGTAGTCTCCTTCCGGTGTGAGATCATGTTGAATGGTGCGTGTAGAGCGTGTGTTATTTTGGTACAAAATTAGCTAAAGCGCAACAATGTCATTTATGTTTGCATATGCAGGTCACGTGGCTAAATCACCATGTCGCCCAAATGCTGTTGCGTTGAGGTAGGGCCAGAACGTCCCTTACATACACTGATAATGTCATGTGCTGCAACATATTTATGTTGGTGGTATTATCCATATCTGATTCAAGTTCAGCTCAGGAGGAAGCTTTAGTTAAGGAATTTTTTAAATTATATTTATATATATTTTTTTCTTTTTTCCCCTCCTCAGGTCAATTTCCCAAAATATACTGAGCAATCCCGGACCCTCATATTTTGCAGGTGGACAGCTGAATCAAGCAAAGGTATGTGTATACATAAAGACAACGGCACGTGACATGTTGATAACTGAAGAGGGTTTTTCTTTTTCACTGAATCACATGTATGTGAACCACAATATGTGTCTAGTAGCATCCGTAGTAATTAGTTCTAATTTTGCATATGGGCTTTGTCTTTAGTTTTCATTCATCATTACACTTCATGCTGACGTTGTTTTACTTGAGAAGTGCTACCGCCAGGAATCAGGAAGTACTGTAATGTCTATTTTTTGGGTAGTTGTAATGTCACTATAACAGTCCACACATTGCGTGGTGGCTGTGGCTCAGGGTGTCGAGACGGTCATCCAGTAACCAGAAGTTTGGCTGTTCGATTCCCCACTCTCCCCAAGTCATGTGTCCGGTGTGTCCTTGGGCAAGACACCTCACACACATTGAAGGTGCGAATGTTTGGTGGTGGTCGGAGGGGCCGTAGGCGCACACTGGCAACCACGCTTCCGTCAGCCTGCCCCAGGGCAGCTGTAGTTAAATGAAGAATATATCAGGTGTAAAATGTCTCAAAAAGTGCTATATAAATCTGATGCATTATTATTATTAATGAAACCCCATACAATCTTAATTCTAAAAGCCATTGATAGATTTGACATGTGTACAAGATTGTTTTTCTTCATGTGCAGAATCCAAGCATGTTCAGTGCAGAGATCACAACAAAGTCACCAGAAAGAACGACTTCAAGTTGTGTGCACACACCTACTCAAAGATTCCGTTTCTTCTCGGCAATGAGTACACCGTGTGATGCCAATGCGACTGACAACAGCAGGTATAGGCTCATTTAATTAGATATATGGCTTCAGCTTAAATAATATTTTTTCCTTGCACATTTCGTGACGTGCTTTCCATGTAGGCTAATTTAATTTAGCTGAATGCCTGTTTCTTTTCCATCTTCTTTTATCAGGACCGACAGCAAAGAAGAAGAAACTTTTCTTGGAATATTTGATGGTATATTTTAGAACTTCTGGATGACCAAATGACCAAAGTGTTCTTTCCCCTTGATAGATGTTGTGGGATCTTGTTGCTTTCTCCAGATGATTTTGATGGTATATTTGAGAACTTCTGGATGACAAAATGTTCTTTCCCGTTGATGGATGTTGTGGGATGTTGTCTGGTTCCCCCAGATAGGATTTTGTATTTCTATATCTCATTGTTCACTTGTTTCTTCAGTATAGTGGAGACAGTACAGGTTTAAGATATACAGTAAATGAAATGTTTGTATTATTATTGATTGATTTAATTTACATTAAATTTTTTGAGGAGGCCAAGATTGTTGTTAAGGTCTGAATAGAAGTTGGCTCTTATGTGTACTTCAGAAGAAGAGAACAATGGTATTGCTTTGTTTGCATTTCCTCATATTTACTGTATTTATTCATTATTTCTTTATTCATTAAATTTATTTATGACTCAGACAAGACAGTGTGACGTTGTTATCATTGATTTCAATGACTTCCAAAGAGAATCCTCACTATGTACACCTACGCAAGCTAATCATTAGATTCTATATGAGCTATAATTTCAAGTATCAAACATTCCTTTAGAGATAATTGAACACATTTTTATATATTATGTTTAACTTTTTTTTTTGACCAAGTAACTCAAATATCTGATCGTTCCCACGGTATTACGTGCTTATCGCGAGATGTCGTTTACGTGACGTCATTTTGGCGGGTAGTTTGTTGGCGGAAAAGGTCTCAGTCGGTCGTCGAAAGTGAAACTTTCTTGGTTATTTAGACGAGTTCTGCCTGGATATAACCCGTAACCATAGTTTTCTACGTGAACTTAATCTATCCGAACTTTCGAAAGTGTATGATACATTTGTGTGTGTACTTAGTTTGGATACTGCCGCACTTTTCGTCGAACACACGAGGTGAGTTCTTTTTGTTTTGTTGAGAACCTCGTCAGACTTCAACTAAGCAGTTGTGTGCTTAAAATGTACATTAGAAAAGTGTTTTGTTTCAAATAAATACATGTGAACGGCAATTTTGCCGTTGTAATACTAATTTGCCGCCCACACAATAATGAAGTGGATATTTTTGCCATGACCCGTTTAATAGCGCTATTTTGCCGTGAGTCGCGCGAGAATTAGCCTTTGGTGGCAAAACAAAACGAAAAAAACAAACATGAACCTATAGACAGAGAATGTGGTGGTGGAGGCAGGAACCGCGCCCAGTGCACGACCCGGTCCGGCGAGTGTCCAATCAGAGCCGTTCACGGCAAAATAGCGCTAGCAGGGGAATTGCCGGTCACGGCAAAATATATATTGCCACTCAAAACCCAAATCCCACGGTCAGTCTCATGTTCTCTCTACCTGATACTTAGATGGATTCTTCAGTCGTCTGCACTGAGACCTTTGCAACAGACGGCTGTGTCAAGTCCCGGCACAAGAAAAACATCTCAAGTGAGTTGAAGTGCGTAGATTCACAGGTGTCAAATTCTGGTCCTCAAGGGCCACTATCCTTCATGTTTTTGATGTTTCCCTCCTTCAACACACATGACTCAAATAATCAGATCGCCAGCAAGCTTTGCAGGCACTTGATAAATATCCTGATTTAGGTGTGTTGGAGGAGGGAAACATCAAAAACATGACGTTTGACACTGGTGAAGTTGCAACCCAGTTTTATGAGAGTGAAGAACAGTAAAGAAAATACTTATACCTGGTCACTTCATGTGTGGAGTTTGCATTTTCTCTCTATGCTTGTGGGTTTTTTTTTTTCAGGTATTCCAACATTTCTTACACATTACAAAAACGTGCAGAAAATTCCATTTCGAATCACTACTGCTACCTATTGACGAAAATGAAACCACACACACCCTTCTTGACGTACATAATGCACACATGACGTCACATCCGCAGACAGAAAAAGGCTATTGTAAATATATTTTATTGTTACAGAGAGCAGCTTTAAGTTATTTGAAGAATGGTTTGCCACAACATTACAAAACATGTCATGTTTCGTGTTTTCTTCCAGGGGATGTGGAGTCGGACATTGAATCCCTCTGCAGGGCAATTCCTCAGCTTGCCAAGACTTTTCGCATCATAGACAAAATTGGAGAAGGTGCACTGTTTGTTGAATCTTTTGTGTCACATTTATGTACTGTACACTCTCAGTTCGCTTTGCATTAGTTCTATTAAAATTTTCATTGGCCCTGTGTTTGACATGTTTGTAACTTGCCCAACAGGGACATTCAGCTCAGTCTACCTTGGTGAGGCTCGAATGCGGGATGGGAGCCGAGAGATGTTTGCCCTCAAACATCTCATCCCGACCAGCCATCCCACTCGCATTGCCGCCGAGCTTCAATGTCTCACCGTTGCTGGGTTTGTTTATTTTAATTTGAAGATTCTGCTTTCCACGGCTTGTCGTTTTATTTTTGTAATTACCTGTTGCTTGAATCTGAAAAATCATCATATTTTTGCAGGGGCAGGGAGAATGTGATGGGTGTGGAGTACTGCTTCAGGAAGGAGGATCATGTCGTGATCGTCATGCCTTATATGGAACATCAAGCAATAGTGGTAAGAAATAGACTCAAGTTTGGGGTCACTTCAATGTCCTTGTCAACTCATTTGCTGTGGTCAAAACGTTACAACCAGGACATCATCGGCTCATTGAGCTTTGAAGAAGTTCGTCTGTACATCTATCACTTGTTGAAGGCACTCAGGCACATTCACCAGTTTGGAATAATCCATCGAGACATCAAACCAAACAACTTCCTCTACAACAGGAAGGCCAAAACGTGAGTAGTAGCCACGCAAGACACTTTGACTCGGCTGCAATATCAAAACATGTTTAATTAGACTACGTTTGTAGTCATTTTAGTGGGGAAAGTTGATTTGAGATGCAAGTGTTTTGGGTTACGAGTTTGGTCATGGAAGGGCTTATCTGTATCTCAAGGCACCATTGTACATTCATAGAGTACATATATTTAAATGCGTGTGTGCAGGTTTGCCCTGGTGGACTTCGGCCTGGCTCAGGGGACGGCCGACACTCAGATCGAGATGCTCAAGGTGCTCAGACAGAAGTTGTGGCCAGCAAAAGCCGGAAGCTCCAAAGAGAGACGAGACAAAGCGCCACCCGCACCCCCCACTACCGACACAGCCCCCACTTTGCTGCCATCCACCGCTCACCCACCTTCTTCCACCTTCTCAGCCACTCTGAAAGCGCTGATGAAAAAGACACGCTCTGTCACTAGCACAGCGGGGGCTTCTACTTCTCGCACAAAGCACACAAAGGTGTCTTGCACTGAAATGGTCATTTTCCTTCCTGGTGATTGTGGGAAATCTGTGTTCACTCCCTATGCACTATATAGTGTTACTAAATATACCGAATTCACTATTTTGTAGTGAATTGTCTATTTATTAGCACAACACAATTTGGCCTTGTTCCACTTGCCAAGGGAGCGAATCGAAGACTAATTGTGAATGCACTACATAAAAAAAAGCCTATATAGTGAGTAGGGAATGATTCCAAACACAGCCCCAATTTTGATTACTTCCTTTTTTTTTCTAAATCGATGGATCCCCCCCCCCCCCCCCCCCCCCCCCGCTAATTCAAACTCATCGGTGTTTGTTGTCTTCAGGATTTAGTGGGTTTACGCAAAGGACCGAGGTCTGTGTTTAGCGAGAAGAACCTGAACAGCTGCGTTTCAACTTCCACCACCAAACAAGAAACTAAAACACAAGTAAGCCATTTTCAATTGTGTTGCAGTTTTGTCCTGATTAGGAAATGCCGCTGTGAAATGTTCATTTTAAAGTGGAAGTCAACCTTAAACATTTCTTGACAATAATATGTTATATGTGACATTTTGATAATTATTACATTTGTGGAATATGAGTTATGTTGCAAAATGCAGCCTTTTTTATCCAGCCATTTTGTCACTTGCTGTCGACTGAAGATGACATCACAGTTGCTCAGGCAACGACCAATCACAGCTCACCTGTTTTCTGAAGCTGAGCTGTGATTGGTTGTTACCCGAGAAACTGATGTTATTTTCACTTGACAGAAAGTGGCAAAATGGCTGCCTTGTGATATTGATAAAAACGGCTGGATTTTGCTGCTTAACTCATATTCCACTAACGCACTATTAACCAGATTGCCATATTTGGACTAGTGGGGCTGCATAGAACATAATTTTACATCTTGTTTTCCTCTTGTGTTCAGCTAGTAAAACCCACAAAAACTGGGGAGCTCTCGAGTCGAAGGTTCCCTGCAGCCCGAGGGGGACCGGCAACTGTCAGGACTCAGAAAGTTCAACGAGGTGTTCATCAACCTCTCACTTGTAATTGCTTCCAGACAGACCGTGTCTGCAATGTCTGCCTGTCAAGGTAAAGAGCTCAACGTTTGCTCTTTTAGGTTGCTTTTCGTTTTCACATATTGTACGTGATTTGCTCTTCTTGTGCCTCCAAAGGAAGCAGCAGGTGGCTCCAAGGGCGGGAACTCCTGGTTTCCGAGCACCAGAGGTCCTCACCAAGTGTCCAAACCAAGGGACAGGTGGGTATCTTGGACAAGAATTATAAATGGAGTCGTTACCATCCAAAATAACCCACTGTATGTTTAGGGGTCGTTTTAAACAAATGTTTGGTTTCCGGTCTCAGCCATTGACGTGTGGTCAGCCGGAGTCATCTTGCTCTCGCTGCTCAGTGGACGCTACCCGTTCTTCAAAGCCAGCGACGACATGGTGGCTCTAACGCAGATCATGACCATACGAGGCTCCAGAGAGATGGTGCAAGCTGCCAAGGCATTCGGTGCTTATCGACGTGATTGTGAAGCGTAATTGCAGCTTGACCCGCCACCATCATAATCGTCACCCACTCTGTCCAGGCAAGACGGTGCTGTGCAGTCGGGAGCTTCCCCGGCTGGACCTCGGGGTCCTCTGCGAGACGCTCAGAGGTCGGAGAGCAGATGAAGAAGTCAAGCCGATCGCTAGACCCAAACTTGATTGTGACGCTTCAGATGAACGAGGTCAAAAGCAATCTTGTGAGACGACTCCGCCGCTTCCGAAAAGGCAGGATAAAACCCCGAACGACTCCTCGGGGAGGGACTGCCAGGTCGGCGATGAACGGGGGTGGGAGACAGTGCCCGATGAGGCCTATGACCTACTCGACCATTTACTGGATCTCAACCCGACTAGCAGACTCACAGCGGCACGGGCCCTGCAGCATCCGCTCTTTAAACACTTGTAAAACACACCCTCACACTCCCCACCAGTTTTAGTTTGGAATGTTGCACTTTGGGGTGAAATTTCAGGATAAACCCATTTTCAAGTAATCATCATTTGACCGTCTTTAAACATGAATGTCTTTCTGCAACTCTTCCAGTATCTGTTGATGACGCGTGAGACTAGAAGTTTGAGTTTGTGTCATCAGCAAGTTGCAAGAGAGACCGGAGGAGTTACAGAAAGGCATAGAAGTGGACATTACTAGTTTCAATGGCAAAGAGTAAGTTGAAGCTTGTCAATTAAAACTCAGTATTATTTGTAAAGGTAGAAATTCAGATTCTGTCTTAATTGAAGCTAATGGAATAACTAAAGACGGGTGGGGAAAAAATCTAATCCCATTCTTGAATTCAGATGACAGAACATATAAATATTTTTGTATTAATTTAACCTCTTGTTAAAATTATCCTTGTTCCCAGAAGTTTTCCCACCTCTTCCTAAGGAAGTCTGGTCTGTGTATTCCACTCTACAATTTTAAGGGAATAGCCAAGTTAATTTATTTGCTAAAAGAAAGCCAACCTCTCTGTCTTAATGGATTTCTAATCAAATAGAAGAAATAAAACAAAAACAGTATGGCCAGTATTTTATTGTCTTGTGTGCACAGTGAGGAACACACATTTACACACTGATGCTTTCAAAATGGTTCCAAATAACCATAAATTTAATGATACAAATCCACTTTTACGGTACAAAGAAAATGAGAAATGCTTGTGACCAGACTTGCTTGTCTTACATGATGTAACCATATTTATAGAAATTCTTCCATGAAATGAAACAAGTGAAAGTGATGCTGAAGTTTAGAATGTGTTCTTCACCTCTGTGAGCTCCTCTATTCGTACCAATACACTCTCCATCATGTCAAAGGTGTGCAGGGCCGAATGGAGAGCCTGGTGAGGGGGGGGACAATCATATTCATGTCATCCTAATGCACTTCCAAGTACAATACAACTTAAATAGAACAGCCACTCACCTGAATCTGAGACTCTGAGGTCATGTTTGGCAGCTTCTCATCGCCAACGGACACGGAAATCACAGAAGTCTCTGGAGGGGAACGTACGGTATAATTTCAATAACAATAACTTAAAGGTAATAAGTACATGTGATGTTGATCCGACCTTTGACATT
Source organism: Leptonotus elevatus (assembly GCF_054856555.1). Lineage (NCBI taxonomy): Eukaryota > Metazoa > Chordata > Actinopteri > Syngnathiformes > Syngnathidae > Leptonotus > Leptonotus elevatus. The sequence continues at coordinate 37,224,293 of NC_141239.1, read as the reverse complement.
TTTCTTGCTCTTCTCCGTGGTGGTGCTGAGCTCCCTCTCATAGTGGGCTCTAGACATGTTAATCCCAACACGGAGGGGCTTCATGAACACGTCTTCTATTTTGCACAGCTCTGTCCAGATCCCCGTCTGTGACGTTGATACATAATTTGAGACACAATAAGCATGTCAAGTTCTTGTACGCACATTGGCGCTCAGTTTCACCTTGTTCTCCGCCATTTTGTCTCTTATCACGAGGTAACGCAGTAGGTTCAGAGCCTCCATGAGTCTGGTGGAAAACGACACGGTCAAAAAAAAAAAGTTCAACAGGCATGTGTCATGCACTAATACTCTGGACCCGACTACTAGTATCATCAAAATGCCCACTAGTAGATTTACCTCACAATAGTGAGCAGAAATGCCATTCAGTTTAAAGCATTACTAGAGAGAACGAACGAGCATACTAGTACATGGACCTCACCTGTCCAGGTACTGCAGCAGGTCCGTCTCCGGGCCGTCTGGCAGAGTGAAGACCAATCGCAGCAGAGGGAGCAAGCGAAACCCCTCAAACCAGATGTTGCTGTTACCAGGCTGCATACAAGTGCGGAAAACAAACTTGATGAGCGAAAACACCAGATGACACCCACGCTGATGTTTAACGAGCCGCCTCACCCTCAAAGCCACATCGATCTGACTTCTGATGCTTTTGATGATGTAGCCTTCGACTCCGGAGTGATTACTCGTTTTCAGCATGAACCTGAAACGAGGCCATCGGCCATCGGGTTAAAAGGGTGTGACTCGAAAAAACAGTACAGTGCATCTGGAAAGTGTTCACGGGGCTAAACCTTTTCCACATTTTCTTATGATGCAAGCTGTCGTACAATTTTTTGCTTTGACTTAGTGGCAGTGAACTCTCAACTCACGTCACAACAAAACACAGATTTTTTTTTTTAATACTGTCAAATTAAAACAGACAATGACATGTTTAAAAAAAACGCACAGGTGCCTTAGGATAGTCTTAGCTTAACGCCACAGACTGGTTGACTAATAATAGTATCAGTGTTGTGGTGGAACAAAACAGCAGAGCAACACATAGAGACAGACAATATAACAATACCCAGAGGCAAACATTGATTAGCCTCTTCAAAGAACTAATATTACTGTACAAAGATGTTTGAATGTGTCCATGTATATCTGTATGTCTGTATTATACTGCCCCCAGGTGGCCAAATTATGTTAAACCAGAAGGAGCCGCCTCCACTAACCTGAAGCAACAAAAAATATGTGGTAGTGTTGTTTAATTCTTTATTTTCTATTTAAGTGTTTTTTTAAGTACAGTACAATATTATAAAAGTGTTTTTTTTAGGCTTGAAAGGGTTTAATGGCATTTCCATTCGTTACGTTGAGGGAAAATGATTTGAGATACAAATGTTTTGATTTACGAGCGAATGAATGAAACTCATATCTCAAGATGCCACTGTGTAAGTGTTCACAGCCATTCCACTGATCATTTTGAGATGTTTCTGCATCTTTGAGCCCACCTATGGTAGATTCAGCTGATTCGCCTGTCTTTGTAAAATAAGGAAACAATAATGAAAAGTTTGTTTTCGATACATCTGTGAAGGAAAAAAAATCACATTGTCATTATGGCATGTGCTATGTTATTAATTCGGAGGGGCATTTTTATTTATTTATTTTTGGTAATAAGGCTTCAACATAAAATGTGGAAAAAGTGAAGTACTGGAAATACTTGTAAGGCAGGGAGGTGGAACCGACCTGAAAAAATTGTACTTGGCTTCAAGATTGAACTTGTCAATGCTTAGCTGGAACACCTTCAAGCCTTTGCATCTCTGTAATTGAACAGCGTGGAACTTATGTTAATGCACATGAATCACAACATTATTAGATTCAACATAATAATAATAATGATAATATAACAGCTATGTGAGGGGTGTGGTAATGTATGTGTCACATCCCCGATTATAAAGGCACACTTGTGCAACCACATCATCTCTTTTTATATCCCAAAAACGTGAATAGGGGTGTGTAGACTTTTTTTTTTAAATCCACTGTATATTCACATACTGCATACATTTATTGTAGTGTCAAATTTAGAATGTCTCTTTCCCAATATTTGATACAGCTCTTATATTGGCTTTCACTGCAGCTGCGGGTGTACCTAGTGGATGTGTGATGGGATTGAGAAATGATCCACTCACCAAATCATGTCTTGGGCATATGGTCATAACCTTGGTTAAGTTCTATGAACATGCAGATAATTTTTTTTTACTGCATTGTATTTTATCCAGGAAAAATCACTGCAGCAACATAAAAAAAAAGTATTTTATGAAAGTTTACCTGAGGCACAGTGAGGAATGCTTTAATTTCCAATAGTTCTGAAGGCAGACTGTTATGCTCCACACGCATAAGACTCTTTTCATACAGCTCCTGCAGCACAGAATACACAACATTACAGCAACAGGCTACAACACTTGTTTCATTTACGTATATTCAACATGGCTGAATTGTATACAGTATGTGTATGTAAACACCACATTGTGAATCATAAAGCATTCAAAGAAATTATTTACCAGTCCTTTCTCAATCCTGAACTCTTCGCTTCTAAAAAATAAATAAATAAATAACAGCAATCAAAATGATGTTAGGAGGAAATACAGACAAGAGTCTCATACTGTACGATATAAACAATTTCTACTTACTAGTGCTGTAAATCGGGTGTGTTGAGTTTTTTTATTTTACTGTGTTTAAAAAAAAATATATATATATATATACATACATACATACACTTGTTTTATTTATTTCAATAGTTTAGTTCAAATACTAAAATTCATTATACAGTGTAGTCAAGTCACTAGACAAAGTGAAAAATATCATGATTGAGTTTTTTTTGTATGAGGTCTGTATATGAATACGAAATGAAAAGCCTATCACCATCAAGAAATTTGAATATAGCGTTGAAAAACAAACAAAGTGATAATTAATTCTAAATTAGGTAGGAATCGGCCTTCTGAAAACTGTTTTTCTGTATTTAATAAATTTGTATACGACTTTCACTTTTTGAATTCAATTTTAAAAACTTTCCTACAATATTTCATTGGGATGCTCCTGGATATTACACAGGACACTGATGACAGCATTTAATCTGACTTACTATGTAATTCTAAAATCATGAGAACTGAAGCCCAAAACAGACTCAAAACTCATAAGAAACATGTTTCATTGTTGAGCACTTTAAAGAACTGAAATAGTTCCTGAGCCAAACAACATAATTGCCTAACTCATTTTTGAAAATTTTCAGAATATTTTTTTCTCCAACAAACAAAAGTCCAGTTGTCTCGATTCAACCTTTGCGAATATTGTGACAGTCAGTTAAAAATGACTTTGGAAATTATGCTATTTGGCTAACAACGTATTTCATAAGTCAAACCCTAAACTTCCGGACTGTCAGTAAAACACGGCAACCATGTGTCCACCATGCTGCCACTGTGCTACAAGTCAATTATTTCTAACAAAGTATTTTTGTAAGACCACATGATGAAAGATGTGTGTTTTGAACAGCGAATATACTTAAAGACGATCCAGCACTATTTCAGAAGGAGTGGTGGAGTCATGCATTCACCTGGATAGCAGCAGGCTGACGTGATCCATATTACACCGAAGACAGAACACAGGACTGCGAGACAGAGGTTAGCATTAGGGACAACTTTTCATAGTATGACTATATGAAACCACAATCTGACTCACTTAAACATGACCATAATAAATACCTTGTAACATATTGTGTAACAGATCCTAGGGGCTCTAAGCTAAATTAGGCTGAAATTCAAAACACTGATGATCTTCTGGTAGTCTTACTTGAAGACACAGGGGAAGGTGTCAGCGGCAAGGTGATGAACAAACACCAGGTGAGCCAGGCTGGCTAGAGACTCTTCGGGATAGCGCACTTCCTCCTCTAAAAAGCCCGCCGCCTTTTTCCTCTTGGATAGAGGCTGATACACAAGACCCGGCGTGGACTCTCCGATAGCGTTGAGGATGTTCTGCAAGACACGCACGGAAAATGGATGGCTGGATATTCATTCCGAGTTGGAGACTGACATACCAAAATGTCTTGGGCAAAATCCCTCAGAGGAGACGAAGCCGCAGTGTCGGGATCATCGAGTTGCACCTCCAGAAGCGGGCGACGTAAAGCACTCATACAGCTGCAAGGCAGAAGAAACACCAATCAATCAACACAACAAAAAAAAACCTCACTCAGCACTCACAATTTCAGAAGTTCTATCTTCAGCTCCTCTTGATCAAGTTTGGCACAAGTTTTCGAGCTTTCGCTCAGCTTGCAGTCGCCCATACAGAGCTCCCGTTTGGCCTCTTGGACGAAGGGCTTGACGAAGGCAGTCAGGTCAGAGCAGCACCGACCGAGCAGGAAGATGTCGTCTTCCTCTTGTTCTTTGGTGCGAGGGACAGGCAGTTTGGATACCTGCTCCAGGGCGGAGGACAAGGCCATGCCCAAAGACGACGCCTTACGGCTGCCCAGATGCAGCAGCACTGGCAAGCATCAACACACAGTGTTAGTGAAACAGACCAGTCTAACGCGGGAAATTATCCAGGGCACTTAAGTGACCCGAAAATGATTATAAATCATGTTTTTTTTGTTCATCCGTCTAGTGCAGGGGTCTGCAACCTGCAGCTCTGGAGCAAGATGCGGCTCTTTAGTCCCACTCACGTGGCTAGAAATATATTTTTTATATTTTTATTTTTTAGATAAAATATTCTTCAAATTAATTAATAATTAAATTACAAAATAAAATATTCAAAAAATGTCGATCTAAATTTTTAAGTTGCCAAGAGACAAAGGTAAATAAAAAAAAAAAATTAAAAACAAACAAACAAATAAATAAAAACAACTAAAAATGTCCACAAAATGTCCAAATGGGAAGAGGAAAAGCAGAAAATTACCATAAAATGTCCACAGAATTGCCAAAAATGTCAGAAAATTGAGGCAAAATGGCAGAATATTAAAAAAAATAATAGCCATATGTCCAAAAAAGGAAGACTAGAGGCAGGAAATTACCATAATATGCCCATAAAATTGTTTAAAATGTCAGAAATTTAACAAAAAGGCAGAAAAGTCTAAAAATGTATGGAAAAAAGAGGTATGAAAATTTACAACAACAAAAAAAATCTAAATACGGCAGATAAAAGGTAGAAGAAAATAAATCTCAATGTATTGGATACTACTGCATATTTTTCTGTTATGGTGCAGCTCTACTGAGCTCTTGGGCCCTCAGTACATTAGACTAACACACTGTTTCGTTCATCACAATGTTGAAATGTTTTGAGGCCCCAGAAAGATTTTTGGTTCTTTATTTGGCCTAAAATGGCTCTTTGGAACAGGAAAGGTTGCTGACCCCTGGTTTAGTGACAAGCAGACCAATTTAATGCTCTTCCACTAGATGGCAGAAGTTTTTTTTCTAACTCATATTACAACATTACCCTGAACAGTAAATGGCCTACGGATTATTAGAGTCAGGGGAAAAAAAGCAATCTATGTGGAAACATTGAACCAGACAATACGTCAGCTGAATGATGACGTCCCTAACCTTTCTGCAAAGGCTTCAACAGCAAATGGAGGCTCTCTGCTATGAGAACCGGTTCCTCCTGCTCCAACTGCTCCAATAGGCCAATCAGCAACTCTTTAGGGCTGCATGTCTGAAATTGAACAACTATTAAATTAACAACATCTATTCGAAAACAAAGGCACAATATAATATATTTTAACCTCAAGTAGGTGATTGAAAATGGCGACGCAATGAGAAAGGTTCTTGTCCTCCTTCTTTAATAGAATCTGAACCAGAGGAGGCAGCAGGTTCCACCCCATACATCTCACCATGTCCTACACAGACAGGAGCAGACGTTTACATGCGTAATATTGCGACTAATAATGATAAAGATGCCGGTCTATACAGAACAAGTGCAATTGCTGTATTTTGAAGATTTTCAGCGATGGTCCAGAATGTACTGTATTTGCTTATGTACCTGATTTGTGTCATCCAGGACAATACTGAGCACTTGAGCACCGTTTCCCTCTTCGATGCATGACCGACCAGCAGACAAAAAGATGTCGTGATCTTCGGTGGTGTAGCTGTCAGGTGGGAGGGCTTGCTAGATGGGAGAAACAAAAAGGGATGAAAAACATGACCAATTTATTGAAATTATTACATTTCATTTCATTGTTTATTTACTACAAATAATTTTAATGCCAGTCGACATATAGTATAGTAATTTCTCTTCATGGCAATTAACTTGTGTATCCAACTATCCACTTTGTGTGACATTCAGTTTGGTAGTGTGGTGTGCCATGGATCAAATCTCAAACCTGAGCCTTGGCACATCAAGGTTGGAAAACATTGCACCGGATTATAAAACGCACGACCTCATTACGATATAATAAAAATTTTGTTGGGACTCACGCATCTCTGCACCACATCACTGAACTGATCCAAAGCCATTCCCTTTGTCTTCACACGGAACTCCTGAAACCCACAATTAAGAACACTTTAGGAGAAAGTATATTGTTGTGCTCATCATACGTCATCAGCAAAAAAAAAGTATTAATTTAGCACGCCGGTAACTGTAAACAGACGAGTCAATGCTAGCTTTGACACATTAAATTAGCTTAGCTACTGAAAACACAAAATCCTCCTTATATCCTAGCTTTCCAAACACACTTTAAAATACTTACATCTGTTACTTGTTATGTAGTTGTTATGTAAGACCAATGTGAAATAAACTTTGCTTAACCGTACAAAAACGATCACGCCGGGTCGGGAACAATCTATTTAAAGTTGGGCTCATCTGACTTGCCGTAGCTCTGTGACGTCACGGGTCAGAGTTGAATTCGTACTAAACAGAAACATCATGGAGCCGGAAAAAATAAGAAGTGTCTCGAAAGCTGCTAAGAAAGGTAATTTAAGAGTTTGTTTTGACAATTGCCCTTCGTTCACTTTGATGTTTGTTTGTCTTGGCAGATGGAAAACACGCCAAGATTCTGAATGCGGAAGAAGAAGCAAAGAGGTTTATAAACCTTTTTTTCTTTTTGCATAACTAACGGAGTTGCTGTTTTTCCAGCCTTTTTTTGAGCCAGGCCACATATTTACATTATAAAACTCAAATTGTATGTAGGTAGAATGGTGGAAGTTAAAATAAATCCGTTGTTAACTTGGTGCATAAGTACTCACCCTATATACTTCAAGTACTGATTCAACTAATATAAGTACAGACTCCTAAAAGTACTGATACAATTGTAAAAATTAATTTTTGGTGTCACTTCTGGACCCTTTTGATTACTTGGCACAACCAACAAAATGGATTCCCTTTTATCAACTTGCGTAGTAGTTTTTATTGATTTATTTTAACAAAAATGCTAAATTATGTATGGATCGCAGCTAAACAAATACACCTTACATGTATGTGTTTGAGCACCATAGGTTGGTGGGTTTTGGCTCCACATTGCTTGCGTGTCACTATACCTTTCTGACATAGATAAAACAAAGACATAATAATTCTCAGACAGATTAAGGGACATTGGATAATTCATTGGTTACAAATCACCGTGCTAACACATCTAACTGCTTTGTTTTTTGTTCACTTAGCTTTGGTACTGTACAATAATTCTTGTATGCATTGTCAGGAGAGAAGCTATCCGGGAAACACTGAGAGAGAGACTGGAATTGGAGAAAAGAGCCCTGCAAGTAGTGGAACGTCTCCTAGAGGACCGTGTGTCTGATGACTTCTTGCTTGACTGTGTGAGTTTAGTCCAATTTTCTTTGCCCTCATCTTCAATTTAAAGTTAGGAGTAACTCACTGAAGGATTTCTAATTCCTATTTCTCAGTATGTTATTGTTTTTCCCATACAGGCCAAGTTTATCACCAGTGCTAATTACAAAGATGCTGTGGAGGAAAGATTCATCACCAAATTGTGTGGTTATCCTTTATGTTCAAATAAACTGGGAAAGGTAACTGCATCCAGTCCTATGATTAGTACCAAATATACAATATTGACAATTCCGAACTTACGTTACAAAAGTCAAAATCGGTGAAGGGAAGCCCTCCGCTCATTGAAAAGCATTGGACTTTTGAATATTGTAATTTGATTTGTGAGGATTATTTTGATTTCAAAATGTCATTTTACTAATATAACAATCTGCCTGGTTTGTATGCTAATCATAGGCAAAAGCAATACAATGCACTGTTTGTTTACTCAGTGTAAAGGAAGCATTTGCATTGCTTTATATTGGGAAAGTATCAGAAATACACGGATGTTCGGAATAAGCGAAGTGTGCATCTCGGCAGTGCAGTGCATTGCCATCTTCTCATTGAAAACTAATGGGAGTCTAACGGGGGAAGCTTTGATTTGGACCATTTCAACCATTAGAAAGTTTATGTTTTTTAATTTAATCTATTTTAAACATGCATAGCGTGTCGTTACTGACTGCCATCTGCCGGGAGACTACAGTTAAGCTTAAATGCTTAATATTTGGCTAAATGTGTGCACTTTACCTGGATTTCAGACCGAACAGACGGGTAGGATCTTGAGGGGTCAGAAGCAGGTTCTTAAACGAGCGTCACTCCATTAGCTTCGTTACTCGTACGTCCGCTAGCAAGCCTCGTGATGCTTCTGTTTGTCCCCTCGGCGTCAGGATATTGACAAAATAAATGTGTTAAAGACATTTTTAATTTTAGCCTCTTTTACGTCCATTTGGATATTTTCTGTCTGGAAACTAAACTCCATTAGGACAGTTAAAAATGGCACAAAGTGCACCTGTCGTTTTGTCACTTAAGGCTGAAAATGCTTGCAAGCGTTAAGGTGTGCCGTTACGCAAACCCTTTCAGCACTCCAATCTCGGCCATTCAAATGACAACTATTTTGGTTGCCACGCTTTTTTAAAAAACTTGATTTTCACGCATGCACAAACGTAATGCGCACTTCGCTTATTGTCAATAGGTGTCATACTTGAGTTTGTTTATCTTCTAGATCCCAAAGCAACAGTACAAAATCTCGACGAAAACCAATAAAGTGTATGACATCACAGAGCGCAAGGTGAGTGCTGCTACATGTGGCAAAATAGAATCATTTGGGAAATATACAGTGCATGTGGCATCTGAACATGCTGGTTTTTAATTGGTCTTTTTCTTTGTGCAGTGTTTTTGCAGTAACTTCTGCTACAAAGCGTCCAAAGAATTTGAGCTACAGATATCAAAGACACCTCTCTGGCTCAGGCAGGATGAGAGGTGTGTGTGCCGAACTCTCCACTTTGAAATACAACAATGACTTGACATTTTGAAATGCATTCATATTAGGGCCACATAAAAAAAAAAAAAGACTCACAAGAATAAAACGTGATTTTTATCAATGAATGTTTAAAGTTCAGATGGGAAATGTCACCGGTTTGTTTATCTCTAAAATTGCTGAGCGTTCTTTTTAATTCATTTGACAGTGCGCGATATTAGTTCACTCCACAATTTATTGAAATTCACTGCATTTTTGACGGTGTTCCCTCATATACCCACTGGAACTGAAACAAATTAATTCAGTTGTTACCTTTTCCGAAAGCATTCATTTAAAATGACAACTTATCAACATATTTTGTTCAACAAATCGTTTTCTACAATAGTTGAGACCAGGGCCGGACTGGGACTCATTTTCAGCCCTGGAAATTCAGAGCTCAGACCGGCCCACTTTAGTTCACATTTTAATGAACACAATTTTACAGTTTATGTATCAATGTAAAATAGATGAGCATTCCCTCCAATGATATTGATATTGCATTCGAACAAAAATGTAATTTACAATTGAATGCTCTTAAAAGAGCGCAGTATTTGTTTATTTGATGTATGTGAACGTAAAATGGGCAAAAAAAGGACAAAAAGAAACCAATAACCAAATGTGCGTACACGAAAAGGGATCTACTTTTGATATTAAATGATTGTAACTCTTTGACACCCTTAGTAACAAAAGGGAGGCAGTCAGTGCTATATGTAATAAAATGGCCTGTAAAGGGGATTGGAGTTACAGTTGATTGACAATGAGACAGTTAAGATGACACGGTCTGAAATATGGGGCGGCCCACCGGGAATTGTCCCGCCCCTCCAGATGGCCCAGTCTGGGCCAAGTTGAGACTCCACCTCACCTTTAATATTGATGGTTAATTTCAAGCTTAGCATGCAACCGTCGAGCATTGAAATGAATCACAGAAAAGCCATTCAATGAGACTAAGTTTAGACTTAAAAGGTTCACTGTGCATTGATATGCTGTTGTAGAAACTAAGAATGTTTGAGGAACTATTGGGAAAAAACAGCAATTCTTCAATTACACTAAACAGTACCGTCTAGGAATTTTTGAACTAATTTGATGCAAAATCTAAATACTTTTCCCTTTTTAATTTAATTTGTTATGCACGATGTCTGTTATCCTTAATGAGTACATATCACTTTTTTTCTCCCAATTCTCTAATTTGGTATCTAAATAAAATTATAAATGGTAATGTAATGAAACTAATTGACAGATTCGACTCCAATTGAAAGGCAAAAATCCATACAGTCATTTTTTTAGGTTTATCAACACATTTCTTATTAATGGTGAATTTACAAACCCTATACCCAGTGGTTTCACAGTGGATGACGTTGGGTGATCTCTGGACTCCTGGTCACATGGTTCACCCTAATTCTGAGGGAGGACATTCGAGGAGTGTCGCTCACAGGCGAGATGGGGTTAATTTTTTTCCATCCAAAAATACTGATTTTTGGATACATTTCAGGCCATAAAGTTTTTTTCTTATTCTCATAATGGATGAATTTGATCAGTCAATTTATTTTCCAAATAGCAAAGTTTAAAATTAGCACCCGGGAGATTCACATTCAAACGCCCACCTTTCTTTCACACCTTTATTCTCTGGTTAGTATTCACTCCAAAAAGTTTGCTTTCTAATTTCCCTGAGAGACCTCTGCCTTTTGTACACTTAGATGTGTGCTAGCATTTACTTAATTCTGCCTTCATTTGCCAAATTTTGGTGATGTTGTCCGTGGATTTTGACCTTCCAGTCCCATTAACGTTATTTTATTCAGGACCCAATCTCCGAGTGAGCCCGATGGTGGGATGTGGCTGACAATCGTGGACCTGTGATGTCAAAAACAGCTTACACATGATCTTAACTAACAGTCTGGCATATTATAAGATGTTCACTTGTTGAACCTTCAGGGTCATCATGTCAGTAGTTAGGGTGGACGTAAATTCACCAAACATCCATCATCCAGCCTAGTTACATTTAGTATGAATCGTTCGGTAAAAAAACAATACCTGCATAGCTTTTTGTTTTCGGTAAATCCCTCACTAATCGCTAAGTATTTCCTGTCTTAAATATTTTTTTAAAAATTTATCATTATTATTATTTTTAACATTGACACAGACCTCATTAACTTAAACTTTCCAAATTTCCAAATTTTTCCAAATTTTAACTCCAGGAACAGAAGTACATCTTCTCTTAGTATTTGTTCTAAGCTTACATACTCAAAGGTTCTTGTGTTTTGCATGGAATAGCATTTCCAACGTTTTCCATCTCATTGTGAAAGTCAAACGTCATCCCATAGTTTCCATATGTCCACAACTCTTTAAATTGCAGAATCGAATCAAAGTTCAATCGTAGCCTTTACAAATCCCAAATTGTACACCATTTTCATCACCGTCTTTTGCATTTCAATTAATGGATTTACTATAGTTTCTAATGTGTTCTATTTTCTTTCAACAAAGCTCGTGAGCTAAGTTTAAAAAGCCCAAGAAGTTCAGTTTGTCAATTTACGACTTTTAATCTCATAAAGTGTCTTTGAGTCTTTTGAAAGCGCGATACAGATGAAATGTATTATTGTTATTTCGTAGTCCCCCGTTCAATTCAACACCATTTTTCAAAGGTAATTAACTAGTTAAATATAAAACACCCCCATTTTGCTTCATCCTCAAGTAGCAACAGTCCATTTTCATCAAACCATTTATTCAGTCCTACTGTTAAGATTAAGATTTAAGTTGTTTAAATAAAAAAAAGCAGCTTTTGAATCTAGTCTCTGAATTCTGCTATCCTACAGGAATGCAGACAGATTTATCTTTGTTCAGTCATGACTTGACAATTTTGCATTGAAAACGGGGTTTTAGTTTGGAAAAACTTTAACCTAACCAGTAACTGCAGCAAAAATATACATCATACACAACATCAAGCCTTCTTGTGTGATGTTGCTTGATTGTTGTTTCGGTGTATTGTTCTCACAAAGCACTTCTGCCATATAAATAACAAAAATGATTAATAAACAGTAATAGGGTGGAGGCGGTTTATATTACACTTTCAATACAAAATAAAACCCTATGCAATCATTTGATTATTGATAGAATAACCGATAGCATAATCGATACAAAAAATATTTGAAAGCCCCTAGCATATCTTTGGAGTACAGTTCAAAAATACTTAACTTAACTTAACCTATACATGATATGAGTGCTCTAAATACCCAACCTATAAATAATGTCTTCATCGCGTCATTAATGGTCATAGTCATAGCCTTATCAATAATACTTTGAGTTTTTCTTTACATAAACAGGGTAACACCTCCACCTTATTTATCTGTTGTTGTTGTTGTTGTTTTTTAACATATAAACTATATCTTACTTGATAAAGGCTCAAAGACAACAGTCATACCATTAGGTCATTAGCGTTTTTATATTGTACCCCTACAATGCTCGAAAATTCAAGGCTCCAACCTCAGATAAATACTTGGCTGCTCTGATTTATCTAAATAATCTCTTGTCCTCCAGCTCACCCGTCCGTCCATGTGCTTGTCCACACGTAAGGATAGCTCAGAGTTCGCCACATTATCTGTTACTGGTCATCCTTTGACGCCAGCAAAGTTCTTAATGCCGCTCACTTTTTCTTGCCCCCCCCTCCCCCCACCATATTCTCATAGTATCCCAAAGTCGCCATGAGTTTAGATACCCACTTAAGTAACTATTAGGTTGAATGCACTCCTCTGAGTCAGACATCCAAAAATCTTAAAAGTCTCTCGCTTCTCCCAAAGTTCAAACTATTTAGTCAAAAACCCTCAACTTGTAATTTGTCAAACTCCTGGAGTACTTTTAGATAAGGTCACTAAATCACCACCATTTGTCAGGCTTGTTCATAACATGTCCTTGCTTGAGTACATACAGTTTGCCACCAGAAGATAGGCACGACACAAGCAATCAACGCAACTATCACACAAGTATTCAGGTTACACACAGTCGGCGTCAAAGTTATATGAAAGTCGAAGAATTATGATCCGTTCCCTTGAAGTTTTAATGCGGAGTGCTTTGGATTTACACACTTATTTATTTAGCCTAAAGAAAACAACCTTGTTATTTTGTCAAATCATCAAACTGCCCGCATAGCACGGTTCATTAGAGCGCATTCATCTATTTTTATATGAGATATTGAAGCTACTTACTTGCTATTATGTGTACGCACTGTGTATTTTCTTTATTGTTGTCCACCAAAGTGATAAATATTTTTGTCCAAACTTGCCCTCACACGCAACACGCACACACACTTTTCACCATTGCATCAGAATGCACAGTTTGTACCAAGAATTCCATCGTGTCTCGCATTGCGTCACCCCTTTAATCTCTTTTTTCAACAGCATGTTAACAATTCTCAACATGCGACAATTACGCCAGCAACATCTGCGCAATGTAACCAAGCATTCCGAGATGCCACGCCAAAACTTTCAGAAAATGTTTCTCTCAACAGTTAACCCTTGCAATCTCCACACAAGATCTGGTCCTTCCACAAATGTCAGTATTTCATCACAAATGTAGACATAACAGACTAGCAGTTTTATGTTAATGTTATTCATGAAAATGATATGGCAAAACATGCCTCTAAAACCTATAGGTTTTCAACATCCTTGGCTCATTGTCTACAAACATATTTGTTAACAATATGTCACTGTCGACTGGTTACACTGATTCAAAGTCCCCCCGCGCCGTCGTTAATTGCCGTCATTTATTTCATAACTCCCGCAAATCTGCGTCAACCATAAATGCTCGAAGATGCCCACGTCACCCTCTCGTGCATATTCTGATGCAATTAATCGGCTAAGAGACCAAGAATTGGTCAAAACAAATGGACATATCCGCTCTTACGGCCTTAATGGGTTAAAGCAACAAATTTGTTTTCCATGTGCACATTACACTTACTTTATGGCCACAAATAAGCATTTCATGTACAAATCATATCTATATTGTGGCCACATTGCATTTGTTTTTCACCCATGTCATGTCTGATGGTTCCACATTATTTCCTCCCATTGTTCTTGTTGTTTTAGAGGCCTCAATTTTCCCACGTATATCACTAATGTGCACAACAGTCAAGTCAAAATCATTGAATTGTCTTGCAGACCTCCAGAAATCAAGCTGAGGAAGAAAGGGGACGCGTATGTATATTTGCTTCAGTCTTAACATTCCGTCACAGTATGTTTTTTTTCTTTACAGTATCTCATAAAGGTCAGTAGCATCACATTTTGAATAAATGACACTTTGCTGCAATGTTAAGTAGTTAGTGTATTCACTGTACAGTTTGTATAACTGTGGAAATTGACCGTCAACACACAGCCATTAATCTCTAAACTGCTGACAACAAAAGTGAGTACACCTCTAAGTGAAACTGTACAAATTGGGCCAATCATTTGTGACCCATTAGTGTCCCAAGGTCTCAGTTATGAATGGGGAGCAGGTGTTTAAAGCTACACTGTTATATACTCATTAGATTGTAGCATTTCTTCAATGTAATCCCATAAAAAGTAAATGTATTTACAAAAGAAGTGAGGGGTGTACTCACTTGAGGATTAGGGGCAGTGAAGTGGAAAAAAGGGGTTGGCAGGATTCTCACTTTATTTAAATTCAGACTTTAAAGTGAGAATTTTGACTTAAATCATAGAATTCAGACTTTAAAGTCAGTATTCAGACTTTAAAGTCAGTAAAGTCAGAATTCTGACTTTAATCACAGAATTCAGAATAAAGTCAGAATTCTCACTTTTCTCACTTCAACCTCAGAATGATCACTTAACTTTAACCTCTGAATTTTCACTTTAAAGTCAAAATTCTGAGATTAGAGTCAGAATTATCACTTTAAAGTCAGAATCCGGCCAACTTTTTTTTTTCACTTCACTGGCCCTAATCCTCTTCCTTACTAATGTGAGGTACTGTATGTAACCATCAAAAATATGAACTCTGGTGTCCAGTGGGAGTTCTGGTGAGGAGGTGTGTCTGACAGTGAAGTGCCTCCAGGAGGATGACATTGAACAACCGCTGAATACTCACCATGAGAATCATCAGGGGCGATGCTTCACAGCCAACCACAGCGACAGTAGCGACGACGAACGAGAGCAGGACTTCATTTCCAGCGTAGTCTCCCGGGAACACAGACCCCGGGTGCACTGGGGCGAACGGCCAAAACTTAAAAATGAAGGTGAAGGAGTTGGACAGATGGAGGGCGAGAGGAGAAAGGTAGTGAGCAGACGACGTCAACAAAAGCAGAAACCGGAAAAGGAAGGCAAAATGAGACGGGATCAATCTTCTTCATGTGAGACCAACCATGAAGAATTGCGGGAGGAAGCCAAAGTGCAAGAGGTGGAAGATCAACTGAGTTCATGCAGCCTACACACTGCAACACCTCCAACCTCTTCTATCACTCAATCAACTCACACAAGAGAAATCAGCTCACCACACAATCAAAATCTCCCCGAGTTAAATGCAGACAGTCGGTTAAGCCTCAGCATCATCCAGGTGGGGATGAGCAAGCGAGGGGCGACAGGGTTACGGGGTCTTCTAAAGAATCACGCCCCTGAAGCAAAACACAACCCGATTGGACAGAATCTCCTCGACTCCTTAAGCGCGACACTGAACGAATGGCTCACAGACGAGAGCCTCAAATTTCTGCACGGAACGGAATGTGTGCTCGCCTCTCCTTCTATATATATGAAAAAAGAAGAAGAGGAGGAGGAACTGGATGAAGATGACCTTGAGGATGACGTGCCTGAGGGGAATGTAGGACGGGAGTGGAAGAGAGCCAACATGGCGGTTCCAGACTATGAGGCTCTCAAAAGGGAAACCCAGCAGATGGTGCTCAAAGTCAGAGAATTTTACAAAGGCACCTGGATCGTGCCTGAGGAGGCAGACACAAATGGAAATGAGGTGAGTGATGGGAGAAGCATGAGAGAGAATGTTCGTGGCCACAAGGGGGCGCTAGATAAAAAAAACAAAAGTGTTGTGTGCTTGCTTTGTCCAGGACCAGAGCACAAGTGACTCTCCAGCTCTGCCGCTGGTTGACTCCAAATCTCAGCACCTCATCCAGAAGCGAATCACAGTGGAGAAGCTGGCCAACTGGTGTGTGTCCCCAATCTTATTTATTTTAATTATGGATTGCTATGCAAATATTTGTCTTTTTTTGTGTCCATATCACCCGTTTTTTTAGAATATGAACGACTTTACTAATGTAAATGTGAATTAACTAGCAAGGTTCTGCATTTTATTTATGCTCTCTGAACATGACTGATATATCACAGGTTATGATCATGTGTGAGGCTATGTTATGAATAAATACATACATTGCAACTACTGAAAAACTCGTTATCGAAAGAGGCTGAAAAAAAAAAAGATTTATGTTCGTAGATTCACTAGATGTTTCCTTACTTCTGTCCTTTCTGATGTGCAGTCTCAGAAACATTGTGGGCCCGCTGAGTCTCACCCTGAGTGACATCACAAGTGACCTCAACAACCTGGTCAGGACATTCAGGTCAGTGCAAAACGAACACACGCGACACACCTCTATTGGGATGTGTTCATGTTTCACAGCAGAAACTGATGCCAACTCATTTCTCATATTACGGGATGCTCTGCAAAATACAACTATTTTCTTGGCTAATTTAAATTTAAAGAAAATGGATCATTAAAATTAATAATAGTCTTATATTGTTGTCTTTAGAACCTCTAATAGCAGTCAATGTATTGAAAGGTGATGAGGCGTCATTGATAAAAAATTGCTACAGCATTTCAAGTTGTGTAGTTAAGCAAAACAAAAAGAAGAAATACAACCTGCATTCAAATTGGTCAACACAGACTGACTCAAAGTGACCCTATTGGTCAAAAACAAGGAAGTGATGCCTAATCTTGGTTTGGTTTGGTTTGGTTTTATTGAACATATCAACATGAAGAAAACACAAAACACATTACAAGTATAAAATATAAGTTGAAATAAAAAAGAAAAACAAGAATAGGAAGAAAGAAAAAAGTTTATATGTTAAAAGGGGTAGGAGGAAGTGAAAAACTTGTGTATATGTATATGCGTATATATATATATATATGTATGTATATATATATATATATATATATATATATAATATATATATGTGTGTGTATATATATATGTGTATGTGTATGTATATATATATATATATATATATATGTGTGTATGTATGTGTGTGTATGTATGTATATATATATATATATATATATATATATATGTACTGATATCTATTATCCAAATAACTTTTCATATGCCAAACTTCTTATGCCATATCTTTCTAATTTATTCATTAGTATAGAAAGATCTATAGTATCAAATGCTTTTTTTAAATCTATAAAAATTCCAACAGTAAATGTTTTATTATTTATCCATGACTGCCATTGAGGTGGTCCGTTTTTCTCTTAACCCATATTGATTTTCACTTAAAAGCTTATGTTTCTCAATAAAATTGTCCAGTCAATATGAAAATATTTTTTCTAGAATGTTTGAGAACTGTGGTAGCAGTGATATTGGTCTATAATTAGTGCATATATGTCTTTCTCCATTTTTATGAATAAGAATAACTTTTTCTATTTAAATTTTTGATGGAAATATACCAACTTTAAATGACAAATTACATATATATGTGAAAGGTTGCACAACATATTTTATAATACTTTTTACTAATGTCATATCGATGTTGAAGCAGTCAGTGGACTTTTTCTTTTTTAATATTTTAACAACATTTAATACTTCTTTATCATTAACAGCCTTTAGCAACATCGTGGATGAATTATTTTTGATGTGCTTATCTATTTCATGTTTGTTTCTTGGCTCAGGGATTTCTTTTGCCAAATGACTGCCAACATGAACACAATTAATTAACATGAACAAAATAAATTAAAATAAATCAAATCTATGTCTGAAACTTTTTCAATAACAATATTTTTATCATTTATAAAATATTCTGGATAATCTACAGAAAGGAGGAGATGGGAAGGGCTGTGCCAAACCCTAATTTCAAAACATTCTGAGGTTCAGGGTTTGAATCTGTTCTCTCCATACTTACATGGATTTTCTCCAGGTGCTTGCAGGGCTTGTGTGGGAAACGAAGGAATGAAAATCGAAAATCCCCTGTTTGTTCCCATTGGCCGTTGAAGCCGTTTTCAACAGGTTTGCTATTAAATCACTGTGTCGGTGATTTAGGAGAAGTTCGGCTTCCAGGAATTCTTTTGTTTTCTGCCGAGAGGCCTCGCTGACACACACACTTGAAGAAAAACTAAAGGATATGCGTTGCTGCCAGAAAGGCATACATCATGGCACCTTACACAGCAAAACCACGTTTGTGTCACTTGTTGTCACTGTTTACATTCATGCAAGAGTCACATTCAGATTTTTACTCTTGCAAAGACAGCAATGTGTCATTTAGACCATACTTACTTACCTTGCCTAATTTCTTTTGTTTTGTTTTTTTGTACAGGTTTACCAACACTAACATCATCCACAAACCTCCAGAGTGGACCCTCATCGCCATAGTGCTTCTTCATCTGTAAGTGTTGCTTCTACTTAAATCATGTCATTAATAAAAAAAAAAAAAAATGCATGTATGTACATATAAGGACCTGTGTGGCAACTAAACAGACATACTAAACCAATTACTTCTCCCTTCTACCTGAGCTTAGGTTTAATTAAAAGCTCTGATATGTTTGTGACATACCATCATAAAAATGTGACATCCAAAGTTGTTGTTCTATACATATTTGTCCAACAACAAAAGGCGTGTTTTTCAAGAATATAGTCTTATTGCAACCACTCTGGCTAGAACTACTGTGTCCAAACTAGGGCCCGGGGACCATTTGTGGCCTGCCATCCATCTTTCACTAGCCCGCCGCAGATACTAAAAATGAAGGGTGGAGGTGGGCAGGTTGTGAAGGGTGATTGTTGGAATAGTAGACGCCACTACTACTAATAAATTTGTTTATATTAGGGGTGTTAGAAAAAATCGATTCGGCAATATATCTCGATATTGCAGCGCGCAATTCTCGAATCGATTTAATATGCGGCCGAATCGATTTTTATACATCAATTTTTCATGTAAATATTCAACAAAACGTCTTACTTAGGGTTAGGATTTACACATTAAGAATGGAAGAATGTTATATTAATGGAACATTAAGCCTTAATATTTTTATTTCAGTGCAGTTCAAACATGAAACAGACTGCAACCTGAATTTTCAGATAAATAAATAGATTTTCATACAAATCTTAGTGTACATGTACAAGTTTACTGATTAGTATTTTGTAAATTTGAGGTTTAAAAAAATCGCAATAATCAATTTATAGATTCGTATCAGGATTAATCGGTATCGAATCGTGATACCAATAAAATCGCCAGGTACTGGGCAATTCACACCCCTAGTTTATATACTGTAGCACTTTTTTACAAATAAATTATTTACCAGTAAAATAATGGCACAATTTCTTATCAAAACTCTCTACTGAATAAAGGAAATTCCATTTTTAAACCAATTTTTTTTGTTTTTTGTTTTCTCCACGTTCTGCTCTATGTCAGAGGTAAACTTTATAAAAATTAACTAATTGGAACCCAAAAAACGTATATATACGTTTAAAAAATTAAAAAGTATATTTTTTTATGCTAGAGCATACAGAAGGCTTTGATACAGCTTCTGACATGAAGAGGTCACTTAAAGCAATGGTAGTTATTACAGAATAAATGGCCAGCAGGTGGCAGCAGAGTATAAGAGATCAGCCAGGGCCATGTTGCAACAAGCTCTTTTTGCCAGTGTTTTCAACAGGTTTGTGAATAATGATGAAACTTAGCTATATTCTAATGTTAATTGCTGCAAAATGGAAACGGATACAAATATATATATTTATAGATAGATAAATAGAATAGAATAGAACAGAATATTCTGTGGGCCTTGCAAAATCTCTGTCAAAATCCAGTAAAACAGCCGGGAGCGAGGGGGTATGCTTCAGTAAAAATGGCTGGGAGTAAATGAGGTAATGATCCACCACTGACTAAGGATTGTATTTGTTTGGGTTCTTTAGTGAAGATGGGATTTGGTTGTTGTCCAATGTAGGGGTGGGTGTAACTTAGTGGGATAAATCCAAAACAATTTGCCTTATCGCCTTCATGTAGCAGTTTTTCAAAAAAGGACCCAAAAAATCTGAACAATATGTAATTGCTTGCTTGAGTTCAGAATGTTCTATGAATTTCAAAGAGGTCTCTGCATCCTTCCATTTTTCTGTATGCAGCCTTCAAAAGAAAAAGACAACCATGGTCTTGAAAATAAATTGGTGCAAAACCCTTGCAATCAAGCCCATCAAACACTTTTCGGACAAACTTGAACAAGAACAGTGATTTTACATAAATGAACTGCCATACCGCAAGGGAAACACTAACACAAATTTCAGAAAGCCACCCATCACATACTTTCTCATTTTCATTTGTATGATGCATCTTTGCATACAAACAAAAGCGAGCGAGTCATCAATCTCCTGCACTGTGCCTTCGCATCATTACGCCGCGTGTGATATTGTGTCGCCCGCGCCATATGGCGTGCGAGGATGTGCGCATTCACGTGCGTGTGCCCGCGGCGACGACAGTTCGCGGACAGTTCTGTGCTCCTCCCATCTGAGTACACACTCAAGCTTCCAGGCCTTATCTCACTCAGATTGTCCCACTCCAGATCCGTGATGGAGGCCGGAAAGCACACAAGCAGCCCTGTTCACTTCTCATGTTAAACACACACGCACACGCACACGCACGCACACCCCCACACACACACACTCACACACACACATTCATGTTAAACTGGCACTTGGGAAAAGGTTCACCTGATTTCAAGTGGCTCTGATTTATGACACCCAAGTCACTGACGTCAACGTTCTAGCTGACATGCATAACATCCACTTATTTCAATAGTTGGCCAAATGTGTCTTTGCAAAATACCCAATAATGAATTACAGGTTGGCCTTGACTTAAGGGTTTAATTTGTTCAGTGACCATGCTCATAAATCAAACCAGTCAATTATCATCGTTTTCCCCTGTGAAATTAATGGAATTTAATGCCATTAATTCGCATACAAAACTTCTTCTTTTTTTATAAGAAAAATAGCACTCTACAGTATTGTACTTTATAAAAACATATTGTATATAAAGATCACAAATAAATGGAAAGTAAACAGTTGAACAGTGCGTACATCATTGTGCATGTATACAAGAAGAAGACGGTCACAAGCGACTCATGCAGGATGCTGCAGTGATATTTTTATTTTTATAGGATCAAGAATATATGCCAGGGTGCGAGTATTCCTATATTGTCTATATTAATGTTACATTTGTGGAATATGAGTTATGAAGCAAAATGCAGTCGTTTTTATCTATCCCAGGGGGCGGCCATTTTGGCACTTGCTGTCGACTGAAGATGACATCAATGTTGCTCACAGTTCAGGCAACAACCAATCAGAGCTCACCTGTTTGCTGAAGCTGCGCTGTGATTGGTTGTTACCTGAGCAACATTGATGTCATCTTCAGTCGACAGCAAGTGGCAAAATGGCCGCCCCCTAAGATGGATAAAAATGGATGGATTTTGCTTCATAACTCATATTCCACAAATGTAATATTAATCAGAAAGTTATCTTTATACTAGTGAGGTCACGTGTAGCATATTATTGTCAAGAAATGTTTAAGGTTGACTTCCATTTTACAGGGTTATCATTTATTATTTTTTGTATTTTACATTTATATGAATACTGTATTTAGTGACCCGCTGCGTATTCACAGTTCAACGTTCACCTGTAGCAAATTTAGTTTTTACAACCTAGCCTCCTCTATTTACTGAAAAACTCACTAATTTGTGTTTTTTGTTTTCAGGCTAATGGAATAAAAGTAGTGCTTTGCCTGCCATGTTGTGGCATCTATAGGCAATTCTTGGAGGACATCTATGATTGGTTTTGCTATTAGCAGCTAGTCCCGCTGTGTAAAATAATCATTTTAATTTTCGCCGCCTTTGATTGGCTGCCAGTCAGATCACGTGATCCCCATAGAGCACGATTGCTGATGTGCTGCAAGACTTCTGGTGGGTCTGGATCAGGATAATCATTTCTCATCATGACAGTGGACGCATCTCAATTTAGATGGTGTGCTGTCTTTTCTTTCATTTTGCATTTTAAACTTGGATAGGAACCAGTGCCAGTGGTACCGCATGATTTCATCAGTCCCCATTCAAATCCGGGCTACTGTTTCTCCGCCATAAATAATTTGCTACGGTGTGGTTATCTATCTGCTGCCCAGCAGCTGTGGAGCTCGTCTGGCCTCAATTGTTCGAGTCACTTTGAATAATGGATGCCCTCCTTTGCAACACGGGAACCTGAGGAGAACCACAGATAAACCCAACTCCACGCAGATACGTACACAACCAGAGATGGAACACAGAGACGGGTTGCAAGTGTCGAATTAGTCATGTGGAATCATTGTCATCCTCCTAATTAGCCACATGAGCTACGTAAAGATTCAACATAAAGGGGGGGGGGGGGTTAATGTACACCATAGTTGTTGCAAATTGATATTGTTGACTTCAACACAATTCTTAAAGAATTCCAAATCTACCCGCATCCAGGTTGACCAGTGTGTCTTCAGTAGTTGATGAAGCCTTGAAGACGCCTTCGTCCGTCTCGCATGTAAACACCCTGATGGAGGAACTGGGCCTACAACAACAAGATCTCTTGAACCTGCTCCAGCCCTTTAAACCCACCACCACACTGACATAAACAAAATACACTTCAGGGAATGGACACTTGGAATTGGTTGTGTAATTGAACCAAATAAAGCTATTTTCCATCTGTTTGTTTATTCAAGAGTTATTTGTGTTTTTCTTGCATTACTATCTGCATGTTGGTTAGATTTTGTTTGTCCAGTCAAATTTCCGCCTCTAATCAAAGGTCTGGTCAATATAATGTATGCTGTTTAATTTTTGTATCTCATTAGAGATAAATATTGCGCAGCATTAGCTACAAAATCAACTGTGGGATGTGTGCAAATCACTTCCTTGGAAGAGCTTGAAAACGTTTGCATGTGTGTCCAAACAAATCACACCCAAGATTTCCCAGTAAAAACGACACAATGTGGACAGCCCGCTTATAGCTGCACTGCAAGATATTTGGCATTGTCATAAAAGTGACGCTAGTCCAGTAGACTTCCTTCACAGGCTGCTTTATGGCACTCTAATTGCATTTGTTATATGGGGATGGTATTTGATTTTCACCAGATGGTACTCGCAACTTTATTTTTTATTTTTTCCTGTTTGGTCCAAGTGATACAACTTTGTCATGGAGATTGGGGATGTGATTGATGACTTGCATAGCTTCACTGCCTTTTTTTTTTTTAAGCATGCAATCACTTAACTAAGTCAGTTACAGTTTCTTTCCGTTCCGTTCCGTCTTCAATTCCGCTTATCCGGGGTCGGGTCGCGGGGGCAGCAGCTTTAGCAGGGAAGCCCAGACTTCCCTCTCCCCAGCCACTTCAGCCAGCTCCTCCGACGGGATCCCAAGGCGTTCCCAAGCCAGCCGTGAGACGTAGTCTCTCCAGCGTGTCCTGGGTCGTCCCCGGGGCCTCCCGCCGGTAGGACATGCCCGGAACACCTCCCCAGGGAGGCACCCAGGAGGCATCCGAACCAGATACCCGAGCCACCTCAACTGGTTCCTCTCAACTTGGAGGAGTAGCGGCTCGACGCTGAGTCCCTCCCGGATGACCGAGCTTCTCACCCTATCTCTAAGGGAGAGCCCGGACACCCTGCGGAGGAAACTCATTTCGGCCGCTTGTATCCGGGATCTTGTTCTTTCGGTCACGACCCACAGCTCGTGACCATAGGTGAGGGTAGGAACGTAGATCGACCGGTAAATCGAGAGCTTTGCCTTTCGGCTCGGCTCGGCTCCTTCTTCACCACAACGGACCGATACAGCGTCCGCATCACTGCAGACGCTGCACCGATCCGTCTGTCGATCTCCCACTCTAACCTACCCTCACTCGTGAACAAGACCCCAAGATACTTGAACTCCTCCACTTGGGGCAGGATCTCATCCCCGACCCGGAGAGGGCACTCCACCCTTTTCCGACTGAGGACCATGGTCTCGGATTTGGAGGTGCTGATCCTCATCCCAACCGCTTCACACTCTGCTGCGAACCGCTCCAGCGAGAGCTGGAGATCATGGCTTGAAGAAGCCAACAGCACCACGTCATCTGCAAAAAGCAGAGATGCAATGTTGAGGCCACCAAACCGGACCCCCTCAACACTCCGGCTGCGCCTAGAAATTCTGTCCATAAAAGTTATGAACAGAATCGGTGACAAAGGGCAACCTTGGCGGAGTCCAACCCTCACAGGAAACGAATTTGACTTACTGCCGGCAATGCGGACCAAACTCTGACATCGGTCGTACAGGGACCGAATAGCCCGTATCGGGGCCCGGTACCCCATACTCCCGAAGCACCCTCCACAGGACTCCCCGAGGGACACGGTCAAACGCCTTCTCCAAGTCCACAAAGCACATGTGGACTGGTTGGGCGAACTCCCACGCACCCCCAAGGATCCTGCTGAGGGTGTAGAGCTGGTCCACTGTTCCACGGCCGGGACGAAAACCACACTGCTCCTCCTGAATCCGAGATTCAACTTCCCGACGGACCCTCTTCTTCAGCACCCCCGAATAGACCTTACCTGGGAGGCTGAGGAGTGTGATCCCTCTAAAGTTGGAACACACCCTCCGGTCCCCCTTCTTAAAAAGGGGAACCACCACCCCGGTCTGCCAATCCAGAGGCACTGTCCCCGATGTCCACGCGATGTTGTAGAGACGTGTCAACCACGACAGCCCCACTACATCCAGAGCCTTTAGGAACTCCGGGCGAACCTCATCCACCCCCGAGGCCCTGCCACCGAGAAGCTTTCCAACCACTTCAGTGACTTCGACCCCAGAGATAGGGGGGCCCACCTCAGAGTCCCCAGACCCTGCTTCCTCATAGGAAGGCGTGTCGGTGGAATTGAGGAGGTCTTCGAAGTATTCTCCCCACCGATTCACGACGTCCCGAGTCGAGGTCAACAGCACCCCATCTCCACTATACACAGTGTTAATGGCGCACTGCTTTCCTCTCCTGAGACGCCAGATGGTGGACCAGAATTTCCTCGAAGCCGTCCGAAAGTCGTTCTCCATGGCCTCACCGAACTCCTCCCATGTCCGAGTTTTTGCCTCAGCGACCACCAAAGCCGCATTCCGCTTGGCCAGCCAGTACCTGTCAGCTGCCTCCGGAGTCCCACAGGCCAGAAAGGCCCAATAGGACTCCTTCTTCAGCTTGACGGCATCCCTTACCACTGGTGTCCACCAGCGGGTTCGAGGATTGCCGCCCCGACAGGCACCAACCACCTTACGGCCACAGCTCCGATCGGCCGCTTCAACAATGGAAGCGCGGAACATGGTCCACTCGGACTCAACGTCCCCCGCCTCCCCCGGGACAATGGAGAAGCTCTGCCGGAGGTGGGCGTTGAAACTCTTTCTGACAGGGGATTCTGCCAGACGTTCCCAGCAGACCCTCACAATACGTTTGGGCCTGCCTGGTCGGACCAGCATCTTACCCCGCCATCGGAGCCAACACACCACCAGGTGGTGATCAGTTGACAGCTCTGCCCCTCTCTTAATCCGAGTGTCCAACACATACGGCCGCAAATCCGATGACACGACTACAAAGTCGATCATCGAACTGCGGCCTAGGGTGTCCTGGTGCCAAGTGCACATATGGACACCCTTGTGCTTGAACATGGTGTTCGTTATGGTCAGTCCGTGACGAGCACAGAAGTCCAACAACAAAACACCGCTCGGGTTTTGATCGGGGGGGGCCGTTCCTCCCAATCACGCCCCTCCAGGTCTCACTGTCATTACCCACGTGAGCGTTGAAGTCCCCCAGCAGAACGAGGGAGTCCCCAGGGGGAGCGCTCTCCAGCACACCCTCCAAGGACTCCAGAAAGGGTGGGTACTCTGAGCTGCTGTTCGGTGCATAAGCACAAACAACAGTCAGGACCCGTCCCCCCACCCGTAGGCGGAGGGAGGCTACCCTCTTGTTCACCGGGTTAAACCCCAACGCACAGGCGCCTAGCCGGGGGGCAATAAATATGCCCACACCTGCTCTGCGCCTCTCACCGTGGGCAACTCCAGAGTGGAAGAGGGTCCAGCCCCTCTCGAGAGGATTGGTACCAGAACCCAAGCCATGTGTGGAGGTGAGTCCGACTATGTCTAGTCGGAACTTCTCAGCCTCGCACATCAGCTCGGGCTCCTTCCCTGTCAGAGAGGTGACATTCCATGTCCCCAGAACTAGCTTCAGTAGCCGAGGGTCGGACCGCCAAGGCCCCCGCCTTTGGCTGCCACCCAACTCACTACGCACCTGACCCCTTTGGCCCCTTCCACCGGTGGTGAGCCCATGGGAAGGGGGACCCACGTTGCCTTTTCGGGCTGTGCCGGGCCGGGCCCCATGGGTGTCGGCCCGGCCACCAGACGCTCGCCTTCGAGCCCCACCTCCAGGCCTAGCTCCAGAGGGGGGCCCCGGTGACCCGCGTCCGGGCAAGGGAAACGAAAATCCAAAGTTCGTGTTCATCATTGGGGTCATTTGAGCCATGCTTTGTCTGGTCCCTCACCTAGGACCTGTTTGCCATGGGTGGCCCTACCAGGGGCATGAAGCCCCGGACAACATAGCTCCCAGGCTCATTGGGACACGCAAACCCCTCCACCACGATAAAGTGATGACTTACGGAGGAGCAGTTTCTCAGTTGGTCTGTCAGTTACAGTTTCTCTCATTGATATACCGTACCATTGTAATAATGTTCCATTTGAATATTAAAATGATTAATCAAGTGAAAACATTTGATTTGGGGCTGGCGTGGCTGCTTTAGAGTGGCTCATTGTCAGCCCCGAGTGCGTGTACATCACAGAGAGAAGGCAGAAAAACAAAGTCAAGTCAAATGTGACAGCCAGATTGTGGATCAGGCCTTTGTGCTGGTGTGGCCGCCTTAGAGTGTCTTGTTGTTGACCACGAGTGCACAAAGCAACCATGTGGAACTGTTTGACAAATTCTAATCAAATGAGAAAAAAAAATTGAATCCATAAATTAGAAAATGTTAAATGTTTGTTAATTGTTTTAATTTATTGATACAAACATAATAAAGCACATGTGTACATAATAGCAAGGCTAAACAATAATAATAAATAGTCAACAAGACAATTGTGTTTACATGCATCAGTCCAGCAATAAGAACATGGGGAAAAGTGCAATGACGTTTTGGAATGGAAGCGATTATTTGAGTCCGTGCTGGGTCTCCTTGTGCCGTCTCAGGTCCACTTTCCTCTGGAAGCCTTTGCCGCAGAGGTCGCAGGCGAAGGGCTTGAATCCCGTGTGCTTCCGGCTGTGCGTGATCAGGTTGGAGCTCTGGCTGAAGGCCTTGCCGCACACTTGGCACTTGTGCGGCTTCTCGCCTGCGCGCAAAAAGGAAACGTGTCGTTCACACTTCGGCTTGTTGTGCAGTTTTTGTTTTTTTTAAACATCATATTCACGTTAGGGTCCATGTACTAGTAGGCTGTTTGTCCTCACAAGTGAGACAATTTAGCACAATATTAGAATGCCTGTATGACAATTCTGTACACTACTAGGACAACTACGTGCTACTAGTGAGCCTAAACCAATAGTGGGAATTGTGATGCTACATGAAGGCTCCACGAGGCTTTTAGTGCATGATAGATGCCTGCTACTTGAGCCTAGTAATGTTACTAGTGCTGCACAGTCGTATAACAGTAGGATTTATTTTTATAATAGTAAGTCAAAAGTGGCACTAGTCGCGGAGTTTTTTTTTTTACTTATATGACATTGTCACTTTACTAGTGCGCCTTGTCTTTTTTTCTTTTTTTTTTCTTCTTTTTTTTTTTTTCTTTTAAGAGCTCAGTATTGTTCATTCGGAAATGTCATCATCATTGCTCTTTTATTTTTTTATTTTATTTATTTTTTTATGTGTGTGTGTGGGTGGGTGAGTATGTGTATGTGCGTGCGTGCGTGCGTGCGTGCGTGCGTGCGTGTATTTGTTAGCTCACCAGAAAACCTATTAGAAAAAATCTCATACCGTTCACCTAAACCGAACACCAGGAGACCCGAGGGGACCAAAGAAAACCAAGGAAGGTGAAATCCAGCACCGACCAGACACCCCCCACCAGAACTCCTCCCCAGCCCAAGAAACATCCAGACCCCAACAAATCCAAAAAACATAAAATCAGGGAGGCCTCAAGAGACCAAAGGAGAGACCGAGAAAAGGAAGGAAGGACGAAGCCGCGTGAGATCCGCAGACACCAGCCTCCACCGATTCAATAACCTGAGGAGGAAACAGATTGTGTCTGAGTTTCGGTAGATGCTGGTGTGGTGGATCTGGCATGCATGAAAATCTCCACCAAAGAGGGGAGCCGTCGACCCCCGCTGGAACAGAGCAAGCGCAACACCTCAGGGCCCCCCAGGCCGCGGCAGCGCCAAAGGACGACCCCCGGGCCCCGCCAGGGCCACCGGCCGGAGAGCAAACCCAGGAGCAGGAGCGCCCCCCGCCCCAACACGGCCCGCGCCCCCGACCCAACGCAGCAGGACGGGGCACTGCAGGCCCGCCAGGCACCCCACCGGCCCCCAACCCCCGCACCCCCCACGACCCCCCGCCCCCCATCCACCCCCGCCACCCACCCCAACCCAGCCCCA
The DNA here is from genome assembly GCF_054856555.1 of Leptonotus elevatus. Lineage (NCBI taxonomy): Eukaryota > Metazoa > Chordata > Actinopteri > Syngnathiformes > Syngnathidae > Leptonotus > Leptonotus elevatus. The sequence goes on along the minus strand of NC_141239.1, from coordinate 37,195,157 downwards.
GCCGCCCCCACGTCCCCAATCCCCCAGACACCCCCCACCCCGCAACCCCCACCACCGCCCCCCCCAACAAAGCCGCCCCCCCCCGACCCCACCCCGACCAACCGGCAGCCCCCCAACCCCCGACCCCCAGCCCCCGGGGACCACCCGCACCCAGGCACCGGCGCCGAAGAGGGGCCGGACAGCGGAGCGGAGAGGGCAGCCGCGCCCACCCCACCCCCCGCCATGTGGAAGGACGGAACACCGGGGGCAGAAGGGGGAGATGGGGGCACCGGAGGGCGGCCGACACCCCCGAACCCCAGGCCCAGCGGGGGAAGGCCCTGGTCGTCACCCCAGCGTTCTTTGTGAAAATTAACCCCTGTTACTGAGTCCGCCAGCTCACCGACTGGCGAACTCTACCCCTAAACCGTGAATGTGACCCCACCCAGTATATATATAAGTGTGTGTGTGTGGTGCATTAAAATTAGGAGCAGGTGAACCGGAGCCGATGGAAATGATATTCCCACGCTCCGATCCACCCGCCACCCAAGCATGTTACTGAGTGTATGTGGTGCATTAAAAAAAATAGATAGGGCGGGAACACGGACAGGGGACCGCAGCACTGCTCTATACTGCGGCCCCCAACCGATGGCACCCCCACAAGCCCCCCCCACAAGTTGTGTGGTGTATTAAAATTGGAGGGGAGTTGTAGGGTGAAGACGGTGTTTCCACCCTACCCCACCCCCCAAAGTGTGTTATGTGCCCTATATGTCTATAAAAGTGTATTGTGCAAACCTAGTGTAGTGAGTTAAGAGGAGTGACCAGCGGGGCCCTCCCCAACCGGGCGGGGGCAGGAGGCGCACCGGCCCACCGGCCCACCAAGCCCCCACCCACCCCACCAGGACCCCGGCGGGCATATGGGACCCGTCCGGCGGGGCGATAGGGCTCGCCCCCCGGATACTGGGTCCCGCCCGAGGTGCCAGGACGCCCACTGGAGCGGGGCGGGCACGACATCAAACCCCAGCCACCCCCGCCGGCCCCCGTAGCACCGAGACCCGGGCCATGGATGGAGCCCCCGGCCCAGGGGAGGGGAAGGAAGGCGTATCGGGGAGGGGGAAGGGAGGGGGGAAGGAGACGACAAGAAGGGCAGGGGGCAGCGGCAGGGACGCAGAGAGAGGGGGAGAGGAGGAGGAAGGGTGACGAGGGAGAAGGGACAGGGAGGCTGAGGACGGGCGGGGAGAGGCGAGGAGGGAGAGGCAGCAAGGGGGAGGAAGGGGGAGGGGAGAGGGAACCACCGGGCACCCCGGCGGCCCACAGGCCCCGAACCGCGTCGCCGGGCCCAGAGCGACGGACCGCGCCGGAACGGCGCCGCCCCCGACACCAGGGAAAGCCCCGCAACGCAGCACCCCCCAAGAGACCCAGGGAACGGCCAAGACGCAGCCGCCACCCAGCAGCCAACAGAGGGGCAGACCCGCCCACGCCCAGCCAGGGGGGACAGCACCCACAGAATTAACCCACTGGCATGCCGTGAATCCGAATATCAACCCCTGGTGCCCATCGGAGGTGAATCCGCTCGATCCCGCTGGCAGCAGCCGGGTTCCTGACTATAGAAACACAACCATTAGTTACAAATTGCCTAATACAGAAACATCAATGCAAGTTATAACGCTGCTGTGGCTCTCGCTAACAGGCAGAATTAAGATCCAAGTTTAGGTTAAAAAATTCTATATACGTAGACCATGTTTCTTTAAATTTTGACATTTGGTTTTTATTTGAGGCAGATATTTTTTCCATTAAAATATGATTTATGAGGAGGTTAGACCATTGGTCGATATTCAAAGTTTGTTTATTTTTCCAGTTAACAAGAATTGTTTTTTTTGCGATAGTAAGGGCTACAAGTGTAGATTGAAATTGTTTATGTGGTAAGTCAGTTGTTGTTAAGTCACCTAGCAAACACAAGTTTGGAGAGAACGGTATCCTACAGTCCAAGACAGCGGAAAGTTTTTCTAAGACTTTAGTCCAGAAACACATAACCGGAGTACATAACCATAAAGCATGAAAATAAGTGTCTGTAGTGTTTTGTAAACACTGGAGACAAATGTCGGAGTCTGAGAGTCCCATTTTCTTCATCATATATTGAGTAATGTATGTTCTGTGAATAATTTTATATTGGATAAGTTGTAAATTTGTGTGTTTTGTCATTTTAAAAACATTTTCACAAACTTGAATCCAAAAGACAGATTCCGGAGCTATAGACAAGTCTGTTTCCCATTTTGAGATGGGTAAAGACGTTTTATCAGTATATGAAAGTAACTTATATATTTTTGAGAGTTTTTTTGTTGTTGTTGGAGAAAGCTTGGTAATATCTTTAGCTAAAACAGGCGGTTGGAGCGTACCCTGGAGTGTTGGAATTTGTTTCTTTATCATACTTTTAACTTGCAAATAATGTAAAAAGTTTCCGTTTTTTATTTTGTATTTTTGGAGCAAGGATGTATATGATATAAACATATTATCTGAGAAGAGATGGTGGAGATGTGTAATTCCTTTCTGCTCCCACACACTCAAATAAAACGATTGGTTGTTAATTTGAAAGTCGGGGTTATGCCATAGGGGAGAAAGCCCGCTGGGCTCCACTTTGGCTTTTGTCATTTCTAGTGCCTTCCACCAGGCAGTCAGGGTGGCGGAAATCATTGGATTTTTAAAGCAGTTATGGCGCTTAATCGATGTTGTAATAAAGAGTAAATCTAGGAGTCTGAGGTTATTACAATCCTTCTGTTCTAGTTCCAGCCAACAGTTAGTATCTCTATTGGGTTGTGCCCATAAAATAATATATTGTAGCTGGTTGGCTATATAATAGTGCATAAAATTTGGTGCCTCTAGACCTCCTTGTCTTACTATTGTGGACAAAGTGCATACTATCGAATATCAAATGAAGTTGAACATTTTATGTGCTCGATAGCATGTTATCTATATTACTAGGAAAGCACTAGATAATAACAAGTAGAATTTTATAGTCACTAGTAGCATGCAGTTGCTAGTGCAATCAAGCATATCGAATAAATGCTCAAATGGTTTTCCATGAAGCCATTTAGCTGAACATCCATGATATCCAGCTAAAGGTTTACACGCTAGTATACTTTTTTTTGTCAATAGTGAGACATTTCAGTGCATTAGTAGAATGACTGTCTTACTAGCAACTAACTAGCATTTTTTCTTCCCATAGCATGACATTTCTGCACTAGTAGGACCACGTTGGCATACGAGTAGGAAGCAAAACTATGCGCTCGTTGTGTGCTACTTACACTACCAGTAAAATGCTAGATGTTCATTAGTAGAATCTTATACTGACTAAGAGTACTAGTAGCACAAAGTCAATCAGATGGAATAAATCCCTAAATACTGATACTAGTGAGGCAAAATTGTGCATTTGACAACTGTGAGCTACTCCAGTCGTACCACTAGTGACATTATGAAATTCTAATAGTTAATATTTAGCACCTCACTAGTAGCATGCCAACATCAACTAGTGCACAGTTTTGCCTCGCTAGTAGCATGTAGTTGTATACTAGTGTGCTAAAGTTAAAAAGTCCGATCAGTGAGAACAAAGCATATGCCAGTACATGGACCTCATATCAAGCAGATGGAATAAATGTTCAAGCGGCTTTCATAGTGTGTCTCTTGTACCTGTGTGGATGAAGGTGTGCTTTTTCATGTCGGACTTCTGATGGAACCTCTTCCCGCAGTACTGACACGGATACGGCCGCGTGTCCGAGTGGATGAGAAGGTGCGTGGACAGCGTGGACGAGCGCTTGAAGCTTTTCCCGCAGATTTTGCAGCTGAAGCTCCTCTCCTGTACACGTAAACACGTTTGGATTTTTACACGCACATAAACGTGACGTAAATGTCAGTTTTAGGGGAACTTGCCGTCTATCAGTGTTTCCCGGCCTTTGGGCCACGGCTCATGTTTTACATTAGAAAAGGGTTTACAAGTTACAGCACACCACCCAGCAAAAATGTCTAAAAGAGGTGCATTAGCAGATAGAAAAAGTCCACACACCCCTGTTTAAATGACAGAAAGAAAGAGATTGGGATAAATAATTTTAAAAGTTTTTACAACATTATTTGTGGTATTTTGTGCCGGTCTCATTCACGGGTGGTCAAAGGGAAATAATTTTTGTTTGTCTGTTTTTTTACTAACTATTTTATAGTTAATAAAGTAATGATTTTGAGTCATAAAATAAAAGATATTGGATAAGGAAATAATTGCATATTCAAATTTTTTTTATCATCTCAGGTAAAACCGCTTAATTTATTGTCAAAAATGGAAACTAGAAGTAGAATAATTTTCGTATCAGTATAACTTGCTAACTTATTGTAAATCATAAATCGTCATCATCTATTTTAGGGTTTCACTGTAACGGTACTAGAAAAGTAGCACATTACGCTATTATACCTCACAAAAATAAAACAATACTGTCTATTTTTTGTGTACATGTAATTAGCAAAAAAATGTGTACTGTATTTTACGTATTCCAAAGCATACCTGCGAGTGTACCGCCCTGTGTTGGTCCAGGCTGACCGCATGGCCGAACGTTTTACCACAAATCCCACACTCAAAGGGACGCGTCCCACTGTGCGACCGCCTGACGTGGACTTCCAGCCCGTGCGGCGTGGAGAACACCTTTTGGGAGAAACGATTCAACCTTCAGAAACTCATTGGGAATACAGACTTTTCGTAATCAGTGTCATTGATCGTGAAATGCTCAAATTACTTGCAGGTACACTTTCATAATCTGATGATAAAAACAATGTTGCCCTGTCTGTCTAGCTATCTAGCTAGCTAGCTGGCTAGCTAGCTGGCTATTCTGTTGTTGTAGTGAAATGCTCAAATTACCTGTAGGTACACTTTCACAATCTGATGACAAAAACAATGTTGCCTTATCTATCTATCTTGCTAGCTAGCTTGCTATTCTGTTGTTGTAGTTTGTTGAAAGAGTAAGGATCCCCCCCCAATCAATTTAATTTGCTGAAACAATTGATGGAGTCATTGATATTTTTACAGCACAGTAGGCCTACAGCGATGCACCACCTGTTTTTCGTGGGAGTTCTGCCCATGTTGTGATTAGCGATTAGTCGATTTAAGGTCGACTTGGTAAGCTAACGTTACCTTGTAACACTTGATGCACTTATAGGAGCTGTCAGAGTTGTGGTTGACGCACATAAACTCTTCACTCTTGATGATTTCGGACCCACGTTGCTTCTCTTTGAGGTCCCCAAACATGTCAGCATTCCTCTTCCCGCACATCCGTTGGATTTGGATTGGAGCTGAGCAGTCCTGGTAGCATCCTTTGGTCCGAGGCTCGGCGCGGCCCTGCTGCAGGTCCAGCTGGTGTAAGCGTCGGTGGTACGCAGCCGGGACGGCGTGTCTCAGGTCTGACGCGGGGTAGGAGGACCAGGGATAAGCGGGGAACAGGGACATGTTGAAGTGGTGGCCGTCCTCCACGGTGGGTGTGGAGCATTCCTCCGAATCTGGAATGTGAGCAAATATCAGTATTTTGGTGCTTTGAGATATACGAGCTTTGATTCAGAGGAATTTTTTGCTTTGTCTTACAAACAGAAATTTGAGCTACGAGTGCGCTATCATGGTGGCTGTGAAGTTAACTGTTGCTAGTTTAATGCTAACACTTATATGTAAATGCCATAGATGGGCTAACATATAGCGACAGTGTTAAACTTTTAAGCAACCGTTATTTGAACACAAAAAGTACAGCGACACAAAACAGATAACAATACTCATTATTGGCATATATTCTTTATCCACTCCGACTCACTGCGTCAGTTACAGTAGTTGTGAAATTAATTTGTATCTCTGTGACTGTGATATACTGCCCTCCGGTGGCCAACTTGTGCACACCAGAAGGAGCTACAATGAATTAATCGTGATGCGCAGCGTTTGATTCTCCATTCATTTCAATCGGGAAAGATGATTTGACACAAATGTTTTGTCTTCTCCCTTACACTTGCAACAGCTGCATAAAATTTGTTTTACATCAGTCAGTTTTGTGTGATTGTGTTAACGTCCTATCACGGATATATTTGAAATGGTTAATTATGCTCTGAAGTTGTGTCTCAACATACTGTTACTAAAACCTTTTTAGCCATCTAGAGTAAGGGGGAAAAAAGTGAGCTACATGCTCAGTCAGCAGAAATAACATCAATTGAATTGCACTTACCATGGGCAGTGTGAGGTAAGTCATTACTTCCATTTTGCATATTTTTTCAATGTTTTGAGCCATAAGGGAGTGTGTGACTCAAACTAATGCAATCTTGTTCCTCGCATTTTCAGGAAAAGATTTATTAATATATAAAACTGTTACCTAAATTGTCCTCCAATTCTGGACTTCCGCATATTGCTAAGCTTTTACTAACTTTTGATATGGAAGTGAAGGTCAACTGTTAAATAAAATCTCTGTTAAAATAAATAAATATATATATATATATATATATATATATATATATATATATATATAACACATGAAAATGTCCAACGAATGTTTGTTTTTTTAATTGTGGTATTGTGACCTGTTTTGGGCTTTTTGATGGTTCTGATCAAGCCATTTCAAAATAAAATATTGTTTAAAGTATGCTATACTGTAATTTTATAAAGGCATCAACAAATCTTGTTCAATCATTCCAAAAAATATACTGACTCTTTAATTGGCCATTACACATTGATTTCACTTAGATTTGGGTGTTTTTTTGGCATAGATAATGGTCTAATAAGTTAAAAATAAAAAAACGGTTTAAATTAAATATAGTGTACTGGCACAAAATAAAACAATTGTGTAACAAAAAAAAATATATATAGCCTATTATATATCATTTTGATTGAAGTGTTTTTGTAAATTATAGAAAATAGCACTACATTTAAGATTATTCCGTGGCATAAAAGACAACAAAAAACGTGCATAATAGCTAGCCAAAGAGTGAGTATTTTTTTCTTCATAACTGGCTAAACACCGTAAATGTAAAAACGTGATTAAAAGTGACCTAACGAGATTTGTTTTGGATGTCTTTGTAACATTACAATTAATTTAGCTAATTAGATTTTTCTTAATGTAATTAATGTTAACGTTTTCAAGTGTTATTGCATTTATTTATTTTTTATGTAAACAGCAAACTTTTAACATGGTCTTCACCTCCATGTCAAAAGTTAGTCGAAGTTTTCACAATACAATACGCTTGACTGCACTTAACGGCAACTTAAAGAAACTTCCAAATAAACACGTTGAATGAGACCTGGGGAGGAGGACGGGGACGGAGGACGCCACAAATCACAGTCGGAGGCACGGTCACTCTCTCCGTAGCTGAGCGGGGAGCTGGATGGAAGTGAACCCGGGGACAGGACCTGGGGGCCCGGGGACAGCCTGTCCGTGTTCACGCCCTCCAAACTCGAGTCCACGTGACATTTTGTCTCTAAAGTTAGCCAACAGGACACACCATTAAAAACAAACAAACAAAAAAACATTAATTTGACATTGTTTTAAAAGTCTTGGTTATTTCTGTTGGCATATAAATGATCGGGTCGGTGCGTGTTTGCGTGCGTAAATACGCATGACCAACCTGCGCTTATGTGAGCCAGAAGAGTATCCAGGCCGATGTGGACGTCATCCGGGTATCGGGGCTGGTGGTAGCTGTGGGCCCGCTTACTCTTCACCAGGAAAGACCTCGGCATGTTGCTTATAGTGACTCAACTCTTGTGTCCTTGTCACTGCCTCTCACTTGACTGCAGCGCTTATAGCTCTTGAGCAACTTGGGGTTGATTTTTTTTTTGGGGCACTATTACGCATGCGCAGGGAGACTGCAGTGCTTGCCAGGTGTTGCGTGGCAGGTGTCCTAAATGCTCCCTCCCTCTCAAAAGTTAGACTGTATGCACAGGTATATTTATGGTCGACTAAATCAAAATCAACTGAAATACATATTTGGAACAGTTAATGCGCAGAATGTATTTTTGGTGTTACTATATAATTGCCAAAGGCTCAGGACAAGTTTACTTTTATTTGCTTTATTTTAATTGGATTTGTTTTATTTGCAAACCATCATGTTAGATTCACATTGTGGTCACACCATTAGGTACACTTGCACAAGATCACATGTAAGCTGTGTCAAAAACAATGTGTCCCTAGTATTTTGTTTACCTTATTTGTATTCTTTACTTATTATAATGTACCCTAGTGTTCACTTAGAAATGTATTTTCAAAGAATAGCAGTCTTGTTGTTGGTGGGTTTTTTTTACCACCATATCTGCATTTCTGATTAATTTACTGTTATCTTTGATTCACTGTTTATTTGGGGGGGGGGGGCACTAAAATAAATAAGGCTATTTTAAAGTTCAGAACAGTAACTGATTTCTCCATAACCACAATTGTATATGACAGAATAAAAGTGCAGAGTGACTAAAAGCATATAGCAACTGACATCATTCCCTTCGTAAGAAACATAGCAAACTGTATAGCAACTACTAAATAAAAATGACAAGTTAAAATAAGACTGAAATACCTCATCATCATAAGGGAGAGCATACGACAAGGCCATAGCCATTCAATGACCCAACCCAAAACACAGTCATAAATTACAGTAAATCAACTTGCCATTTAGTTTGATGTACTTTAAGCATTTAAGTTCAGTTCTACATTATTGAATTATTTTAGGGCAACTGGTTTCTTTCCTCAAACTTTTTCAATAAATACAACGTATCTAGGTTTACACTTGTGCTTTTCTGCATATATTAACTCATTCACTGCCATAAGTTCATTAAAAAAAAAAGATTAGAAAAAATTTGGGGCGATAGGCGATTCAAATTTGTAATTGTAGTTAATCACATGACTTCACTCGTTAACTCACGATTAATCACAATTGTTTATATCTGTTCTAAATGTACAATAAAAAAATTCTAGGTATTCCTACTCTTGTTAACAAAAGTGGAAAAAAAATTAAACTGATAGAAATAGTTCAAATACATTTTTGACGTTTATAGCCGTCCATGGCAGTGAATGAGTTAATATTGCGGCTGTAATTTGCAGTAATGTACAATTGAACTAGTATACTGAAATCTGTGTATTATGACATAAAAACACAAATAGTAATATTTGCTATTTATCGTGTTGTGAAATACACTTTCTGTCCATAACATTACACATGCACTGAGGTCCGAGCAGTAGGTGGTTGTAATGTTTAGTTAACCGTGTTTATAGTGTGCTGTATTGTATATATATATATATATATATATATATATATATATATATATATATATATATATATATATATATATATATATATATATATATACTTACTTGCCTAATAAGTTGTAAAAAAGTAAGTCACACTTTTTTTGAGAAAGCAAGCAACATACATTTTTTTTCGATGAAGATAACATGAAATTATTGATCACAAACACAGTATAGAGCTGTTCACATGGTGAAAAAAAACTGACTTTCCATTCTAAAATGAGGAACATGTATATTGTCTGTTTACAATTATGTTTTTTTTAAATAAAAAATATGAATTATCTCTAAATTGTCTACATCATTGTGTTTATTTCAATTGTATTGTTCATACATTTTTGCAAGAAATTTTGCATTTCGACCACAATAATAAACGCAACAAATGCAGTTAAAAAAAAAAAAAAAAGCATCTCGGAATTTCATTACATTGTTCTAAGTGCATCTAGCGTGTTATTTCCTGTGAGTGCATATTTAAAAATTCAAACTAAATAGCTGACTTTCATATCTGTCATTTTACTTTTGCTAATACTTTGAAATCCCTATTAATAAAAGATAAGATGACGTCGCTTAGACAACTAGAGAGTAAGTGACATATGAATACAACCAGCCCTAAAATGATCTCGTGTGTGTATTGCGGATGACCCAGGCAGGTCGATGCATATAGTGGCCTTTTTGTTTGGCCGCTTGTAAGCCGATCCTGTTAATGAGCCGGCCGGCAGCCTTGCGCAACAGCCTGCTGGTGGAGACTTGCGGTGTAACTTTACAGTTGCTCTGCTTCACCTTACCGTCGCCGACTTCAGCCTGATTGTTTTACACCATTCAAGCCCCCCCCCCCCCCCCCCCCCGAAACCTGCGTGCGCTCATTAGCCTGCCCGCGATGGCGATCGGAAATGGCCACAAATATGGAACCCAACATGACATCTGTTAGGAAATCTGTCAGTTTTAAATCCTATCAGAGATTTGGACTGTATAGCCAAGTGGTGTGGATTTGTGTTCCGCGTGGGAACTGAGGTTGTTTGATGCAGCTGAAGGAAGCGCGATAGGCACCGCACTTTGGGACACATGGCCCCGTACTCACAGTGCACTGATACTGCAGCTGAAACACACGCACGCGCTCAAACACACGCACACAAACACACGTCCTCATTTGTTTACACGTCAATGTTGGGATGTTGCAAAAAAAAATGTGGTGGTGCCTTGATTGAGTGGAATTCATTTCGTACCTGTTTGTGACTCAAAACACTTGCATGACAAGGAATTTTACCCATTAAAATGAATAGCAATGCTCACAAAACATCAACACAAAAACTTGTAATGCGTTTTCTGGAATATAATAGCACTCTACAGTTTTGTACATTATAAGATAAAAACATATAATAATAATAATAATAATAATAATAATAATAATAATAATAATAATAATAATAATAATAATAATAATAATAATAACAACATGTAAAGAATTAAACAGTTTCATGATAATTCAATGGACATTGTGCTGCTCCTTCTGGTGTGCACATCTTGGCCACCAGGTGACATTGTAGCAGATATACAAAAAACAAACTTGCTAGATGTAAAATATTAGGGCTGGGTGTCGATTCTATAATTTCCTCAATTGATTCGATTTCGATTCACAAGAGTTCAGTTTGATTCTTCTTTTTTTTTCAATTTGATTAAATTCACTTCAATTCAATCCAATATTGATTAATTATGGAACATCAATTCTTCTTAAATATCAAGGACATGATAAAAACTCCACAAACATTGAATTTCAAATTAAATATTGCGGAGGAAGAAACTGGTTAAATGATTCCGTTTATTAATGAAAGTATAATCACTTGAGTGTTACACAAACATTGACATCAGCAAGGATGAGATGAAATTATTTTCATAATTCTAATTCAATAATTGTAATTAAAATATATAAAGATTCTGAATTGTCTGAAAGTGCAATAAGTCAGCTCTTTCATAAATGTAAGAAAATACTTTTAAATTCATGTGAACAGTAAATTTCAAGAAAACAGTAAGATACACAAAAAAAAAAATAATAATTCTATTTTCTTATGAATTAATTCGAAAAAGTCATATTAAAATAATCGACTCATAGTTTCATAAATCAATTTCAGGCTCAAAAAGGAAAATCTATTTCATATCGATTAAATATTTGTAGTTATTTCAGCATTGATGCTAGTTTCATTAGCCTGTATATGGTGTTTTGCATTGTGTGTTAGCATTAAGCTAGAGGATTTACATGAGACAAAGTTGTGTGGTTTGTTGGGTAAATACAAAACATGTCTTTTTATTTCTTTCATGTATAGTTTTACCATAAACTTTAACTGGGAGTGGCAATAAACAATTTTAAGCCTCTTTTTTTTAAATATAATTATTCACTGCCTGCCAAACAGCGGCTTGTAAATTCCACTCCCACCATCAAGCGCTCGTAACTCAAATTTTCGCTCGCAACCCAAGGTCACATGTAAGTCGAGGAGGCTACTTATAATTTGTTAATTAAAACTAACCACTCGTGCTTTTGAATGAATTGGAATAGATTTTAAAATAACAAGGTATAGTATTCAGTCTACCAAATGCTTTCATTTTCACACAAAACAGATTTTTAATCAACATACATTATGATTCATGACCTAAAAGCCTGAACTGCCAAACTTATTCTCCCTGGTCTGCGTCTTTGTCGAGTCCGTTTGTCCTGCATCTCAATGCAAACCACAAATCGCTATCTCATCCCCTCACAGGTTCCTTTGACTCCTGCAGCCTAACCGCAGAATGACAAACGCACCCCCACTCCTCGCTCCCCCACACCCCTTGTAAACCATCTCTGCATGAAGCTCCATTCTGATTTGAGCGGCCTGTAGCAGTGAGCTGGGCCTTCAGTTGGGACTTCATCAAAATCAGTTAAGTCAGCATTTCGTCTTTTAGCAGGGTTTTGTTTTGAGTTGTTTTCATGACTTCTACTGAAGCAGACGGTGTGAGTACTTTCGTCACCTCTTGGATTATATAACACGGTCGGTGATGCGGAAACTAAGGTCAGATCTTTGAAAGTGTGAACAACGGAAGAAACACTCCACACCAAACTGGATGTTTGGATTTATGATTTAAACAGTCCACAAATCAGCCCCCCATCCCCCCACCCCATCCATCACTGTGATCAGCAGCTTGTTTGCAAGCAGCCAGCCCGTTTCTGGTTGTAAATCTAGCCCCGCTTAGGGACCTCATCCAGGGAACGTTGGAGTGTGGATGTGAAGAAAGTTGCGCACTACTTCCTGGTTATTGTGTGTGTCTGTGAGTGTCTTTTGGATAGGGCGGAGGGGGTGTTTTGGAGGTCAGAGGCCATGCCTGTGGCTCATTTGTATGTTTATACAGATGTTTGTTTTCGCTTTTTAACACGTATAAAGCATTGAGCACAGGACCTGTGCCACTGTAAAAGAAAAAAAAAGGGAACAACTCGATCACCTCAAAATTTCAAGGTAACAAATTTCAATATAATTTTAAGTTGGGCAGTGCAACTAAATACTTTTCTTTACAATAATATGTTTTATGTACACACCCACATCATTCTGATGAATATTGTGTTTGTGGAATATGAATTAAGCGGAAAAATCCACCCGTTTTTATCCATTTCATTGGGCAGCCATTTTGCCACTTACTGTCGACTGAAGATGACATCACGGTTGCTCAGGGCTCAGGTAACAACCAATCACGATTCAGGTTGAGAAAACAGATGAGCTGTGATTGGTCACCCAAGAATTCATCAAAAATGAGCGAGTCATGTCTATAGTTTGTGCCACCAAATGCAATTTCGGGATTTAGGGATAAAAAATTAAATAGGAAATGATGTTTAAAACATAAAAATCTTAGGAAAACCAAATGTTTTGTCTCAAGGAATTGCTTCCATTGTGAAAAGAGATCATACATTTAACAAATTGATTTTGATTTACTTTCAGAATTTCACTGCAAGCAAACCAACAAATGCTTTTTGTTTTCATGCGTACCAGAAGAAAAAAACAAGAAAAACATTTCATGTGGTCCTACAAGCTTCCAAAATTACCATTGACAGTCCTGACCAAAACACAGACTCAGTTAACACATCATCACACCATTTACGGTAACAGTCCGGCAGTCAGATGACTTGACGTTCGCTTTCTCCTCGTTGTGAAATCAGTTATCCAGAAACCCGAGCTTGAACGACTGTGAAAAAGCGGCTTGCAAGAGTGACTTTGGCTTTTCTTATCGCTCTATGAGAACGCCAGAGAGTGACACTGAGATATTTTATCTGCTTAGAACTGTAAAGCAGAAGATTTAGCTTCTGCTTTTGGATGGGATTTTTGTCAATTCATGGTTCACAGTTCATCATTTGATTAAGAAAAGATTTTTTTGTACAATATCTGACAGTCCACTTGTTGATACAGTCTAAGTTGAAGTCCTAAACTAGGGAAAGAACCCCCAGTACACATTACACAAGACCCTTCACTGTTCATTTTGAATTTATTTGTAATCCTTTAACACAGCAGGAGAGTCGTGAGACTCTACCCTTGTTTTTGTTTCTTATTTGTTTTTGTTTGTTTGTTTTATTTCTGTACCACACTTTCTTTTATCTGAGCTTGTTTTTAAAACCCGTGGGCAGTATTTAATTTTGAAATGACTTGGTCGGAACCATCAAAAAGCCCAAAACGGATCACAATATTAAAGTGCTCTAAAACTAAAACCCTGACTCGCCTGTTACGGCCTGCTCAGCTCTTTCCAGTCAATATCATACAAATGCGCCTTTAACTCATTTGCTCACCAAAACGAATATAAAAACGTTATGTTCTAAATATTGCCAAAAACATATTGATATGTTTTTATATGTATTTTTAATGCTAGAGCTTTGATGCAACCTCTGAACAGAGGAGAACGCTTAAAGCAATGGTAGTTATTACAAAAACGGCCAGCAGCCAGGGCCATGTTGCAAAAAGGCAGTATTGTCTTTTCTATTCTAATGGAAGGGTGACATTTGTGGAATAACATGCATGCATCATGACTTTGACAGGTGTTGGGATGCCTGGTGTCTGGGAATAGGTGGATCCACAGTGGGACCCATGTCATATTTCCTCTTTCTCTTGCTCATGTTGCTCGATATAAACCGACCATGGGAAACCTTGCTCCTCACTTCTATTGTATTTGTCAGACTGGAAGAATAAATCACAGAACTAGTGAGACAACTCTGATTGAGTACAGAGCCTTGATGCTTTAATTTAAACGTGGCCTTTATCTCAGTTGCAGAAAAAAACACCAGTTATTTTCCATTCCTGGTTTAGATAAACTTATGCAAAATGGTTAAATTTTTGCTACGTATACAAATGGAGGCTAAAGACCTTTATTTAAACACAAAGCCAATACTAATCATACCAGAATAAGAAAATCTAATGTACACCTTAATCTGCCACATATGACAAAAAATAAATAAAAAATAAATCAGTAGGCCTACTTGTCATATTTAGAGATTCGTACTGTGCCTCTTTTATGATCCTTATACTAAATGTGGTTTTTTTTTTAATAATCATTTTGGTGTAGGCCTACCTGAAGATTTATATATATATATATATATATATATATATATATTGTTGCTTATATATTGTTTATCTGTTTTGTCTGGATATTGTGTCTGTCAAATAAAGTTGATTGGGTGTATATACCTACTTTTGCAAGCCCCCGTAGTGATATTTTTACTTGGTATTGTTTCATGAAATTTTAAATATGTATGTTGGCTCAGTAAATGATGGCAAACACTGTTTCATCGCAATGGAATCATAACAATTGTTCATGTATATTTGTATTTTTTGCATTCTTTCTTTTGGGATTTTTTGGGGGTTATTTTATTCACGACTCTGAAGTTGTTAAAAATGTATTAACGATTTATTTATTTTCTATAGAAATGATTAAAAACAAAACTGAGGAAGAACAGTACAGTATGTTGTTTTGTATTTTGCTGCCCTCTGTTGGTTTGTCATGTTGCCTCCGATGCTGCAGGGGGCGCTGAAGTGCCGATGCGGCCTAAGCAAGTTTAAACAAACGGCGAAATTTCCGCTGAAGATTCTCAAGTAGTGACATTGAATCGGAGAAGGAGAAGTGGAAAAAATAACTCTAAAATGGTGAGTTAACTTTAACGATTTATGCCGTTCTCATCCCTTATGTACGTTTACGTGTAGATTTTCGATGTTATGTGAGCCTTTACAGTGGTTTGATGGTCGGATGGCGTCTGATAAATGCCGAGTGTTCAGTTCCAGCGTGGCGCTTTTCATGGCTGGCGTACCTCAAGATGACCGAATAAAATCTTAGCCAACTTATGTTTGCGTGCAAGTGTAAACATTCCTATGTGTGTGCAATTTGTTTGAGTCATCTTGGGGGGGTTTCTAACAGACATCTGAACGCTGCGTTTCTTTTCAGGGTTTCGTGAAAGTGGTGAAGAACAAGGCTTACTTCAGGAGATATCAAGTCAAATTCAGGCGAAGGAGAGGTATAAACGAATGCACAAATACAGCTGCTTGATGAATTTAAGTGCGGTTCCACTTTTGATTGCACTTTTCCACCGAATCAATTCGAACATCTCAATGCCAGAGGTGGCAAATTATACTAAAAACGGCATAATAGATGCCAATACAGTGGTAAAAGAAGTAATGATTAAACTCAAAACAAGGTACAGCCACATGGGCTAAAGGGTTTCATGACCCCGTTTTAAACTGTAGGGACAAAAAGTGGAACGTGTCAACACACTCATACACAATCAAATATACAGTACAGTTATCTACTCAAGTAAAAAAAAAAAAGTGCATCAAAGTAGTTGTTTTATTTTTGGTGATAATTCTTGTGCTGAGTGACCAGTCCAGGCGCTTCTCTGCTTCTTGATGATGACCCCAAGTACGCCGAGTTAAAAATATTTGGTCTTTCGTTTGCACTGGCTGATGTCTAAAGTTCTTTCAAGACGGCGCTGAGAGAAGCGACAGAACCAACCAACCCTAACTAAAATATTGACACTAAAATACTGATGATCCCGTGAAATTGGGGGAAGACATAAATACAATGACAAAAAAGAGGGGATGGAATCCGACAAAAATTCAAAAATGAAATTGACAACGTACAATATGTTATGCCCACTGATGCACCCCAAGTGTATTTGCCTTTTGACGGAGTAACGATTTTGTGTTCTAGAGGGCAAAACGGACTACTTTGCCCGCAAGAGACTGGTTGTACAGGACAAGAATAAGTACAACACACCAAAGTACCGGCTGATCGTCCGCTTGTCCAACCGGGATATCTGCTGCCAGGTCAGCTGCGAGACGTGAGTAGGTCTCATGTACTATGATGACGTCTTTTAACTGTTATGTCTCATGACAGATTGCCTATGCAAAGGTTGAGGGAGACCACATTGTGTCTGCCGCTTACTCCCACGAGCTTCCAAAATATGGCATCGCCGTAGGGCTCACAAACTACGCCGCCGCCTACTGCACTGGGTTGCTGCTTGCCCGCCGGGTAAGAACTAAAGCACTTAAACAGTACATTTATGTCCCTTGCTTTTGTCGTAGCATTTCACGCTCATCTTAGAACATTACTCTTCAAAATAAATGAATATGATGTCGTTTATTTGAAGCCTTTCCTTTGACCTTAGCTGTTGCACAAGTTCGGCATGGATCAGGTGTACGAGGGCCAGGTGGAGGTGACGGGTGGCGAGTTCAATGTAGAGAGCTCGGACGGTCAGCCGGGGGCCTTCACCTGCTACCTTGACGCGGGCCTGGCCAGAACCACCACTGGGAACAAAGTGTTCGGAGCGCTGAAGGGAGCGGTCGACGGAGGGCTGTCCATTCCTCACAGGTCAGTTGGAGATCACTTGTGGACATCCTTCCAATTGAAAGCCTCTTGACGTGGTCATTGATTGGTCCAATTTGTGTGAGGTGGTTCTCTGCATCTTGATGATGATCCCAAGCATGCTGAGCAAAACGTAGTTGGTCCTTCGTTTGCACTGGCTGATGTTTCTTGTCCTTTCAAGACGGGGCTGAGAGAAGCAACAGAACCAGCTGACCTGATTTGATCAATGAAGTCACTGTGTTACAACTTTTATTGAAGTAGTCGAAAAATCTAATGCCTCACAACCCTAAGCTGAAAACTGGAATAATGGTCTTGAAGGTGTGTTTTAACAACTTTGAGAGAGAAAATCCAGAGAGGAAAATGTTCTTCCAACAACATAGTGCAAGCATAATTTTATTTTGGTAATGTACCGAGGTATGATGATTTTCCTGAGTTATCATTAGGCTGATGATTCAAAAAAATATTTGTTTGTGACAGTCTTAGTTCTATACAAAATAGGCATTTAATGAACAAAAGGGCCTATATCATGCTAAATCAACTTTTTTGAGGTTTTCAGCCATCTTAAAATGCTATTTTCTCACTTAAAACATACCCAAAGTGGTGTTTTCCTCCATTCACCCATCTTTGAGTATTCCTGCTCATTCTTGGTCTTGAAGCATCAGCCCCCCCCAACCCAAGTATACGACTGGGTCCTCACTTATCTATGTAGATAATTGAGGACCACCCCTGTCCTGCCCTGTAGACTAAACACACGCCCACTTTCTCCAAGCAGCCTGCAAGACGCCCGACAAGCGTGTCCGGGAAAGAGGCACTATGATGTGGCCACCTGGGCTTAGGCGCCGGCCTCCCTGGCCGGAGCTCCGCTCTTTCGGTTTGTTTTCCAAGTCAGGCGGGACGCCTGACAATGGTGACCGAAAAAGACACGCTTTGACACGGCTCCGTCGGCGGCTGACCATCAAGCAGCTGTTTTTCTGTGATCAATTCTCAGAGTACTGCCTGGTTAAACTTGGCCAGTATCAAAGTGGATTGACCCACCCAAGTAGATTTCAAATCTGTGGGAAACACTGGATCTATTATTTTTTTGTTGACCTCATCATTTGCTGCCAATAAGCTGCTGAGGTGTCATCTCCTTCGTTTGCAGCCTGAAACGCTTCCCCGGTTACGACACGGAGAGCAAAGAGTTTGACGCCGAGTTGCATCGGAAGCACATCATGGGAATGAACGTGGCCGACTACATGTCTTACCTGATGGAGGAAGACCCGGACAACTACAAGAAGCAGTTTTCGCGCTTCATCAAGAACGGAGTCGCACCGGACACGGTACGAGCAAGGCACAACTTTCACATTTGTCGGCTGTCCGCTCAAGCTAAGCAAACAGTCATCAAATATAAGTGCCACCATTTTTTTCCTTTCTTGCTTCTCTGTGATGATCCAAAACGTGCTGAGCAAAACGTAGTTGGTCCTTCGTTTGCGCTGGCTGATGTTTACTGTCGTTTTCAAGACGGGGCTGAGAGAAGCATAAATACTGCACTGTAGTTCCGTCAAACACTCTTGTAATAACATCAGCATGTTTTTTTCTTTTCACTTTTCAGGTTGAGGAAATGTACAGAAAAGCACACGCCGCCATCAGAGCGAACCCCGTTCACGAAAAGAAACCCAAAAAAGAGATCAAAAACAAGAAGAGGTGGGGGTTTTATGTTTACGTTTTATTTCTCTTCAAATCAAGTGACAAAACGGCATGCCTCACACAAAACTGCCTTGTGACATTGTAGGCAAATCAATCTTACAATTGGTGATTTTATTTTGAAGTACCGAATGTTAACGGTGCCACTCTTTGCTCCCCTCTGGACAGATGGAACCGCGCCAAGCTGTCCCTGGCACAAAGGAAGGACCGCGTCGCTCAGAAGAAGGCCAGCTTCTTACGAGCGCAAGAGCGAGAGGCCGACGACGGGTAGTGGCCACGCTCCGGCGCAGCAGCGCGTACCGCAAACAAATAAATGTATCCCAAAATCAACTTCTGTCTTTGTTGATCGTTTGTGTAATGCTCATTTTTGATAGCTAAGTCGTTAGCACAGGAAATGATGTAATTGGTTTCATTTTTCACATTTGGTCCCATGACATACATAGCTCATAAAAAGTTATATTTTGCTTTCAGGTGAAAATGCACTTTAACTTTTACATGTGTAAAGTACTCAAAGGTCAAGGTTACGGCGAATTTTTAGTTCACCCACTTTGTGACTTGTGTGTAGTTTTCCCACTTAGTGACTCAAAAGAAGAAACGAGGCATGTAGACAGCAAAATAGTGTATACTGTATTCTCAGTTGTGCAAAATCATGCAGGTGTTTTTCTGTTTAAACATCTTAGTCCACACAGCAGCACTGAGCGCGCCTTCAGCTCGTCACGATCGTGACACGTTTTCAAAAGTGACGTCATATCAGCAGACCTTGTGCATTTGTCGTCGGCATTCAAGTGCAGCCACAGGATTGCTTCACTTGGAACATTCATAAGACTATTTCAGCATGTGTTTGATGGCACTCTGATAGGCAAAACCCAAAAAACGGATGCAATACAATAGGTCATTCTTTTTCTCGGCGAAAAATTATTGGCCAACATTCACAAATGACTATACAGCTCTGTGATCAACTTCATGTGTTCACACAAATCATGGCCCAAGGCTTGAGAGGAAAAGCCGCCTAGTCGTGTCACTAGGTAGCGACTGTGCTTCTTTATAGTAGCTTGACCACTCGGTTGCTTTGCAATGCCCAAAATGTCCCACTGAGTACTGAATTCTTTGAAAGTGTACCAGTGTCAGTTTTGAGAACATAATAAAAAAAGAACCTTCACACCTATCCATACAAGTACCTAAACTTGCTTAGTCCCGACATGTTAAATACATTTAGCAAAAATAAGCATGCAAAAGTCATCACATTAAATAGGGACCTTGCATTATTTCGATACTACATAAACCCAAATTAATATTGTTTAAAAAAAAAAAAAGGTATAAACACAAGTATTGTGTAGTCTTCAATGTGTCCCAACTAGTTTCCCAAATTGTGATGAAACAAACAGCTTTAAGAGTAAGTTCTAACTATGCCGCAGCCGGTTATCATTTACAGCCTCTGAATGTATGCAATATGGGCAAAAGTATTGGGACATGTGACTATTACACCTACTTAGAAAAATATGTTTGCATACAATTGTCAAAAACTTCAGATTCATGTGGAACTAAAAGGGATGCCTTGTAACTTTTGCCCATGTAACGTTATCATGTCATTATTCACTACTGACAAAACATTAGGGATGTTGGGCTCAAATATCAGAATGAACATAACCTTTTACAGGTGACCTTAAATGACCTTCACGCATGGCCAACTGTTCAGTACTTTTTGCACAACTTGCTGTTCTAACAAAGAGCTGTGACACAATTGAAAACAGTTTTTTTCGATCCATGAAAATTTCCACGGACATCCACTTGGATGTCTTTCTGTGACGCTTCCAGTCTCTCTGTTGCTCCTTGCTAAAGAACAAGTTGTGCAAAAAGTATGGAAACAAATTAGGGCATAAAACTATTATTATTAGGCCATACCACCCAGCCCCAAATGTGATTTCTTCTGTTCAGCGCTTTGTAATGTTAGAGTAGACAATATCATTGAGCCATACTGAGTTAACTAAATCCAAAACGGCTAAAATATAAATTGAAACTGAAAAACAATGTTAATAACTTAACAGTAATTAAACAGTTGGGCGTGTTCATTGTAAAGGTTATGCAGTACAGCATTTTCAGTTCATCCCCAACGTTGAAAGCCAAGACCCAACATCCCTAACATTTTGTATGAATAGTGAAATAACTCAATAAAAATGTGCTCTTGTTTACATACAGTATTGCATCACAGCATTGTCAGATCCGACTTCCACCCGGTCACGAGTCCTTGGTGTGCGAGATCTGTCTCCACAGCAGAGCCTTCAAGTTGTTGAGGAGCAGCGAGTGCTCCATGTTTAGCTGTCCGGCGTCGCCCTTGAGGGCTATGCAGGCGTACAGCTGCCTCTCCAGTTCCTCCCGCAGGGCGGACGGCGCCCCGTGCAGCAGGTAGTCCTTCAGCGTACTGCACGCTTTGGCCAAATTGGGCCGAACGGGCTCCGCCCTGCAGCGTTTCTCGACGCTGTCGCACGACGTCCGGCAGTCCGCCCCGTACACGCAGTCGGCGTCCGTCTGGCAGCGCAGAGCTCGCATGCCCCGCCGGAACTGGCTCTCGGGCACCACGGCCCGGGTGTCGGTGAGACGCAGCTCGTGGCCGTCGGTGTAGCCGAAGCGAGCCGCCGCCAGGTCGCAGATGAGGAAGCTGCCGTACGTGCCGTGGAAGATGTCCTCCACCAGCTCCAGCAGGCCCATGGAGATCTTGGCTTTGCGGGGCCACGAGGGGGCGAACCACTGGTCCATGGTGCGTTGTAAGCCGCCGGGGACCCAGGAGACCAGCGGCCAGGGCACGGAGAAACCGTACAGGGGCCCGTGGGGGACCCTCTCAGTCATGTAGAGGTCGCCGCAGTAGCCGAGGAGGCGAGGGGTGTGACCTCGCTCCTGAAGCAGCAGGCCCACGAGCACCTGAGACCAGATCAACACGTAAACACACCATCAGCGAACAGAATGCATTTACATGGTTTTTTGTATGCCTCAACAAGGACCAAGTACACATAAACATGAAAATCTGAATGTCAAAAGTAGCCAAGTTATATTATGACTCGAGTAAAAGTACTTGAGGTGGCAAAAGTACTCACACAATTGTGTATTGAAGTAGAGTCCAAGTACAAATCCTCACATTCAAGTGGTACTCCAATAAAAGTCAATTAAAGCCACAGTGTGTAATCCTTAGCACCATCTGGTGGTGAATTAATAATTTATTTTAAAAACCTACTATTGATTTCAATACCATGCAAAAAAAAATAAAAAAATCACATCAACTTACTTTTTTGAAAAAGGAAAAAAAGTTTCGCCGTCACGTTCCTGCTATGGATGCCCAAAGGACAACTTCGTAAACGTAGTTAGCCCTAATGGTGCTTGCATCGAGTGTCAGACCCAATGAGTCGACAACTGAGTCCCGTGATTCGGGCTCCCGTCGCTTGTCACCGCTTATACAAGCTTTTTTATTTATTTATTTTTTATTTTTACTAGCTCTTTCCGCTAGCCACTCTTGTTAGCCACTCCAGCCTATGGCTCTGACCACTGATCTGTAACTATAAATGTATAGCTCATAGGCCAAGACTTTTAAAGCCACGAGGCCACCATATTGCCACTCCAAAGATACATTTCTCGGCATACGATCCTATACATTTACAGTATTGAGATTGGAGAACATCTGACACAGTACTTAGTAGAAACAGCATCATTTATGAGTGTTTTAAATTTGTTAAACATAAACAAGAGGACTTTTTTACAACTTGCCTTAAATACATGTATAAATTATATACTTGATGATGTTTACAGGAGGATTTTTTATTATTATTAAAGAATTATACCTGTAATTCAACAAAAGCTGCCTCTGCCAAATCTAATATTGGGGTCTAAGGAACTGAGCATAAAAGAAAAAGGGGGTCTTAAAGCAGCACATGCTGTCCACATGTTAAAAAAAAAATAGTGACCACCCCGCCCACAACCCCCCGGTCCTATACTAAGAGCCAACAGGAGGCTACTCGCGAGATGGGAGTGGTAAGATGGCCGCCCTGTGGCTTCAACGGCTTGCACAGGTGCGTATGGGCTATCAGCTATCCAGTTATATGTACAGATCAGTGGCTCTGACTAACTCCCGCTAGCCACTCTTGTTAGCTGATCCGGCTAAATCTGGCTCGCTCGGTCTTTCGACGTTACTCACCGGACTTCACACCGGCTGCCAAGTCGCCATCGCTTTTATTTTTTGCTCACGCTAAATATAAATTGGTGATCGTAGTGTGCGGCTGCATTCTATGCTATAGCGACATCTAGTGGTCATTTATTACACAATGTGCTTTTAAGTAGTCAAGTCAATTTATGACTTCAGTAAAAGTACTTTTTTTTTTTTTTTAATACTCAAAGATGGCAAATGTACTCATACAAGTACTCTGTACTTAATTAGAAGTATAGACTCAGAGTACACATCCTCACAGGTCTTGTTCTTTCAATTAAAATCAAAGCAACCAAGTCAACTCGTGATTGAGTTGCGTTTGGTTTCTATCTTCTGAAAATACTTTTTTAAGTCAAGTACGGACACCCCTCAAATCTACTCAAGTACAGTGCCAAAGATTTTGTAGTTTGCTAGTTGCCCACCACTGCTCTGTACCCCAATGGAAATATTGATGTGTTGTTATTTGACCTCATCAATCTGCAGGAGAGCCCACATGGAGCGAGCTTCAGGCAGGGACACTTTTCCGTCTTTGTTGCCGTCCGCCACAGACAGGATCACGCTCACCAGACTGCCCAGGTTGGTCTGCTGATCTCCAAGCTTGGACTAGAAACGACACACACAACAGGGTCCCAAGTGAGACCATCTCTATTTGCCTCATTAGCTCCGACAGTAACATTATATCTAACTTGCCTTTGCAGTTTTTTTTTTTTTTTTTTACCTTGAGGTGATTAAAGACCATCTCTTGGAACTTCTCCACGGATGTGCCTTTGGTGGGGGTATCGAATGCAGGCGTCTCCCTGTGAGGCTCCGGCTCCTCGCCAATCTCGTAGTGCGTCACTTTGCCCACATGACAGCGAATGATCCCTTCGTGATCGCCCCAACTTCCCGTGTACACCTGATAAAACAGCGGCAGCCATGTTGTTCTTCACGAATGAGGAATCTGATTGGTTAAAGAAACAGTCCAATATAGTTGAATTGACTGGGTGGTGTTTGTGGTTCTGAAAGTGATGGGCAGATTAGAATGACACGGCAACACATAGAGGCTGAAGCTGATTGGACAAAAAAAATAAAAAATCTAACATCTTTGTAAGTGTGCTGGAATCAGTTCAGCAAAGAAAAACACTACAAAATGTACAGAATAGACGGGACAAATATTAGAATTTAAAATGTAAATTTGGTCAATACTGGTGGTAGATTTAGAAAAAACTTCGCTGATGGTTCCATACCTGGTTGTTTGGGAATGTTGACAGACACCTGCTCATGTAGAATGTGTCTTTGTCACACAGGCTGCTGCAGGCTGAGCCGTCAATAATTCCTCTCCTGTATTTGTCGCACTTTAAGGTGAAGAGAATACACAAGTCCGTCGTCAGGTTTATTCACCAACAACAATTGTGGTAGTCAGAATCAGGGCCGCCGGCACAATAAAAGAAGGAAGCACCTGCTGCCTTAAACAAATGTTTGGTTTAAGCTCGTTTATCTATTTACAGATTCCTATTTAAACTTCAGGACAATTAAAAGCCATCATGATTGACATATTTCATCCCATAAATCTGATATCCTAGCATTGATTATTATTATTATGATTGCAACTTTCTTTAAATTATAAATAAGTAAACAAATCTCTATTAAAACTCTCCTGGAGTTTTTTTTTTTAAATTAAATTTAAAAAAATTATAAATATGTGTGGGGTCTGTCACAGGAAAAAAATCTAACATTTAAACTTCCTTACATGTGTACCAAGCCTAAGGCGCGTTTACCTTGTGAACCTTGACCAACAGCTTGACGTTAATAAATGAGTTAAACTGCAATGAGCATTCAGCACAAATGAGTGAGAGGCCAATAAAACAAGACTGACCCAGATAACCAGCCAACATATTGTGGAAAATCATCGACAAGCTTTCACAGTGAGGCGGCGTGTGCGTTTCAAAAATCAATTTGAATCCCACAATGTGGTCGCAACAAGCATAAAATAATCGATAACTCACAATGGTGTTTTTGCACTGGTGTCCCCTGCACAGCTCCGTGTAGGCCGAGTATTGCACGTAGAGTACCCAGCTTCCCACCAGCACAGTCAGCCAGGTGAGGAACAAGTACTTCACCCTTACAAAGGAGATACGAGCCTGCAGAAAAAGACAATTCAACTTTAGTAATAGAAGACTTTAAAAACAACCACAGCTACATAGAAAGACTCCAAAATAATGTGCATTACAGTAATCCAGCTGAGTAACGAAGGCATGGATTACGGTTTACGTGCTGTTGTGAAATTTAAGGCTTTACGAGCAGCCTAAAAAAAAAAATATATATATATATATATATAAAAAGATGGATTTAACAGCACGGGTCCAATTTAAAATCACTGTCCAATTTAAAACACAAGTTCGTGACAGATAACTTGGCCAAAAGTGGCTTTAAGGAGAAACTGTCCGTTATACTTAGCGGGACATAGGAAATACCATGTTTCTCAAGATGGAACCCCGGGGCAGCAAATACAAGGAAAACATCAGTGGCCCCAAAATTTAACCCTGTGGAACACCATATGACAGTAGAGCAGAGACTTGAGCTCGGAGTGGCCAAGGCAATAAGACAAAGAGCAATAGCCCCTAACTCCAATTTTTGCTCGCCACATCATATCTTGAAAATTCACACGCCAGGTGACTCTTGAGTCAAGATATCACTGTAAAACTTTATCCCCTGTTTTTTTTAAATTATTTTTTATTATAATATTATTCCACGATTTTCAGTGCAAATCATCAGATTTTAATTCGTTGCAGATATTAATAAATGCTAATTTTGTCCAGTTTTATTTTTTATTTTTTATCATTTGTGGTTTTCTACGTTCTTGTTGTTTACCCTAATTAAAGACACTGCAGTTGAAATCAAGTTAAAAACATCGAAATTCTTGGGAGTTCATGTCTCCGACAACATGACCTGGTCCCGACACATATCATCTCTGGTTAAAAAGCCAAATAAACGCCTGCATTTTCTCCGTTGGCTAAAGAGAGGAACAATCGAGTCTGTGCTGACCAGCAGCATCTCCCTATGGTACGAGAGCAGCAGCCTCGTGGACAGGAAGGCGCTGGAGAGCGTTGTTAAGGCGGCACAAAAGATCATTGGTGCCACGCTGCCAACTATGAGTGAACTGGCAGAGCAGCAGAAGCCTTTCCAGGGCTCGTATTGACATTCCTGTACGTTTTAATATTATACAGCAGGGCCGACTGATTAATTGGCCGCCGATTATAATTTGTCGATGATTGCCCTTCAAATATCTGCCAAAACAATCGGTCAATTAGGCCAAATGGCCAATTATTTCCCCATTAAACTAAAGCGTTATAAACGTTACCGAAGAAACCCGAAGTCTCCGACACTGTGAAAGTACACTGAACGCACCATTTTGCTTGCGTATCATGATTAGCAACTAGCAAGTGTGCAGCGTATGCTATTCTGGTTATTCTGTTCTTTAAGATGTTTAATGACATCCCAGTTGGGGTTAACTGTAAAACTAAACACACGACAATAAGAAAAACACCCACTGTATTTTTGAATACAAAACATGCTTCGTTTTTAAAACATCGCTAGCCTAGCGCTAATGCTAAAAGCGGAGGGAGGATCCCATTCAAATGCTACCCGGAAGTTAGCATCAACTTCGGGAGTGTTTTTCCTTCAAATAACGAACCTTCACACACAAATGGTGTGGGAACACATACCCACAGGTAAGATAACACGACACAAGGGCACACATTTTTCCTAATGTGTGAAAATTTGTTATTTTAATAGAATTCATGATTCAAACGTAACTTTCTTCTGTACTCACTTTAAGTTTGTACACCATGGATGCACGGCACCGTACTGCCCCCAAGAGGCTAAAATCCCTGAGGTGTACCAGGTTAGCCCAGTAAGTCCCAAGACTTGTGAAAATAACACAAGATTAAACTATATAAAAGAAAATGTTAATGCTTAAAATAAAAAAAGAGTACTACAAATGCAAGAGGCTTGAATTTCACATAATATTTACAACATAATTTGTGCAGGGATGAATGGGCATGATGCTGCCATGACATTTTTAAGTAGTTGAGCAGCCTTAGTAGTTGAATAAATACTAAATTTTGAAATCACAAATTGTTTTAATCATGATTTCAATCTCAGTCAAATAATCGTGATGGCTATTTTTCCAACCCAATTATGTACTATAACCATGTACAGTACAGCAGTAGTAAACAAGTCAATTGACACATACGCCTATACAATAAATAACCTTGTATACTTCATGAAATTTGTTGATAAGGTCATACTATGGACTTGTCATTCAAAGCAGAGTAAATCTTAATAGCGAAAGTTAGGAAAGGGCATATATATATATACACACATACATATATATATATATATATATATATATATACACACATATATTTTAAAATAATCGTCCGATTAATCGGTAATCAGCATTTTTTTCTGCCCAAAATCGGTATCGGCCCTATTATACAGTGCTTTTTCCTCTCTCATTAAAAAGTAAGATGATTTCAGATACAAATGTCTATGCGTTACGAGCGTGGTCAGATAACAAATTAAACTCGTATCTCAAGGCACCACTGCATTTTCATTATTAGCAGACTTTTGTTCATACTCTTGAAATATTTCCACCACGTAATCACCCTTGATCACATAACTCAGTCGCTATGGTAACAGACCAACAGCAGGGATGTGATTTGACCAAAGTGAAATTATCTGAAAATTTAGCCGGGGGTCTGGGGGCCGCGGGCACTCAGCTAGGTCCAGAGCTCATGGGTTTTCCGTGTTTTTAAGTACTTTCAATGCACTCAGATGACAAAGAAATAGACAAAACAACAGCATCAATTTTCAATGTATATTGAACTATCCCATATAAAATTGCAGTTTTAGTCAACTCAAAATCAGTCACATTCAAAAACATTGGACTGCCTTTGCTTTTAAAAACTATCACTGAGAATATCATCATATATATTTACCATGCAATAAATCATTTAATCAATCATTCTTAATTTAATTCATAATGCATAACAAAAACATAAAATACCTCATGCAGCAAGCTCTGGTAAAAACACAATCATGCATTCGTCGAATGCATGATTGACTAAGATCATCTCTGTAACTGCATACATCAAGACAGTCAACATATTGAAACCTGAAAAGTGCAAACATGCAGCATTCATTTGAGTTTGTGTCAATGATTAACCATGTTAAATATTTATGGCCATTTTTATTACGTTATAATATTTTCGAAAATTTGATTTCGATTAATTTGAAAAGTTTACCACCGACCTCAAAATTCACGACTCTATCAGCAACTGGTACAGGTTGTTGGGGTGGATCACGTCTCTCTGTTACCGCTTCCGATTGTGATGTCAATAAGGGATGGAGGCCGTAAAGTTTTGGAGTTTTCGTTTGGGCACCGAAACTTCCAGCGATGGAATAATTTGTTGTTCTTGCCTGGAGTTCTTTCACGTGTTTTTTGCTCTTTGCGTGACTTTCAAGAGCTTTGAAACCTCTCCCACCATAGTCAATGGTATCATGGCACCAAATGCAAAGCGCTTTCCCGGCACGATCGATCTTCCGAATAAAGTCACTGAACAAATTCGTCACAGTCTTCTTTCCAACATTTGTAGATATATCCTTCTCTAACCAGTCCCATCGAAACTTGTTTTTTACGATCTTGTCAATTTCCTTAACTCGCGGAGCATCTTTGCGTTCGATCACGGACATCTTTCTTTAAACACCCGGCAAAAACGTCTGAGAAATGAACAATGGCATACGCCTATGCCTTTATAACAAGCGCGTTTATTGGTCAACACGGAGACTTCAGCCAATCGCAAGATCCGTTTCATTTCAGTTACGGAAACACTAAAATGGAATGCTGTCGAGAGACGAAATCTGATTTTTTACCACTTAAAAAATTGTAACATTTTATTTTTTGAGATAAAAAAAGCGGAATTCCGCGAATTAGCGGAAAAATCACATCCCTGCAACAGCATAGGTGTTTTCTATTGCACACACCGCCCTTGGAGACTTGGGTTGCCTCTTTATCAGTTTTATGAAGCTGGCAAAAAAAAGTCAGGCGGTACAGATAATACTACTTGTCACTCACTGTGAAAATCCGATTGGTGCCTTTGTCACACATCGGGTCTGACAAATGCCCTCTTGTTAGTGTTGCATTGTGGACATGGTAAAGTACATTGGTAAAAAAAACTAAAACAATGAGAAGGTCAAGCAACTGGAAACACCACTCGTGGTGTCAGGGCCTGGGTTGGCCTGCTGGTCACGTTTTTCTCTCTGCCCGAGTCTGCCTTGATTAATTGATGGGTTGAGTCTCCAGCCGCACCTGCCTGCAAATGTCTTGTTTCAACTCTCAACACAATATGTGCCCAGTAAGGCAGGGACGGACGGTTTTACTTGTATTTGAGAGGCTGTGATTATTCTTCTGCAGCTTGGGTGAGAGGAACTACATTTCAAATTTTGTTCTTGAATTTAAAAAAAGCCTGGGGAAACTATTAATGTATTAACTCAAGTCTAGGTCGTGCTAATCCACTTCTTTATAGATTAGAAGCACATGACCTGTTGTAGAAATATCACGAGGACTGCAACTTAAGTGAAAGCAAAAAAAAAAAGAAGTTTCGAGTAAAATCAGGTTTCCTCCCTCGTCTTTCATCCACTTGACCCATAAACTGTATGTAGCTTTTGGGTGGCAACTTGAAACACAACTCAAGGCCTGAAAATATGAGCATGTAAAGAATGAATGGTGTGCCTGAGGGGAGGGAATGTGTCACAGGAAAAGAGAACTTGAAAATACAATAGTGAATAGATTTGACATTCAATCTGATGCAGACAACACCACATGACAGTGAACAGACAGTATTTGCATGTATGCAATGCAATGCATATATATACCTGTATTACTAATCAAAAGCATAGAAACTGAGCTTAAGATGCGTAAACACAAAGTTGTACAGCATGCTCAAAATAAACTAGGACTGCAGCTTTCAAGTATTTTTAGAATCAGTCTACAATGATACCACCAAATAACCTGATAAAAATAGATGTTGCGTAATTAACTCATTCACTGCCATTGACAGCTATAGACGTCAAAAATTCATTTGAACTATTTCTTTTTTCCTTTTTTTTTTAAGTCCACTTTTGCTAACAAGAGTATGAAAACCTTGAAAAAAAATTGTTATTGTAAAGTTAGAACAGATATAAAATTTGTGATTAATCGTTAGTTAACTAGTGAAGTCATGTGATTAATTACAATTTAAAAAAATAATCGCCTGACAGGCTTAATTTAAAATATATATATTTAAAATAAGGGCCGTTTAATCGTAATTAATCGCATTATGATTTCATATCTGTTATTAATTTACAAAAATAAATATAAGTTTTCATAAAAATTTTATGAAATGGAAATTTCCATTCTACACTAGCATCTGCGACTTGAATGTGTGTGGTTTTAAAAGGTGATGCCTGGCCTGGTAAGTGATGTGTGCGTCAGTGAAAGAGAGTGTAGTGTTTATTTAATTGTTTTGGTATATTCAAGTTACTCGAGTAACTCAAGCCCTAAAATTAAACATTCAATATTTTTTGGGTATTGTGATGTATTATAATAAGAAACATTTACTTTTGTATGTCTTTAGAGGACTTTACAAGAACTGAAATGGACCCGTGATATGAAAAAAGTTCCCCACTCAGAATTTTTGGGACAAAAACAATAAAGTGCCGCTTATAGCAAAAACACTAATCACAAGAACTAAAGTACACCTATAAAAAAGCCATCCAGAGTAAATTTACTGGAAATTATTTTCGAATCTCAGAAACCTCAAAATTGAGGCAAACATGCTAACCGCTAATCTACCATGCCGCCCTCTATAAAACACCATCTCAAACAAATATGCAAAACCACATAACAAATCACTCTGTATTTAGTAACTAGCCATGTTAATTTTCGAGCGTTCAGCTCAGTATTGTAGCAAAGACAAAAGACTATCAGTAATATATTCACGTTGATTTCATGAATGTCCACGACCACTATCGCCTGCAAAATCGAGTTAAGATTTTGCAACATGATTATTTGCATGCCTTTTTGTCTCTCACCCTGACTCCAGTATCTTAGCAATGAAAAAAATGTATCAATGAGGGCTTCCAGGGAGGCTGCAACAATTCTTTCTTTGGGGACTTGCATTGAAGAGAGGACGTGCAAGTATCTAGTTAGGTCAGCCGTACAGTTTGTACTTGCAAAGCCATTTCTGCACTTTAAGACTGAAAAGTGGTTTCTCAAACTGAGGTCCTCGGACCCCCGAGGGTCCGCAAGTTGTTACGAGCTCAGCCATGGTAGATTACAAATTCAACTTGTAATGAAAGTATTATTTGCCGTATCGCCCATAAACATGCCCATTCAAACCCGCTTGACCCTGCTAAATGCAGTGTGGAAAGTTCTTAACACACTAACACTTTCCAAGCATTCTTTGGCCCTCTTAGAAGGAATCATTGAGGATCCTCCACAGCTCTGTCATCACGGCCATCTTAATGTGGTCCATGTTTTCAACATGGGTCTTGTGTAGGGAGGTTGCGCCAACACGGCGATCTTCTTCTCAGCCAGGAACTGTCAAATATATTCTAAGGTTGATCGTCTGGCCTATATTGACCGGGAAAAGTCATAGTTTAAAATGTATCTTTCGTGACGCCAGACTTTTATGACACATCTCCTATACCTTTTGCTGTAAATGTTGTATATCGTAACACCCTCGTATGTAGTTAAAGGACGACACGGTTGTTGATGCTGTTCAATCATTTTAATCCCACAAGTGGTAACCGAACACACATACATTCAAGAGCTGCTATCAGCCACAGCTCACACCCAGTCACTCAGCACACTGACTTGCTGATTAGAGCCAACCTTCAAATAGCACCTTCTTCTTTCTTTTTTTCATGTGAACTGTTCCATTTCCATCTCCAGAGATCTCACAACTTCTAACTTAATGCAATTATATAGAACTACTTACAAGCATGCTGGGAAGAAATGCGTGGCTTGACCATCGCTAAAATATGCATATGAAACCTCCGAGCCTCCCTGGGTTGTTTTTCTTAAACCACAATAATGCAGAACTCCAGTCCCTACACTTGCAAACACTGTGATTAAACGAACCCTTTATCTCGGATGTGATCACTGAAGCTTTTGGGTCAAGAGGACAATTTTTCATCGGCATTCCTCAGGTATTATTCAATCGTTTACCGCCAGCTGTAACAACACACGCTTCTTATTCAAAACACACACATATAAAGCAAACGGTCTTACCTGGAAATAGAATGACTTCTTCACCCAAGCCCGTGGAAACAGCCCCTTTGCCATCACAAAAATAGATCATCTCAAAACTGGAAAACATCAGTCAAGATCAGCCACCGCAGGATCAAGCGTTTCGCGTCGCACGCACGACGAATAGAAATGAATGCACATTTGTTCACGTCACAAATGTTTCTTTTGTCGCCGTGTGCGGTGCGGTGCTCTGCACATTTGCAGCTTTGCTCCGGCAGCTGCTTCTTCCAAGCAAAGCCAAGTTTCCCAGGCAAACCCGCTCGACCCAAAAGCAGAAAACAGCAGCACAGGCTTAGGTCAGTGCGCAGGCGCGTTATGCACGAAGCATTATTAAAAAATAAATAATAATAAATAAAGAAAGAAGTTGTTTCAGTCTACATGACATGCTTTTAAAACGTGTTTGCTAAAATACATTTACCAATGGCGCATATACTTTAATATGTAATAATAAAATTGTTAGTTGTTTGAGTGTGTGAATCGACTTCCGTTGTCTTTCACAATAAAAGTATCATCATTCCAACAGTACTTCCGCTAAAACAAACAAACAAAATCTGATACTGTACAACTGTTTAATCTGGTCACATGGCGATGTAGAGCGAGTTTCTTCTCTGCATCAGGCTCAGCAAGTGCTGTAATAGACCCAATAAAAAAAACACACACAATACAAAACACAACACAGAACAGGTATATCCAGTTATAATTAAAACAAGCACGCCTGCACAAGAATGCAGATATTCTGACCAAACAAAATGTCAAGATGCACTCAATTACCCTAGGAATCCCTTTAAGTATGGCTGATTACAAGAAAGCAAATGCAGGAGATAATTTTTATACACCATTGCCATACATAGCCCAGTGATCATTTATAAAGATGTCACAAATGGCTCCCCTTGACAACCCCATTTATATGACCAGTCTTCTTTTTTCTTAATAGCTTCTTGAAGTTTGCATATTTGAAAATCCAAATTCCTCCCCTCTAATTCATAACCCTTCTATCCACATCATATCGTAATCCTTCTCTAAGTCATAAAATACTACATAAAGCATTCTTTTTTAAAGGCCTTATCCTTTAACAGGGTAGAGCATGGCATTGACGGACTCATTCATTTGGTTCATCTTAAGCCGTTTCAATGGAACAA
This sequence comes from Leptonotus elevatus, assembly GCF_054856555.1. Lineage (NCBI taxonomy): Eukaryota > Metazoa > Chordata > Actinopteri > Syngnathiformes > Syngnathidae > Leptonotus > Leptonotus elevatus. The sequence goes on along the minus strand of NC_141239.1, from coordinate 37,161,695 downwards.
TTTAATGCATGACAACACAATACAAAAACGTTATCTTGCCCTCGAATCATCTCAATGCATGAGCTAAGGTTTCAAAATAGTGTTTTAATGAAGAGTTAAGGTTTCGAAGTAGTTCGTGTCAAACCCAACAATATCAACTTTATCTTATAAAATTAAGTCTTAGCCCCTTTCAAAGTGCAGTTTTAGGGTTAAAGTAGGGTTTTAAAATACCTGTAGGGTTATTGTTTCAAAGTCCGGTTTTAAACAAGGCTTATGGTTTAAAAGTAGGGTTTTAAACTAGGGTTTGGGTTTCAAACTACTTTATGACAGTGGTTAGGTTTTTGGATGATGGATGCAACTGTCGAAATGACTTCAAGTTACAATGTACGTAAGTATATGTCGTCAAGTTACAACGTAAAGTTAGGGTTTCAAAGTAGGTTTTAAACTAGTATTACAGTTTCAAAGGCTCGGTTTCAAAATTGAGTTTTAAACTAGGGTTAGGATTTGAAAGTAGGGTTTTAAAGGAGGGTTTGGCTTTTCAAGCAGGGTCCTGATTTTTAACATTTCTTCCAAAATTGAGTTTGCAGCCACAGCTATCAGCCTAAGTGACTTTGGGTTTTAATGCATTCATGTTTTCAAAGGAGGGGTTCTGTCACAGTTTAGCTGGGGGTTGGGGACCCAAACACAGGGAAGAAGGGACTAACAGGGTTGCGGGCATGTTGTGGGGAACACATTCTATCAATAATAATTATCATTTGAAATATTGTGTTTATTAAAACAATGAGATATTGGCTGAAATGCAAAATCATCAGTTGTTTCAGTAATAATACAATAATGTAGCAATGGAAAATAATTTACCAATCATTTTTAATAGAATTGTATTTTTATTTTTGCCTCTGTTGGAAAAAAAATATCTGTCTGAACAGATTTGCCCACCAGGGGGCATAAATTATAAATATTTTCACAAAAATAATTGTCCCAACTCATCTTATTTTAAACCTACTTGTAAAATGAAAGTAACTGATATTGTAAATAGGATGAAATGTTTATAAACAACCTTTTGTTTACATTTTTGTTTATTGTTTATATTAATAATTTTGTTTTTGCTCGCAGGAAAAATTCATATTTTTTTTTTTGCAGATGACAAAAATGTATTTGTCATACAAACATAACAGTCAGCTTGAAAAGCTCTTGAATGAGCAACCAGCGAACAATTGGTTACAATTGAATAAATTATCTTTGAATATATGTAAAACCAATTATATTTTCTTCTGTATGAAAATAAACATAAATACAGTGACCGGGGCATGAACATAAACATAGATGGTAGACCAGCTATGAATTAATTAAGTTCACTTAGTTTCTATGAATCCATAAATTTTAAAAAAGAATATAGATGAGATGTTAAAAAAATAATAATCAAAACCCGTAGGATTATTTTGTCAAATTAAGACAATTCCTCCCATTACAGGCTCACTGTTTGAGCCTTATTTGACCTACTGTAATATGATCTATTCTAGAATAATACTTACCCTACATATATTGTCAAATTTACAATTACTCATTTTGCACACAAAAAAAGCCATAAAAGCAACACCCTGGTCTAAATATAATTATTTTTCGCAATCTATGCACAATACAATGTGGTTCACAAATTAAATTGGTTGCTTTGAAAAATGAAATATCGTAAATTAACATATACTGTACTCGTTTCAGTATAGCCTAAATGTCCACAAATATGGAATGAGCTGGACAATGTTACAAAACACTCATTATCCATATAAAAAAAAAACAACAACCCTGAAACACAAGCTACTTAGGAGTTATTTGTCTGATGGTTTTGCGTCCTAGTTTCTTTCAGGGTTGAAACAGTTTCTCTTGTACATGGATCACTAAGGTTACGAAAGGAACATATAGTCTATTATATCTGTTTAAGAACCACACTGAAAAATTCTGATTTGTATGTTTCTACAGTCTTCCTTGTCAACTGTGATGGGCATACCTTGCATTGCAAGTTTAATCATCTTAGAGCCTCAGAGGGAGTTCATTTTTCACAAAATACAGTAAATGACTGATCAGCAATAGTTTTGTCTTATCTCTGGATGCAACATTGTGGAAACAAACAAACAAATGTTCCCACAGTTACAGGAGACAGAAATGAAACAAATTACTCCCTCCCCCCCAAAAAAACAGAAGGAGCAAAATCATTTTTTAACGGTTTTATTTGAGATACAATTTGGTCATTAGAGGGCGTTGCATTTTAGGTGGTACTCCAGACTCATTTGGCATTTTAAAAACTATTTCAAGTGTTCTTTTCTCTTAGTTTTTTTTTATTTGGTCTCAGCTAAGGACAAGTAAATTTACTCAGAAACAGCATGTTATAGTATTTTGTATGTGGATTATTTAAAATTTGATGGGTGAGACGTAAAATGTCCCCCAATTCTGGAATGACCCATGTTTTCCATTCTCTTTCTTTCTTTCTTTCTTTGAATTTTATTTTACAGATATCTGATGTGATGGTGGGGTGGGTATAGGTTTTGGGGCGGATGGAATATTTTTTCTGGTTGATGCACGTCTGGTATTTCCATTTTTTTCGTCCATGGAGGTGTGATGGGGCCCTGTCGGACCCAAGTTCGTACGCCCCTTGTCGGAAGGAAGTGCTTCACTGTCCAGGTCCACCTGCTGAGTTTGACACAGATTAAATGAGTTCCTGATGCACAGGGGAACAAGTGTGAGTGCAAATAATTAAATAATAATAATAAAATATTCAAATAATTCAATTGTGAGAAAAAATAATAATATTGATATGCAGAAGTAAATCAAAATGGAAATAAATATCGAAATGATTTAAAAAAAATATTACGATTAAAAAAACATTGAAATAAGTAAATACCGCTGAACTAAATGACACATTGAATACTTTTATTTAATTAACTTAACGGTTGTAACTTGTATATATTTATTTGATTTTGGCGCAAAACGTGGCGGTACGTCCAGTAGTTGGTTTTACGGCCCCAAGGAGGAATTCGTACTGTACTTGCCGAATCAGATGAGGAAGCAAAGCGGCCGTTGAAGCGCTTCTCTTCCCACAATGCACTCGCCGCCCGTCAGCGGGAAACCAAAATGGCGAACATGCTCGGGGTAAATGAACCGTTTGTTATTTTCTGAGAGATCGCGCCAAGTCGACACGTTTGGGCCGCTGTCGTCTGCTGTAAAAAGTCCAGGCGAACCAAGCGGAAGCACGAGAGCCCCACGCGAATATTGACTTTGTTTACTCTCGTGAGCTGTAGAAGCGGAGGTGCCCGAATGAGGTATTGTTGTCATGTTTTCCTGTGATGTGGGGGTGTGGGTCCGACTGGTCTGGTTGTGGCCTGGCTAAAGACTTTGCTCTGTGGATTAATTATGCAAACACTTTTGACTCTGCTGCGGTTCCAACCTCGAAAGAATAAGAATTTTGCTTCCCCAATGTCACCTCAGATGGCTAGTTATCATATTTAACATGTGGTTGGGCACAGCCATTCAGACAAAGGGACAGACCCTAAAGGATACCGAAACAAGAAACACATCTTTTAAAACGCCATGTTCTCAAGAAAAGTACGCACGGTCGTTGCTTAATTAGCTACCAAGAAACGTATGTTACATAACAAAAATGAACTCGGGGGAAAAGTACAAGTATGAATTCGTCACCTTTCAAAGAGGCAATTTGACAAAAAGCTGCTTTTAAGACCTCCCCATTTAAACTCCCAAAATGTGAGATTAAACTTCATATTCATTGTCTTAACACTTAAGCAATGGACACAAAAAGTTTTTCTTAAAAATAAAAATATCAACCTCTGGTAAATGGTGGTGATGTCACTTGATGTTTTAAAAAATTTAAGCTCGTAACTGCACAAACGGGAAGAAAAAGTTAAATTTTGTGAGAAATGCACTGCTCAAACGTTTGGGGAAATTGACTTCATTCTACAGTAGCTTTGTATAGTAGTGTTACTTCATGGCTGTTTTTTTCAATGCATGGAAATATTGACGGGAATATGAAATATCACCATAGTGATTAGGGGTGTTCGATAAAATCGATTCGGCAATGTATCGCGACATTACAGCGTGCAATTCTCGAATTGATTCGATATGCGGCCACATCGATTTTTAAACATCAATTTTTTTTTATGGGAATATTCAACAAAACGTCTTACTTAGGGTTAGAATTCATACATTAAGCATGGAAGAATGTTATATTAATGGAACATTAATCCTTAATATTTTATTTCAGTGCTGTTCAAACATGAAACAGACTGCAACCTGTTTGTAAATGCAGTGGCTCAGTTATAAGCCTGAATTTTCAGATAAATAAATACATTTTCATACAAATCTTACAGTGTACATGAACAAGTTTACTGATTAGTATTTTCTAAATTTGAGTTTAAAAAAATCACAATAATCAATTTATAGATTCGTATCGGGATTAATCGGTATCGAACCGTGACCTATAAATTGTGATACGAATTGAATCGCCAGGTACTAGGCAATTCACACCCCTAATAGTGATTATTTCTACAGTCATTTCATCTGCTTAGGGTGGTTGCAGCTGCGGCACATTGGGAATAGTTAGTTGTCTATTTAGATAATCAACAAAGTAAGTGTTAGACACAAACGTGGGCAATGAATTTGAATTATAATATATAATTATAATAATGGAGGTTTTAATTGCTTGGGTCAAATTGACCCCAAGGAAAAATATATTAAATTTGAAGCTCACTGGAGCATGATAAACAGATTACTCCAAAATTACTGAAAAATTAGTAATTTAAGAACATAAAAATTCCCCCAAAAATAATTATGCTGGAAACTTGGTTTTTGCTCCACCCATTCAATTGAGGCCTCCCTAGTGAACGCACAGACTCCTTGACACGCAAACAGCTGCAGGAGAGAGGAAGAAAAAAATACTATATTTTATATATTATTTTAGATATTTTTAGCAAGTAAAAACGACCAATTGACTAAAATATTGTTTTCCCCGTAAGAATTTCCTTTGAAATTACTCCTTATAAATTAAGTATATCTAAATGAGGAATATCATACACATTCAAGGACCACTCTTGCTTACCTATTCCTTCAATCCAGTCAGTACACGCAAGATAATGGCGTGGACACACAGGTTGACGGCACCTGTGTTGTGTCTTCCTGTCCGAGCCTGTGGACATTGGACTTTACCCAATTTCACTATTGCTCGGTGAAAATCACCCGAAAGCATGCCTATGGGGAAAAAGTGGTCCTTGGAGGTAGGGAAACGCCCACACCTTCAAAGATGTCAAAAATAATGGTGAAGCTACCCAGGGACCAATGACACTCAGAAAAATTTAACATAATAAAAATCATGTAAATACGTTTGCTCGGGTGAAAATCACCCGGCGTTTGTGCTCTAGGGTTAAACGAGCAGGGAGCCGGTGCAAAGACGACGGAATGGGAGTGGTCTGGCTCAACCTCGGGAATATAGTTCTACAACTGGACACACAATAGACACTAGAATAGTGTATACTATTGTATTAAATAGTAATTTGTAAATATTCTTTATCTTTTGTGTTTTATAAAATGAAACTGCTTCCAAATCCTTCAAACTTTACAGATGCTCCCTCCTCTTGCTAATGTTTCTGCCATCCCACATGTCCCTTCCATCCATCCCCCAGAGACTCGGGCGTTCTGAGTCATTTGTCCGTCCAGCAGAGATCCCACTCCTCACGGCAGCAGGCTGTTCCTTTGTCCCCCGCGAGCCAAGAGAGGGTGGCCTATGGAGAACAGGACAGGTTCACCGAGGGACAGGACGTCTTGGCCCGGTGGTCAGATGGCTTGATCTACTTGGGGACAATCGCAAAGGTTAGTACTCAAGGAAGGACAGTGACTTGCTAGTTGGGCTGCAACTAACAATTATTTTAATTGTCGATGAATCAAATGGAAAAAAAAAGGTTTAATTTCCATTCCTTAAGTCAAAAACAGGAAATTATGCAAAATTGATAGTACAGAAAATGCAAAAAACATAAATAATGATTTAGTTCCTGGTTCAGTACATAACATGAGAATTGGATGGAAATGTTCATCATTGTTTCCAAATGTCTTACTTTGGAAAAAGACACAGACTAACCGGCAACATATTGTAACATCACATACTAAACCCCGTCGTTAAAAGTACACATCTAATCCAACACATGAATACTGCAGCACTTACTTAGTTTGCACGGTATATCGATACTAGAAAAGTACAGCGATAGTTGGCGGTCTAAAATCAAATACTACATGTTTGCGGTTCTGGTATTTCTGCAAATGTCAGTAGATAGCAACAGCTCTTAAGCAATATTTGAGGTTTTTGCTTTGGCTGGGCGATATTCGATCGTCAAAGCAAAGTGCAAGCGCACTGTAATGAGTCTCACATGACATCGCGTATGATGGCGGATTGAAATCTAAAGTTTTGTTTCACCTAGAATGTTTTGGTCAAATTCTCGCCTAAACAAAAGGAAAAGGAAGACAGAATTGACTGAATGATTTTTCTTGACTCTTGCAGATCGATCGGGACAAGCAGCGATGCTTTGTGGTGTTTGAGGATCGATCCAAATCTTGGGTTCTCTGGAAAGATATTCAGACAGGTAAGCAGGAACAAACAATTTCCGTACTTTGAAACGTGCAACATGACCTTTTTACCTATAATGGGTAAAAATATCTGCATTGAGATTAACATTTGATTTAGTTAAGATGTCATCCACAGCCTGTTGGTTGCAAAGACTTGTGGTTAACTGTTCTCTGCATGTCTTGCATTAGCACCGCAACCTGATTAGCTTGTTTCTGCAGGGTTGCAGTTGAAACGTTTCTGATTCATAGTATTGGGGTTACCTGCGCAATCTGGGGCTATAACAATCATTGTCATGGTTCATTCATCAAACTAACACGTGTTTGTAAGATTTTAGTAGCCTTCTGTAGCTACAGACAAAACATCTCTGGCCTTGTCTCTCTTTGTTAGTCTATATTCACCTATCGCTCTTTTGTTACACTTAACATGTCATGTAGGGTTCTTTGCAAAGGTTTTTTGTCTTCTAATATCTGTGGTCTTTTTGTCCATTTTAGGAGATGAAGATGAGGACGATGAGGAGTATGATGATATTGTGTGCTCCATATGTCAGGACGAAACTTCCAAGGAGCCCAATGAGATTGTCATTTGTGACAAGTGTGGGCAAGGTATGCCTTGCATTGAAATGAACTGGTCGGTGTACACCCCCCCCCACCCCCCCCTTAATAACTTTAATATGCTTGTCATCACTCAGGCTATCATCAGCTGTGCCACTCGCCCATCATTGATGCTGCTGTCATTGACTCGGACGACAAATGGCTTTGTTCTGAATGTCAGCTCTCTTCTTTCCCAAAGGTGCAACTAGTTTTTACGTTTATTATGGGGGATACATTCCACACCAAACTGCAATTGTTGAAATTCTGCAATATAGAGACCCAGAGTTCACTGATACTGAGCCACAAATTTCATAAATATGATAAAATTAATACATACTTGCTTGTTTAATATGTAATATTTTGAGTTGCATTCACTTAAATAATTTTTGCGGGTCGTACGTTCCACGCCCACCCAACGATAGGGGAATTTCTGCCCAGTCGAGGTTGTTAAAAAAGTTTTGTTTTGTTTTTCGCCAATAGCCAGTAATACTGCCTGTTACCTTAACTAATTTGCTCCCAAAAATGTATAAAAATGTTCTATTTTAAATATTGCCATGGTCCAAAAACGTATTTACAAGTTTTTTAATGTTTTTTTTTTTTATGCTAGAGGATACAAAAGGCTTTGATGCAGCCTCTGAACTGAAGAGGTCGTTTAAAGCAATTGTAATTATTATAAAAATAGCCCGCAGGTGGCAGCAGACTATGAGATAAACCAGGACCATGTTGCAACTAGCTCTTTTCCACAGTGTTTTAAACAGATTTGTGAATAATGATGAAACTTAGCTATATTCTAATGCTAATTGCTGCAAAATGGAAACAGATAGAATTATACTTCTTTTTCCTGATGAAAGAAGAGACTCTAATCTTAAACAAAACGTCGACGGCTGAATGTATAACCAAACCCGGAAATAGAGTAAAACATGAAATTCCGACGTGCTGCATTACTGCTCTGCATATTTGTGGCGTTATTCGATGCAATATATTTGCCAGCGTCAAGGGCAGCTCATTCAACAAGAGGTTCCGCGACGCTGCTTCTAATTTTGGAACAGCATCGTCGATTGCGCGCTGTAACCGGAGGAGCCGTTGCGCTCCGCGTGCCCTGCCCCCACCACAACTTGCTGACAGCAGCATGGCTAAAAAGAATATGGATGATTATGAACAAATTTATTCAGCACAATATTTACTACCGGGCAATATTTCTCTCCTGCAATGCTTGCCTACGGTGGCTTGTTAAACCCAAAAAGGCGCATATGTCCTGCAGTTCGAGCGGATCAGCTGTGGTTTGTATTCAGACTGCGAAGTGAACTGCACCGAGTGCGTTTGGAAGCGAACCGAGACCACCTAAAAAAGTGGGTCTCAGTCCGCTTGTTTGGTCCGCACCAGGAAAAAGAATTAAAAGAAGAAAAATGTTGTAATTATTTTTTTTTTTACTTACCATGGTATGCGTTTTTTCATTTACCAAATATTCTATACAGTATTTTGTTTGAAAATGTAATGGATTATGTTGAATGGAAGAAAGAGCTGTTTAATTTGACAAAAAAAAGACAAAAACGTATAAATAAAGAATTTTATGGGATACTTACTGTTGAAAATAGGGGAGGGGGAGGATAATATCGATATAATAATATATAATTTAAATTTTTTGAGCAGGAGGACACACAACCCATGGAGCTGTCCTTCCCATATGCCCCAGAGGAGCTGGTGTGGGATGAAGACCACCGGACCAACATGCAACAGTGCTACTGTTACTGTGGAGGGCCAGGAAAGTGAGTGATCGAACAAGATGACAAATGTCATTTGTCATATCAGGACGCCCAACCAATCCACTTTTCTTTTTGGCTTCTTTTGTATATGTAGCTGGTACCTGAAGATGCTGCAGTGCAATAGTTGTGAGCAGTGGTTCCATGAAGCCTGCCTACATTGCTTACCAATGCCAATGCTCTACGGAGACAGGTGATACGACGCTATTTTCTTAACAGGTTTCTAATAGACTGTCCCTGCAGAAAATAAAGTTAAGAGGTCACATCAATCCCCATGTAGTTGTGTGGTTAACTTGTCAAACAGTTGTAGATACACACTTTTATCCATCTCATAAATATATTCTTTAATGTTTTTGGGTAATCCTGCGAGCTAACAAACAACCTTGTTGTTAAAGGTAACTCAAGGGAGCCTATAATCCTTAAAAAAGCATATACACTCACTCACCTGCTATATTGCAGTTGTTTATATTGTCTTAAAATACATTTGAAATGTCTTTTAAGAAGTGGGTTTAAATAAACTATAAAACAAATGTTTCTATTCCGTTGTGCATTTTCTATACCGCTTTTTATGCTTGCAAAAACTTTGATTTGTTTACAAAAAGTCTGTTTAAGTTGAATTTATATTAGTTTTAAAGTTAGTTTTCATTTTTATGTCTTGAGAGATTGTGGGAGGGGCAATTTGAAGTGACAAAATTATTATTTTTTTTTTTTGTGTGCGCTCACTCCATGTGGGTCTGCAACATAATTCCAGGTATTAGACGGGCCATCACTGTATAGCGGTCTTGTGAAAAACATGGTACAAATTACTCACAGTATGGTCTCTCAAGTTGTACTTGTCTAACTAGGGCTGGGCGATAAATCAATATCAGTATGTTTTGCCATAGACGCTTGATCGTTACTGTTCCGATAGAAGGGGGGGGGGGCAGGAAACTGCAAGACATTCTGTGGGATGTAGGACGAGGCTACAGTATGCTGTTAGATTTGTACCATGATAACAAGCATATAAGCAGAAATGTTGAGCACTAATGGGTGTTTTGAGCGCAAAAGCCCTGCCTAACACCATATTTGGTTTTCCTTTGCTTTCAGATTTTATCTTTTCATTTGCTCCGTCTGCAACGGTGGACCTGAGTATCTGAACCGACTGCCTCTCAGATGGTAAGCTGTTGCTTCATGGTCATACAAACAAATCCTAAAGTTGCTATTGAACATTTTGGAACGTTTCTCTATTGCCTTTTTTCTACCTCAGTTTGCAACCTTAAAATCTGCTTTATTGTCATCTACTGGATGTAAAGAAAAGCTTCAAAGTCAAGCAATAATTTTTGGCTCTGACATCTGGAGTGCCATTCTATATATATTTTTTTTGTAATAAGCATGAATATGTGGTTTACTCTTCTTATCATATATTAAATGTTATACCTCATTTAGTAAATAATTCCACAAGCTGGTTTTTTTCTATATGAAACACATGATTGAAAGCTACATAAATAAAAAAATGTTGCAGGGAGGATGTGACACACCTGAGCCTGTACAACCTGACAATGATCCACAAGAAAAAGTACTTTGATTCTGAGATTGACCTAATGGCCTACATCAACAACAACTGGGAGCTGCTTCAGCTTGGGGAGGTAATTATAAAACCTGATCTAATGTAAATAATCCTAAAATATTCTTGATCAGTGTATGTGCCTGTGAACATTTTTATTGATGATGATTTTCTATTTAGAATATTTTGATATTTAAAATATACAATCTGATTAAAATGCATGTTAAACTTTTTTTCTGTGTGAAACTAATTTAAAGGAAGTAATGGCAGTTAACATAAATCCCAACAATGATTTAGAGTTTGTCTTTTCAAAAGTGCAAAAATGCAAACATAACCAGAAAAGCAAACAAACGAAGAACCAGAACATGCTTCTCCGCCATAAGTAAGTAATATAAAATCCCAGGTCAGCATTGGAACCGAACAGAACAAAACAACAATGAAGGAGATGAAAGAAGAATAAATAAATAAGGCTATATCAAAACTTAAAGTGAACAAAATGGTATGGTATAAATTTTTCAGTGAACCTATAGTACAATACCCTTGGAATGTTTAAATTGAGATGGGAGAAGGACGCCAGTATAAAGTTAACTGAAGATGACTGGCTAAACATTTGTAGGATACAATCCTCCACCTTCAGCTCAAATCTATGGAGGGAATTTACCTGGAAAAATATTTTAAGGTATTTCCTAACGCCAAAAAACAAAGCAATACAGGGGCATAAACCTGAGCTGGGTCAGTGTTGGAGATTGTGTGGCAACATGTTTACTGGTCATTTCCCTATTTTTGGGGGAATTTCCCGCTGTTTCCTCCTACTGGTCAGATGTTGTAATAGCAATTAGTTCAATAATCCACTTTAAACTTGATCTTAATGTTAGTGTTATCTACCTGGTTAATGTGCCAATTGAGATGAAAAAACAGGACAAATATTTACTACGAATACTAATAGCGGGTGGCAGAAAAGCACTAACTAGGAAGTGGCTAAATAAGGACCCACCAACGATTATAGAATGGAAGGAAATAGTTAGGAAAATCTACAGTATGGAACATTTGACATTTTTTCCGTGAGACATACCTACATAAAAGGAGAAAAATACTGGAAGAACTGGAAATCATATTGGAACCTGACGCGAATCGAGAAGAGAAAAAAACATTGAGCACACTACATATGAGGTCATTAAATGACATTTTGAGATGCAATGGACCCACAAATATTTATTGTATTACATAAACTGACCCCTATTTTATTTGATCATATTTCATGTATTTATTTATTATTATTGTTTTTCTTTGAGAATGTACACACTTCTTATATTTAGTCAAGGGGATGCTCCTGTTTTTGTCGTTATGCAGTTTGCATTGTTTGCTTACTTGCTTAAAAATAAGTTTAAAAAATCACAGGTCAGCTTCATAAAAAAAACAACAATCTTTCATTCTTTTATCCCTATCATATTCTTAAAAAAATCATAAATGGCGTCCACAATCCTTCAAAACTCCGTAGATTGTCCTTTAAAATGCACGTTGTGCATTCCACGCCTTTTTAAATCTTGATTGTCTTTGTTGTAATGTCAACAGCTTGCCAGAACTCCAAGACCAACGCGATTTGCGTGTGTTCTTGAGGCATTAAACGGCAACACAACCAAGTAGGTTCTTGCCATGTGTCATCTTTTTTATATGTATAGCCTACATTTCCAGTACTGAAAAAGGCCTTAAAGTAAACTATTGCGTTTTTGTCTCTGCCCAGGTTCATGTCGGGAAAAGAGGTAAAGAAGAAGAAGCACTTGTTTGGACTGAGGGTTCGATTCCCTCCCACTCCCCCCAGTGGAGAGCGTCCAGCCAGTAGACTGATGGAGCGCTCCTCACATGGGATCACTGTCAACTCAAACAAAGTGCCACAAGGCGTGAGGTACGATGCTAAACGTGTGTGTATGTGTTTTTTGGTAGATCTGATGTTAAAATGTCAGACCTTCTGAACTAGTGATGATGGGGTTAAACAATGTCCTGAACTGCTCTCTGGGCGCTTAAGCAGTCCCATGCTCCAGTGGGTGCCACTAACAGTGTGTGTTCGGCTGTTGGCTGTTGGCTGTGGTGGGTCAAATGCAGAGGTCAAATTTCATGTACATGATAAAAAAAAAGAAGAGATGATTTCATCTTTACAAGCTTTTTATAACCAAATAAATTAATACATTGTAAAACAAAATACCCGAAGACATTTAAAACAAAGTACAGAAATAAAAGATAGTTGATTAAATTGACTAAAATAATGTATAGTGCAAGAAATAGATTTTTTTTAATTGTTTTTGAAACTACTTTAAAAGAGCTAAATCATACGTAGCTGGTAGAGTTTTTAGCGTGATCTTAAAAGCATTCACGCTTGGGGATGATGTAACTTTGGTTGGCAACTCTGGGCTCCACTAATTGACCACAGTCGAGAGATGGCTACATTTCATATTTTAAAAAATTGGTTTTGATTTGTGGTACCTAGGAATCGATATAGGTACTCAACAGTACCGATTTTCTGTACTTTTAGTGGGTCTATTATACAGTTAGCTTTGTTTTAATATAAGGATCTAAACCATTCCTTGACTTTATAGTAGAACTTAAAATGTTATTTTTTTTACAGCTGACTGGGAACTAGCGTTAACGCCTTTAGATCTGGAGTAATATGCTCTGATGTCTTTGTTCCGAGCTTCAGGGTTCCAAAGGAGCTGCGGCTGTATGTCGCTCTTCTGAAGGAAGACCATTACAATAGCCAAATCTACTGGAGATAAAAGCATGGATACGCTTCTTCTGATCTGCGAATATACGAAGCCTGGGATCATTTAACACTTGGAGATCGACACAATCGTCCTGGCTCTTCAATTACTTAAACAAACTGAAAGAAGAAAACAAACCACGTAATCTGTCAGGCAAACATTTATTTATGCAGTTTATGTAGCACCATTCACACTGACCAACCCCCAGTCTCTGAACTCCCATTCAATGGCCACAAGAGCCTTCAAGAAGCAATCCTTAATTAAGCCAACATTGAACCTTGAGCATCTTACTGCGTCAATCTGTCAGGGATTTACTGAATGATGAACTGAACTGTTATTACTTGCATTACCTTAACTAACAGGGCACAGAAGAAGTCCAAAAAGATGAACCAAGCGGCACATTCACTGGAGCGGCAGGCGAAACGTAGATCTCCCAGTGAACTCCTGTCCCAGGTGTGTACGTTTATATGTTTTAGTGGGTGAGACCTGGGTGTGCACATAGTTTTACACAGGTGAGTGTTTCTTTATTGTACAAGTGTCTGTGCCTCTAGGAGGAAAACTGTGCAAGGAAATGACAGTTTTGTTTTGTCATTTGACAGGAACTAAGAAAGCCTACGCCACTAGAATCCCACTCACTGGATCGCTTTTCTTCTGTCAAGTAAGGGAATATGCTGCAAATTACAATCACAGGCTTTAAAAAGCATTGTGGGAACTCGTTGCACAATGAGTTCGATGATGAATACTCGAGTGACATATTTGTCCACGCTTTGCATTTCTGTCTCTGTTTTGTGTTTCTCGCCTCTTTTGCTTGACGATCCAGGACTGAGCGGTCTGTACTTTCATTGCAAACCTCGGATGCGGAGTCTATTGGAGCCCTGAGCACCACAGAAACTACCTCAACTATCCTCTCCAGGCCATCCAGGTAGGCCAGCGATGCAACCCTTAGCCTCATGGATGAGCAACTTTGTGTTTTAACCCTAACACCAGTTTCCCCACCCACTGGCGCACTCATCCAGTCACATTAGGGCACCTTCATGGCCTCGCAGACAGTTGGAAATCGAAGAAATGTAACTCCAAGTCACGTAACGCAACAGAAGGGTCGCTACGCAGTACATCTGATAATGTTACTATAGATTTTTTTTCTCTAGAGTTCTATAATTTCCGATGTTGATCAACCACCGCTCGTCCTGGTTTCATCTAAGCAGGACGCTTACAGTATATTGTTTCTTTTCGCTGTTATAGGAGGGCGTTTGATGAATTTACATACTGGCACCTTTAATGCCAGATAAAGATACCAACTTTAATGCCAAAACACGGTGAAATGAAATGATCTTTTTTGTTGTTGTGGTCATGTACACACATATACTGTATGTACATGAAAGTGGACCTCTGCATTTGACCAATCACAGCGAACAAATGCAGTTATTGGTACAAGGGGCTGCTCAAGTTCCCCGGGGGAACTTTGGGGCATCGGTGTCTTGCTCAAGAACACCGCAGCCGTGTGTCCGGGGATGATCTTGGGTTTCTTTGGCCACGGCTGCTCCGATTGGTGATTAACTCATTCACTGCCAATGACGGCTATAAACGTCAAAAATTCATTTTAACTATTTCTATTAGTTTAAAAAAATTTCACCTTACTTTTGTTAACAAAAGTTTAAAAAAAACAATTTTAAAAAACTTTTATTGTACATTTAGAACAGATATAAAATTTGCGATTAATCGTGAGTTAACTAGTGAAGTCATGCGATTAATTACAATTAAAAAATGTAACCACCTGAAGCCCCAACTTTTTAATAATCTTTAAAAAAAAAAAATAATAATTATTAATTCACTGCCATTGACAACTATAAAAGTAAAAAATTCATTTGAACTATTTCTATTAGTTGAACATTTTTTTCGCTTTTGTAAACGAGTATGAAAACCTAGATTATTTTTTTTGTACATTTAGGACAGATATAAAATTTGTCGTGAGTTAACTCATGAAGTCATGCGATTAATTAAGATTAAAAATGTTAACCGCCGAATTTTTAATAATCTTTTTTTTTTATATGAAATTATGGCCGTGAATGAGTTAATCAACTTCAAACTCTATTCGTCATTACGGCGTTGTAAAGTCAGCAACTAGTTGGTCCAACGCTTAGTAAATAACAATATTTCCATGGTAATGTGAAAAGAAGTATAAAAAAAGAAATTAATAAAGAAGGTAAGTAATAAAGAAATCAGAAAACTCAACGCACCGATTTTCCTATTGTGAAATGTGTACCTTGGCTCATTAAAGGCTGGGGAAGCAACAACCGTTTCAAAGATTAACCAAACTAACCTTCTGCTATCTTATGCAAAAACCCACACAGCCTGTGCACCTCCAGCAAGACCCGGTCAACCGCTTCCACCATGCCTCTTTGCCCTCCACCCTTAAAAAGGAAACGCGGGAGGCCACGGCGGGCCTTGCAGCCCCCCAACCCTGAGATCCTCCCCCACAGCCCAGCAGACCCAAACGCTTCTGGCGTAGATGTTGCGACCCCACTCCCAGGACTGCACTCTGCAGACATAGTTCACGGCATGGACCCCAACAGCCAGCTGTCCCACCTCAAGAGCTCAATCAGCACCTATTTCGGAGCGGCGGGAAGGCTGGCTTGCGGGGAGAAGTACAAAGTCTTGGCTCGAAGGGTCACCTTGGATGGCAAGGTGCAGTACCTGGTGCAGTGGGAGGGCGTCACTGCCTCCTAGAATGGAAGAGGTGTATGGAGAGGACCAAGAGTGCAAAGAATAAATAAAACAATGTGTTTATTTTAGTATTTAGGTCAATGTTTATTTCAATATTCATTTGTTCAATACATATTTTGATATTTAATTTCACCATTTTTCATTTAGCAAAAATTACGGTCGATGGATGGATGAATATTGAAATAATCAATGTCGAAATAAATACATTGAAACGAATAAATATTGAAATAAATATTGTACTTGATAACACATCTATTTTGGTTGTTAATTTTGGCAGTCTTGGTCCTCGATAGAGCTGTTTTGACTGTACGACCGTCTTGTAATCAGAGCATTAATTATTGTTAGCCTTATTGCATAATTGTCAGAAGTCATTTCATAAAAGAAGGAAAAATCACAACAAATTTAACAAAGAACAGTCCAGTTGTGACGATTCAGAATTTCCGTGACCTGGATGACTGAATGTACACAGAGATTAGGATTATTATTTTTTTGCGAGAATATTGGTATTTCTTTTTTTTGTATCTTAAAAATGACTTGGGCAGTTATGCTTTTAGGCTAACGTAATATGTACTTTTTTTTTTTTTTGTTTAGACTGGAGTGTTATGAAGCTTTCTGCAAAGCCTACTGGTTCAGTGCAGTTCACTGTGAATATAATACATTCAAACATATCTTACAATTCATTGATATATATACATGAGGCTTTGGCGTATTTGTATCTCTTTGCTCTTTAGCTATTATTTTTCTTGTTGCTTGGAATGTTTACAACAAGCCCTCAGTTATGCAGAAAACTGTTCAATGCACTGCACCTGTAGGCTTTCAAAGATGTTTATTTTTAAGAGCAGTTAATATGCTTGTCAATTTCAAACCAGCTGAGTATATAACTACATTTTTTCCCCACGGAATGTAGCCTGGCAAATTTGCCTATCGGGGACAGAATATGGGGAAGTTTTGTGTTGCCACTGATGTTGCACCGTGAATCTTTGTGTCCACTTGGATAACATTTATTTTTGTACAGTGTTTGCAGAGTTATAATGTCCCTCTATACGTGTATACAAAACAAGGAACAACTAAATGCGTTGTTCAGCAAACTCTTTGTAAGTATTTAGGCCATTCTAAAAGATATGTACACCCCAAGCTTTTTTGACAACTAAATACACGTTCAGTGGTGTGATTTAAATCTTAAAGGACCTATTTTTTGCCCCTTTGTTTGATAATCAATAAAGTGCTGCAACACTTGATTGTCTTGTATCTTGTATTGTTTCTGTTTCTGTTGTTTGCCACCATTAAAAAGATTTTCAGTGATTGATTATTTTGGCTCAGGTTTTCAGTTTACTTTTAGAACCACTGATCTGAATATATGACTGGATAGCGGATAGCCGATCGCCCATGCAAGCCGTTGAAATCAGGGCGGCCATCTTGCTCCTCCCATCTCGCAAGCAGACTACTGTATAAACTATACGGTATACGTACAGAGCAGACATACATTTCGTAGGCAGTTAGTATGAGGCCCGGGGGGCGGGGCAGGAGGATTGCGGCGGGTGGTCACTTTTTTAACAAGTATAATAAAAGTGGACGGTATGTGCTGCTTTTTCTTTTATCACTCAGTTCCTTAGACCCCAATATTAGATTTGGCAGTGGCATCTTTTGTTTAATTACAGTTATAATTCTTGGGTAAAAAATATACAAGTTTCTTCCTGTAAACATCATTAAACATGTAATTTATACATGTATTTAATGCAAGTTGTAAAATGTCTGAAGTCCTCTTGTTTATGTTTAACAAATTAAAACATAATAAATCATGCTGTTTCTACTAAGTACTGTCCCAAATGTTCTCCAATTTCGATACTGTAAATGTATAGGATCGAGAAACGTTTCTTGGGAGGAGCAATATGGCGGCCTTGCAGCTTCAAAATTCTTGGCCTATCGGCTATCCATCCAGTCATATATTCAGATCAGTGTTTAGAACCTAAAGTGAGCAGTAAACCATACTTGATTAAAAAAGTTAGTAGTTACTTATGTGCGCTGGTTTAAAGAAAGAAAAGTAAAAAAATAAAATTAAAAAAATGTCATGTTAACGGTAGTGTTTTTCATGAATATTTTCTGTTTCTATGAGATGCTAATCCTGAATTATGTCCCAAACGGCATAGATTTTTGGGACATTGATTATTTCTTTCTTTTGAAACATGAGCCAAAGTTTTAGTTAGTGTTATGTCTGAAAACCAAAAGCGGCGTTTAAATCTGTTTTCAAGTTTGTTATTTTTGGAAAGGATGTCCTCCCTGTTTCCACGATTACAATTGGCTATTTCATTCTTTCGCCACTGTTCGCATGTGTTGGTTAGCAGACGCCTCTACCAATCATTGTGCATTATCGTTTGTCTTCATCCAATCACGAAAGAATTTTAAAAACATGGGCGGAGACAACTTGTTCAAGTTTTTGGTGGCTAATGCTAAGACAGCAATTCATACGGAATGAGAATACACATTCGAATTAAAGGGTGTGTTTTTTTTTAAACAGCAGAACAATTAACACCAATATAATACTCAATTTATTAACATGGCTAAGCTGGTTTGGTTGATTTAAGCTTTAACAGACCGCAGCGACGTTACATCTCTCAGCTAGCCACCTGTTGATTAGCAACCATCGTTGTTTACTTTTAGCTTGCTAACATGTTACCAACTCGTTGACAGTTATGCATCGTATATTCTTGTAAGTGTTCAACAAGTACCACTATGGAGAAGCCGACAGTTTACCACTGTAAAAGTTGTTGATCACCTAACTAGTTGCATGTAGCCATATCTTGCCCAGAATGCGATGACGGTGGTTTAACCGACTAGACACTTTTGATGAGTCTGCTGAGACGTGAGGGACATCAACTGGGTGAGTCCACGACATAGACAATTTAAGTTGCACGAAAGTCGTACCTAAATGGTATTGTTCGAGACTTCTATTTTGTAAACTGATGGACTTGATCATGTAGTTTTATTTCCATTTAAGATTGTGTGTGTGTGCGTGCGTGTTTTCCTCCTCAAATCATTACTGATCCACACTTGGCTCTGCCTTTATCCTTTGTTCCAGTGTTTATCAACTTTTATTGAGCGAAGTCACATAATTTGCAGTAAAAACAATCTCACGGAGCTCTACCAAATAATGACGACCTCATCTCAATGTACTTGCAAATTTATGTACAGGTATTCTTCTGTTGAATGGAAACAGATGGATAAACAGGTCAATTCTAACATCTTCTGCCATCTAGTGGAAGATCATTTAATGATTCAACCTGTCACATTACATCGCTGCCATTAATAACGCCATAATAATTTTTGGCCCTGTTAAGTGAAACTAGATCATTTTGCCGGGTACACTTTGACCCTCCGCTAATTTCTTACTACTACTACTACTACTACTACTACTACTACTAATCTACATTGACAAGAAATAGTAACTAACTGGTGCAACAAATAATCCACTATCAAAACGAACACAGAAACACTTCTTTAATTCACGCATGTGTCTATGCTTATCCAGTCTGGCTTAGCTCATGTCGTCGTCCATGAGATGGAGTCTATTTCTGTGAAGCGAAAAATGGGTTATACACGGCAAGAAAATGCCCGCCTTGCCATGCAGGATGTTCAGCTCAGCACTAACCTGGAAGCTACACCGTATGAACTCCTATCCTCCAGCTCTCAGGTAAAACAGCCGGCCCGATGCATACAAAGACATTATTTAATTCATGCATCTAGTATCTTTTTTCTCTCTCCATACAGTTTCTGATAGAAGCGAAATAAATAAGCTGTTTGAATCTCATGTATTCCGTGGATATTGGTATGCAAAGGCAAAAATATGCAGCATTCGTTCAGTAGTGACAAGGGTAATCAAACCATAGATGACTACAGATGGAAATAATTCTGCTAAATCTGGTGCAAGCAGCGTCTTTTGATATTGAAATATATACATCTATATGTGTATGATTGTACAAAACACAGATTGTCCACAAACCCCCACCCCTCAGAAAAAACACAATATAAATAATTTACTGTTATGTCGATTAATACATGTTTTACAGTATTTCCGATCTAGGATATATATTGTTACAGTTGTCGCACAACTTTTGTTGTAATAATGGACATTTTCTTTTTCAGGGCCACCTGCGATGCTCCACTGGGTGGTCTGTTAACAATGTATCAGTCAGGAATAATCAGATTTTGCATCTTGAAACTGAGGTGGACACCAAAGCTAAAGAACTCAAGTAAGTCATGACATATGTACATTATATTGCCCCAATTGACACATACTGTAGTATGTTGTATATTTTTTGTGTGTTTTTAATGTACCGTTAATCTCATAAAGGGATTTTGAAGGATTAACTATATGTAATAAATGTCATTATGCAAAGCCAGGTGGCATAATTCATAAATATATTGATTATGCTGCTGTATTATTGGTTCTATGGTTTGCTCTCCCACAAAGAATAGCTTTTGGACTCTAAATTTAGTAGTTTAGTGGCTTGGTGCTGTTTATTTACTCAACTGCATAGACTACCAGGTGTTTATTAAGTGCAAGACTTTTATCACGAGAGAGTCCTTTATTGGATCGAAAGCTTTATTGTGGTCTATCCATCTATTTTCTATAGCATTTGCCCTTATTAGGGTCACAGGTAGCGGTATAGAAAATGAATAGGTGGATTTTTTCCATTATAAATTAATTACGTTAATACAGAATAGTGTACTTGTATATTAGATTGTTATATTATATCCCCTGTCAATCATTTAAGGGTGTTATTTAATCATATTTATTATACTGATTTAAATCCTTCCAAGGATCCAATTTACACCCTGCGGTATATTATTGTATGTATTTTTGTATCAGAATAAGACCACACACCATGTTTTCCCCCAATCCTTATTAGCTGTTTTACTGCCACATGTTATCCAAAAAACAACCCAGACAGTGCCAGCTGATTTCAAACATTTTAACTCATCTTTCAAAGCAAACAGAATATTGTGTACTTTTACTACCTAAACATGCTGGCGTACCAAATGAAAGATCGCGTTCCATTTTTTGAATTTAAAAAAGTATGTTTCTACTTTATTCAGTTCTTTAGTAATCACCATTTGAAAATAGGTAATTTGAGTGACATTGAGCGAAAATTGAAAAGATAATAAGAAAAGAAGCTTTTTGTGAAAATATATATTTTCTGCACAACAGTGACTTTGACACTAATATTTTTTGTTCAGTGACGCTCTGTGAATTAGATTTAATGTGACAAAGACTTTGATCATTCACGTCATCCTTGAAAACGTTCCTCATATCAATCTGTTTCACTGCAATTGCATACACCGGCAGAACATTGAAAAGAGATACAATGCTGCCATCTGTTGGCCATAGTTAGTGGCTGTTTTTTGATTTCACAAGCACATTGACCAGGCAGCTCTGCACAACACTTTGCACTGTCCATTGAGAAAAAAAACACAGTAAACGTTAATTAACGTTTTTGGCGGCATTCATTTGGATTTCAATAAACGTTATTAAACGTTTTTGGCGGTAAAGAGTTAGTTTTCAAGTGAGTCTTGAAGTACCAGATTTTCCGTGGGACTGTCATTGTACCACACTGAATACAGTAATAAATTATGCTTTGATGATTGAAGCATCTAAATGAATTCAGGGGGCGGGGTTCAAGCCATGGCTTCACCCCATCAGCCCTTTTTTCCGATGTGCAAATGATGTGATCTGGGAAATCTGTTGTAATAATATGTCCGGAGGGGGGGAAGGGAAGGGGGTGAATACAGCAGCCTGAGCAGCGTCAAACTCTACAATAAATACCAGCTTTACCGATGCCATACATTATTAGTCATTGTAAAGGTAATTACATATTAGTTAGGAGTAGATGGGGAAAAGGAAAGGCAATCCATACCCCCCCACCCATTATTTTCAAAGCGTGTGTTGCAATCTGAGATAGATTAGAGCGTGGAGTGTATTAGAAAAACGATTAAATCTGGTATTATTACATATTTGTCAAGTGTCAACAGTTGCATCTAAATATGATCTCATATTTGAGGGCTCATGAGTATTTTTTTGTATTGCTTTCTTTTTTAACGTCATGTTTCATAAAGTGTTTAAAACTTTGAGTTATATTTATTATTGTGTGTTTAGGGCGGCAGAGCTGAGGGCAGAGCGTTGCCAGGAGGAAGCGGCACACAGTGACATCATGATAACGACTCTGACGGAGAAACTAAACAGTCTCAGAGAAGAGCTGGCCAGCAAGGCCGCTCTGGCCAAAAGGTAACAGGGCCTTTATCAACAATGTTGATATTTCAGTTTTGTCATTTGATTTGGTTGAATGCATTTGTGTGCTGTGTAAAAAAAAACCCACAATGAAGACTATTGCATGCTGCATGTTTTGTCCAATTTTTAACAGAGCGGAGCAACAAAGAAACCAAGCACTCGAAAATGCAGAGAAACTCAAAGAAGCTTTCAAAGAGTACAAGGCCACCGTTGGCATTAAATTTCAAAAGGTAATATTTTTTTTTTTTGTCAGACACAGTGGAACCTCTGAGGTTGTCCATGGAAATAATGTGTTCCGGGGTGAAACTGCTGCCTTTTTAAAACCTCTAGTCACTGTACAGCAAGTCTTTTCTAAAGTATAATTTTAACATTCTATGATTGCAACACAATTGATGCGTTAATCCTTAGTGTCATGAGATTTTCGAGTGATAGTTGGACATAAGTTTTCTTGTGACTTTTGAGGCAAATTTGTTGTTTAATTTCTCAATTAAATACAATATTTAGCTTTAGAATGTTTGAAATTGGCAGTTTCTCTATTCTGCATGTAAAAAAATGAAAAGAAGAAGAATAGTTTAGAGCAGTATTGTCCAAAATTAAGTGCAGTGACAACTTGCTCTACAGTTTTGTATTGGCCCGCCTCCTATCCTTAAAGTTCAACTGTTGAAAGATAGATAACAGACATTTTTTTAATGTTTAAAATAAAAATAGATAAAGTCACTTTTTATTTAAGATACCACGCTGTAATTAGAAAAAAAATTGTCAGTTTAAGTTTTTTCAAATTAAGAAAAAGTAATACCTTCTAACTTTTTACTTTGTGAATGATAACACCAAGTTCAGATTTAAACTGTTTTATTTAAATGTTTCCACTGCTTGGAATTATTTTTGCTTGCACTTTAGTGAAATGGTTTTAGCATGTTTCATAAACTCAAGGTGACATGGACTCTTCCTTGCATTTTTCTGTTTGTTGCCCACAGTAGAAACAATTTGGCCATCCATGGCCCTAAAGCAATCAAAAGAATCATTGTGTCTTCATTCTAGGTGATGGAGAATGAAATCAAATTAAAAGAGAACCTGGTTGAATGTGATCGAGAAAAAGACGACTTGGAACGTAAGTGTTCGGCGTTGGAGAGGGAAAAAGCGGATCAGAGTCATACAATCAGGTTTGCATTAGAACGCCGCTAGCTTTGTTCCTGGCATGAATTTTGCCAAGTCATTATCATGACTTCATCATGGGCCTCACAGCCAGCTAAAGGAGGACGTGAGGCAGGCAAAGACTTCTGCCGCTGAGTTTTCAGACCTCCAGGCCCAGTTGGAGGATGCCAAGCGGCGGAGCTCAGACCTCCGGAGTCAGCTGACGGAGCGCAGTGCTGAATGCAGGGAGCTGGTTTCTCTGCGCAAGGAACTGGAAGACCTGCGCACTCTGACCAAAAACCAGGAGGTGTGCCTGGCCCAGAGCCACAGAGCAGCTCAGCAGAGCCAAGCAGAAGCCGCCAGCCTGGAGGCCATATTATCTCTGCTGCATCTCCGAGAGGTGGGGAGATACTTCATTTACGTCTCACACGAGTTTCCTTATTTCATAACTAATTTGTTGATTATGGTGCACAAAGCAATGCTAATTTGTTTGCCTCAGACGATGCACATGGCATAATGTGTTTACTGTATATTAGGATGCTGTTGGACCATTGTGTGTCAGGCCCTGCACCCTGCCCCCAGTGGACTATTCAACAGCTGCACAAATGCTGAAGCTGAAACCCGGTACAGTGTGCCTGTGAAACATTCTCCTTTCATCGGCATTTTTATATAAGGTTCATGAAAAGACTGTTAAAAACAATGTTCTAAAGAGTAATACGTCGTCATGCATCTTTATTCTGCACTTCCACCCATCCATATTCTATACTGCTTATCCTCAATGGAATTGCAGGTGAGCTACACTTTTGTCGGGAGGTGGAGTACACTCTGGACTGGTTGCCAGGCAACCAATTTTTACTCCCATAAGCGCAATTTTGAGCAGGGGTGGGCCATGTACGTTCTGGGGGACGCATACGGCGTATTCTGTTCTTTAATCCGGTCCTCTAAGCAGTTACTTAAGCAAGAGTCCTTTTTTTTTTTTACCCCTAAAATTGCTTAGTAAAAAAATATTTTTTTATTTAGTAAAAAAATACAAAACCATTTATTTCATTAAAAATTGTTGAATTAATTTAAATATTTTTAATTCACTTTAGCCTAATTTTTAATTCAGTGTAAAATTTACTTTTTAATTTAATTCAAATGTATTTTAAGATTTTTTTAATTTAATGTAAAATTTAATTTTGCATTTTAACTGCATCTCAATTGAATTTGTATTCGATTTTACTGTATATTGTACATACATAACATAATAATATATTTTAATATTTTTATTTATGATTAGTTACATATTTATAATGATTACTAATTAAATGTAAAGATAAAAATAAATTGATGAATTCGTTGAAATCATTTCTTATTGTCACATGTAAAATAAATAGAAACATTTATACAGTATACAGGTGTTCTCAACAAAAAATAGTTCCTTGTCTTTATACAGTAATTTCTCAATAATTAATTTAAAATATATTTTATGTACACAATTTATTATTATTATTATTAATGTAATATAAGTGTGGGCGTAATATACCGTACCACATTTGAAGAAATCAAGACATGATAATACAGGCAGAAACATAAAGCCAAGCTTTGTAGACTGAGTTTGTTACAAACATACACCTTTACTCAAAAGTACCTACCCTAATCAGTCAAGCAGCTTTTATTAAGCAGACTCATGGTCCATTAGAAAAGCACATGCACTACACAGTTTAAAAAAAAACATAACGGTATTAAGAAATAAACCGTCAATGTGGCATTCACATAATAAATGTCTGTCCTTCCTTCCATTCATTTCATTTCAGGCGAAGGTTACCAGCATCTATTACAAGTTCTTCGGATGAAGGAGGCCGAGCGGACTCAACAATGCAGCCTGGTCGAGAGACTTCAGGACCGCGTGAGCCGAGCCCAGGAGGAGATTTCGTCTCTGCAGACCTCCTTGGCCCAAAGATCTACTCACTACCAGAACCTCCAGACGGAGCTGATGGACAAATCCAACCAAGCCACGACTGCAGAGAAAGAAGTAACTCCACTTTCCTCTCTTTTTATTTCTACTTATGTTGGTCAAGTAGTAAATTTAACACTTCGCACACTTTGTAACCGTCCAAGTGGTTTCACAGTTTGACTTAAGAGCCTGTCAAAGATTTGTCGTTTGTTGATTGCTCTTTGTTTCAACTCAGCTAAAGAGGAAGAGCGCTCGAGTTGCTGCGCTGGAAAAACAGTTACAGGAGAAAACGTCCGCTTTCAGTCAGGCTGCATTGAAGAATACCGAGCTAGATAACCTGCTGCAGGTACAAAACAAACCCGTCTTCCAATGCCTTCACAGTACAGCGGTCCTTTAAGATACAAGTTTAACTACTTTTTTTTTCCTTGACCATGCTTGTACATCAAAAGACTTGACTTCCAAATCATCTTTCCCTTTGAAATAAATGATTCAATTGCTGTTCTCAATCCTGCTACTTGGGTCTCCTCTAACCTCATGATCCACAAGTGAGTGACGGCAAACTAATGTTATATGCGGTATATCAGGTCACGACACGTTTTTTTTAAACTTATTCACTGCCATAAATTCATTAAAAAAAAAAAAGATTATAAAAAAATTAGGCGATTAAAACTTTTAATTGTAATTAATTGCATGACTTCACTAGTTAACTCACGATTAATCACATCTGTTCTAAATGTACACAAAAAAAAATTCTAGGTTTTCATACTCTTGTTAACAAAAGTGGGGGGGAAATGTTAAACTTAAAGAAATAGTTTAAATTAATTTTTGACGTTTATAGCCGTCAATGTCAGTGAATGAAAAAAATAAAATAAAATAAGAAAAGATAAAAAATTCGGGGGCGTCAGGCAATTAAAGTTTTTTTATCGTACTTAATTGCATGACTTCACTAGTTAACTAGCGATTAATCACAAATGTCATATCTGTTCTAAATGTGCAATAAAAAAAACCATTCTAGGTTTTCATACTCTTGTTAATAAAAGTGGAAAAAACATGTTAAACTAATAGAAATAGTTAAAATGAATTTTTAAAGTTTATAGCCGTCAATGGCAGTAAATGAGTTTAAAAAAATATTTTATTAAATTTTCTTGAAAACTACTTGGGTGGTGGCCAATTTACTTGGGTGGCCCGCCCAAGTATTAACATGGTGTGGGAAACACTGTAATATTATTTTGAAGAAAATTGTTGGGTTGACTTCACCTTTAAAAATGTGTGCCTGTGAGTAATGTGTAAAAGTTGTCTGTCTACATGTCCCCTCCCCCCGCCAACCAGGAAGAAGAAAATATTAACAGATTAAAAAAAAAATAATAATAATACTAGAGTTATAAAGAACTTACTGAATAATTTATTTCAGTAATTCAATTTAAAAAGTGAAACTTGTATATTACATTGATTCACTACGCAGATTGAAATATTTTATTTTGTTATACCTTAAATGCTTACACCTAACAAATGCCTTCAATTCCTCATTTAAAAAAAATACTATTACACAACAATCAAAATAACTTACAAAATAGGAATTAGATAAGTAGTTCTCTATTGGTATAATGAATCAAAATGTGTTTCATTTTGCTACGATTTTATAATTCATCAAAATTCGCTTCAACAAGCTTGAGAATATCGCCAACAAAGAATTAAGGTTATGAAGATACATTTTTGCTGCCTACATCCATATGTTCTTTGTTCTGTTTTCTTGTAATTAATGCAGGAGAAGACCAGCACTCTTCAGCTCTACCAAACACTGATGAACAAAAAACAAAGAGAGTACCAGCAATCTTTGGAGAAGACTAAACTATCACAAAGTCAGCGATGCACCGAGCAGCAGCACAGAATAGACATGGTGACTTCAATTTACATCTGTGCTTTTTTTTCTTGTAGTCTGATAAAAAAGTGGTATTGAACATCCCATATTTTAATCGACTAATTGAAACAAAACTACAAATAAAGTGGCTGTGTTCTCACGCTTGCAGCTGCAGCTCTCTGTGGACGAAGCTCATTCTCGGGTGTTAGAGATGGAGCAGGAGCTGGGTTCCCTCCAGAGAGAAAAAGATGAGGCGCAGGCTGCGGCTTCACAACTGCAGACCTCCGTACAACAACTCACTCAGGTAAGGCCTCTTGCTAAGCAAACGGTAGTTAACACTATTTTATAATATAAGTGAATGAGTGGATGCATTTTGCGTTACTTCCAGGAGAAGCAGATTGAAGCAAGACACAATGAGGAGTTACTCCGGAGTTTAAAAGAGCAGGCAGCCGAGTCTGCCACCAAGGTCAGGGGAACAACATTCTACAACACATGACTAATCTCTGACCTTGGAGATGAACTAGAACAGACATTGCAGACACACTCGCACACATGCATGCAGTTTTAAGGATGAATGGACAAAATCAAAAAACAATCTTATAGAGTGGAGAATAATTTCTTTCATTTTCTCATCCTGGTGTAATGTCCATTCCATATGTCGAAATAAGTGCTTATAATAGTTTCAAGGTGTAGACAACACAACTGATAGTTGAACATTTTCTTTATATTTACAAACAATATATTTCCCACAATGTTTATAATAGGAGACGTATGCACTTTTATTACAATTTAAAGCAGTTCTTAGCTATTTTAATGAAAAGTTTTGTGACATTCATCATCAAATTACACAGATGATAAAAAATTTTAAGCACCCTTAATATACATTTGTCACACTAGTTGCAAATACTATTATAGTTATTAACTGATTCGCTGCCATTGATGGCTATATACGTCAAAAATTCATTTGAACTATTTATATTAGTTTAACATTTTTTCCACTTTTGTTAACAAGAGTATGAAAACCCCCCAAATTTTTTTGGGTACATTTAGAACAGATGTAAAATTTGTGATTAATCGTGAGTTAACTATTGAAGTCATGCGATAAATTATGAAAATTTTTAATCATCTGACACCCCTAATTTTTAATAATCTTTTCTTCTTTTTTATTAATTAAAAAAAGTAATTTTATTTTTTTAAATAAACTTAAATTTTTTCTTTAAAAAAAAAGATTATTAAAAATTAGGGGCATCGGGCAATTAATTTTTAATCATAATTAATCGCATGTCTTCACTAGTTAACTCACGATTATTCATCAATTTTATACCTGATTCTAATTGTACAATAAAAAAAAACTAGGTTGTTAAATGTTAAACTAATAAAAATAGTTAAAATGATTTTTTTACGTCTATAGCCGTCAGTGGCAGTGAATGAGTTAACAACCAAGTTCAAGTTGCTAATTTATATTAACAATCACTTTGTCCCTCTGACCCTTCAAGTGACTATTTCTCAAAAAAAAGCGATAAGCAACAAATCCAAAGACCTATGTGACGTTACTGGAGACTTCCAGAGACTCTTAAGACTTTTTCCAGAGCATGAGATGTTCATAAATGGTGCTTGTGTGAAGCCACCAGTGGCTAATTGATGTCGCAATTCAGCAAAAAACAGATTCATTTCAGAGGGGATACCAATAGATTGACTGGGTGGTAGAAAATCCAGTTTTCCAACATAAGTCTCCTTTTAAAAATTGCAAATTTTAAGTGTTGACTTTTTTTTTCTATGTGCATGTGACAGGTGTGTGAGCTCCAGTCGTCTCTGTCAACCTGCCGAGAGGAGCTGACGTGGCATCTTCAGCAGATGGAGGACATGAAAAAGAGCTATGAGTCCGAGCTGCAGAGATCCAAAGACCAGGTACAAAGACGGAGCTAGGGCTGAATCATTTTCAAAAATTTCAATTTTATTTTTCCACTCAATGTTGCGATTATGATTTAATTAGTGCTGTCAAAGTTAAAGCGTTAACTGATGAATTAATCACAAAAAATATCGCATTGATTATGAATTAACGCAGATTAATCGCACTATTAATTTTGACCATGTGTTACCCTTTAGCGTGACAGCGGATGGCTACGTTTAAGGTAGCACAGGTTGTGTTTGAGCAATAAACATAAATACATGCATTAAAGTAAAGCATTTAATAAATGTTTGCATATTACATTTAGAATATTTGTTCATGTCAAAATATTGGGGTCATTTTTTTTCCATTTTAAATTATGCGAGTAATTAATTGATTAGAAAAAGAGGAGGATGAGCGTGTGCAGTGGGTCAAAAAAATGTTGTAGACATCCTCATAAAATGTCAAAAGAATTAACACATAACTAGTGCTCTTCAAATTTGGCGGGGGGAAAATGTTGATTAAAAAAGCCTCTTTTATTAAGCGATTGACTGTGATTAATAAAAATTTTACGATGTGATTAATCAGAAATTTAATCGTTTGACGGCTTTAGATTTAATATGAGATTTTTTTCCCATGGTCCTCATTTCATGTATTTTTTTTTTAAATAAACACAAGCAGTTATTTTTATCTGTATTACAATCAACATCAGATTTATTATACTTATGTAAATGTTTTTATGATGTAATGTGTGTCTTGGCTCAATAATGGTTAGAAAACAGTAATGGGCTGTTGGTGTTCATGTAGAATGAGGTAGAGAATCTCTGATCGTCTGCTCTGCTTAATCGCTCATCGTCATCCTGCCCCCCCCCCCCCCCTTTCAGGTGTTTTCACAGCAGGAAAAGCTTCACAGTGTCACTCGGGTGGCTCAGAGCTCCAGTGAGCAAAACCTGCAGCTTCAACTTTCTCTGCAGGAGCAGCAGACAATGCTGACTGAGAGCACGGCCCGCATCGCTGAACTGGAGGAGAGCCAGAGTCAGCTGGAGCAACAGGTGAGTGCAAAAATGCTGGATTAGTTGTCAACTGTTTAATGCTCACTGTTAGAATTTAGCGAGCTGTCCAAATTTGCTAGTACAGTGTTCTGCACGCTCGCTATTTCTCAGATGTATTATGGGATCATTTCTTATGGGCTTTAACAGTATACTCACTATTTGAATGCCCTCGCATGTGGGAAAGGAGAGCCACGGTCGCTGGCAGCTTGACTCCTGCTCACCCTGCGAACCTAGTGAGGAAAGGTGGCATAGAAAGTGGACGCTTGAATCGATGTTTTCACGGTTGTGTCTAATGGAGTGTTTGGCATGTCACGCTATTTCTACATTTCACTGACAACTTTATAAACCCATGATCATTCTCTCAGATTTTGTTTTGAAAAGACGCCGTATACTTACGTAAAGTAAAACCGAAGCACCTCATGAGCACGGATTTTTGCCAAATACTTGAATTACATAATATGTCATAAATGTATAACCCACGGTGATTGTGGTCTGACTAGCAAATAGATGACCTAGCCGCTGAAGTGGTGTGTCCGTGAACGAGAGCTCTCAAGGCTTGAATCTGCAAGAAATAACTAAGCAATGCTTGCAGGGGATAAGCAGATGAATCTTGTGATCACATAAAAAGTGTTTTTAGCTCGTAACTTTGTGTCCCCACTCTCAAGACAATGTTGTCCATTCAGTACGCTGAGCTTTACTTAGTTGAACCAAGAGTTCTTATCAGGATGAGTAGCTAAGCGCTAGCAAGACCATTGGCACAATATTAGGGATGGTGTTAGAATTCGATTGAGACAACATGTTCTAAACTTGATATTTTAAATGTGTATATATATATATATATATATATATATATATTTGGGCTGTGCAGACATTATTGGACAAGAAATTATCAGACAGTATTTATTTCATGACGTAGTGTTCGCACAGAGACAAGTTATGCTACTGTTA
This sequence comes from Leptonotus elevatus, assembly GCF_054856555.1. Lineage (NCBI taxonomy): Eukaryota > Metazoa > Chordata > Actinopteri > Syngnathiformes > Syngnathidae > Leptonotus > Leptonotus elevatus. Next base: position 37,130,634 of record NC_141239.1, on the reverse strand, counting down.
GCACGTACAATGACTCTAGAAAGTATTAATGTTTCACTTTCCGTATTAATGTTTCAAATAACAGACGAATGGACGCTGCAATTAATTCTGTTCTCTCAGAATTACTCATCGTTTCCTTGTTGAATTTGAACAGTGAGAGGCGCTTCGTGCATTTTTATCTGGTTAAGCACGATAATATTTAATTCATGTGAATTGTGAAGGCACTGATCATGTTAATGATTTCTCACAATAATTAGGAAACTGAGATGCAACACTTTATTAAAATAAATCTCTGCTAGTGTTTACATTAGCAAATTATCACCTTTACAGCATTCCTAGAAAATCACAATGTCCCATTGTGATTTTCTAGGAATGCCTAGGCTACCCGGTGGGCGTGACCTCTGCTGTAATATCATGAAATGTGGGAACATTTGAATGCACTGTTCATCCGTTGGACTGACTTTGCCTTCATCACTTTGGTAAATGTATCCATTACTGCTAAAAGACATTTCAATGCTTGATGGGACATTGTGATTTCCTAGGTATCTTGTAGAAGTAATCGTTTGAAAATGGTAAGACTTACAGAGATTCTATTTCCTACTTTGTTAAATTATTGTTGATACATATTGTAGGAAGTCGAGGTTTTACATGACAGCAGTTCCACGTTTTGTGTGACTTTAGAGCTGCGTCTTTCCCCCTACGTCTGGCGGAATTCTAAATAGGGCAACCATAGTGGGAGCAACATAAAATGGCACTTTGTACAATCTTGTATGTAGGTGTCCACGCTGGAATATCAGCTGGAGCGAGCTCGAGCGGCTCTGCATGATGAGGTGAAGACCAGACGGGAAGACAATGTGGGGAAGGACAAGGACTTACATGACGTGAAGGAAAAGACCACTCAGCTGTCTGAGATGCTCAAGTAAGAACAGCAGTGCCGTCGCACCAGTAAATATAGCAAATTATTTCATCAGCAGCTTGTTTTGCATGTGTCACCCCCCCCCCCCCCCCCATCATAAAAGCTAATATCATTTAGGTAAGATGTTTCCTTCAGTTATATGTGGGCCCGTTTGTGTCTTATGATTACACCACATCCAGCAGTAGGCGTGACACAGCCCCTCTTGCTCTGCCTCTCGCATCCAGAAAATACGTTTGAGTATATAAGTGAGGAGCCGCTTTGGTTTAAAGACATTTTTTTCTGCTGGATGGTGACTTTTTAAAAAGCTCAGAGAAAAATCCCCCTTTTTTTTTGTGTCACATGAAGAATTTTTGTTGCTTTCCTAACAAAAGCAGAGGGTTCTCTTTGAAACAAAAATGGGTGCTGTGCTCATGATAAGGTGAGACGAGTAAGACTCAATGTGTTGCATTTTATCCAATGCCTTGTTCATGTTTGTGATTTTTATATCAAATTTTGCGTGGAACAAAAATACTCATGATTAGAACCTGGCTATTTTTCATATTCTTCAAGCCAAGTGACAAAAGATGCGAAAAAGTACGAAGTGGAGCTTATGTCTAAAGAGTTGGAGCTGCAGAGTCTGCGGAAGGACGTCACCGTCAAGACAAGTCAGATCAGCCTCATGGACAAGAACCTGCAGCAAACGAGGAGCCTGCTTGAAAACAAGAATGACTTGGGTAAGACAAATACACTCAACCCACATTCATCATCACGGATTTGCTCCAGATGTAAAATCTCTAATGACACTGTAGACAAGAATCGTTTTATTTTATTTTATATATTTCAACTTTCCCGCACGCTTTTTCCGCCACACGCCATACCTTATACTGTAATGCCATTACATGTGGGCAAGGAGAGACAGTCACCGATGCACTTAGCAAATACAAAACAAAGACTCTAAGACTCTAACAGTACTACAGTGTGTGTGTGTGTGTGTGTGTATGATTTTTTTGCTTAATTACACTTGGTAAAACCAATTTATTTCTTGGTTTTGTCTATTAAGTTTTTTACATTTTACAATTCAGTGCTATTAGTTTTCTTTATTACAGACAGTTTTCAGGGACTAGAGTGGCTTAATTTTAACTCATTTGAATCGGGAAAATTGATTTGATAGGATTAAATTGAGCTTGGTCACATAAAAAACAACAACTTGTAAGTGAATATACTTCTGTACTGTAAACAATCAATATCATCCACAGATTTGCTAGCTATAGCAGGCATATTGTTTTTCAATCGAAAAGTCTATCTTCTGCTCACGATTTCCTGCTCCCGTCCGTCTGCAGTCGTAGACCTGGAGGAGAAGCTCCATCGCTGCGAGGCAGACAAGTACAACTGCGTCCAGAAGTTCCAGCTCCTCGAGGACCAGCTGCAGACGGTCCAGCAGGATCTGGCCGAGACTCTGACACAGCTCCAGTTGCTTAAAGACGTCCTGCAGAGGACCCAAACCATCGCTGACGAGCGGCAAGTGGAGGTTGAAAAACTGAGCATACGTCTTAGGTGAGGCCACGCCCACTCGTGAACTCTTCGACCGACGTGATGGAGTCATGCTGGGATCTCTCTTTCATTCATCCGTGTTTGAAACAATACCATATCATGAGAATTTTCTACTTTTATATCGAGAGTTTATATGACAACTGTGATGTAACGACGTCATGCATTTTTGTGTTTAATATAATGGTTGACATTTGAGGTGAAATATGTCTCTGTGTGACAAATGTGTCAATTTGATGGATCTCACTTTCCTTTTGTGACGTAATCATTTGCTCTTTCACGATGGTACATATCGTACCACTGATCTATAAAGCTGTTTTGTAACCTACTGCCTGCAGCTGCCGTATTGTACACTAAGCACTCCAGGGTACATACACTAACAATATAAAGATGTCACTGTACGATCGCAAGACTTCATTTCATTGGTCTTCACACGCTACGTTACATTCCGAGCATAAGCAAATCCCCTTATAAAAAAAAATAAAAACAATGCCATAAAAAGGACCATCTTATTTGCAGCGTACAACATGCATAACAAATATGACAAATATCAAATCTCTCATTAGAAACTTGTTCACAATCAACATGTGTGCGTGCGTGTTCACAGCGAGACCCAGACGGAGTTGGAAGAGAGAACTCATGAGGTTTTAGACATGGACTGTGCACTGACGGAAAGACAGGGGGAGCTCCAACAGAGAGCAACACTGGTACAAAATAAGCCTCGTGTGTGCGTATTGCGCCAGGTGAATTTCAGAGACATCGCTTTCACATGCTTCCGTTTCGCCGTCTGATCCTCAGCTGGGCCAGCTGGATGTGGCCATTCGGGAGCACAAGCAGGAGATGGAGATCAAGGTGAAGGCGCTGGAGCAAAGTCTGCAGGCCAAAGAGGAAGAGCTGAGAGACGCACAGAGGGACCTCGAGGAGACAAAGGTCAGGAACGGCACAAAGAGTTCACTCTGCTGCAAGGAATGCGTAAAGGGTCAATTCTTCATTTTGCATATCAAAAGGTTGTGAATTGTGCCATTCAACTCCGTGTTAGAGAGCAGCAAGTTGTGCCAAAAATACGAGAACATTTTAGAGATCAAATTAAGTCCACCCCGAAGGTTTATAGTGCACACATTTCACCCAAAAGCTCCCAAATGTTTGTGTTTGGGTACATCAGGGGACGTGAGCAACGTCATGTGAATAAGAACATAAACAGACCAAATCGGGTCACAATGTACCGCGTCTTCATTTGATAAGGAAATGTCCTCGGTTAAATTGAAAACGTACGGTACATGTGACAGCCGAGAGAGAGAACACTGAACAGAAGGAACAGTTGTTTTGTTGATAAATCTACAGCCCGATGGCAATACAGCTTTTGACTTTTGGATGATTTTTTTTTGGAAACATATTGGGGGTCTATCTAGAGATGGCGATTATGAGGGGGGGATAATGATCTCAATTATTTTGATTGATATCGAAATCACGATTATTAAAGCTGATTCATTGGTTTTGAAACTTAGCATTAATTCAACTAACAAAAGTCAGCGTTAAATAAGCACCAGAAAATAAATGACCAATTACCAGTATTAAATCAATAGCAATAATACATGAAATAATTAATTAAATACATAAATATTTGCTCTTCCTGCTGTGTGCATCTTGGCCTCTTCTTAGTGGTGCCGTGCATGCTTTGAGCACACATTTTACATGAAGAGAATAAGAGTAGAACAAACTAATTGTTCACATATTAGGAAGAATATATTGCTGGCGTCGGGGCGAAACCTCCTAAGTCACAATTTGGTCAAGTTGATATATATATATATATTTTTTTTAATCTACGGTATACTGTTGGTTGATGTACATGTGTGGCTGTTTTTTTTTTCTCCTACAAATTATTGACCAATCTAAAGTGTTGAAAACGGCTTGCTGTCTTTGATGAGACAATGTTAATGACTGAATAAACATGATGTTGTTGGGGTCTCCTGGAAAGTGAATATTTTGCAGGTACAAGATTTCGGCCCAACAAGCGATATGTACTTTCAGTATATTACCAGTTTATATGTTTTCTGACAGTGTTTACGTATTTGCAGGGATGTGATTTTTCCGCTAATTCGCGGAATTCCGCTTTTTTTTATCTCCAAAAATAAAATGTTACAATTTTTTAAGTGGTAAAAAAATCCGATTTCGTCTCAACAGCGTTCCATTTTAGTGTTTCCGTAACTGAAATGAAACGGATCTTGCGATTGGCTGAAGTCTCCGTGTTGACCAATAAACGCGCTTGTTATAAAGGCATAGGCGTATGCCATTGTTCATTTCTCAGACGTTTTTGCCGGGTGTTTAAAGAAAGATGTCCGTGATCGAACGCAAAGATGCTCCGCGAGTTAAGGAAATTGACAAGATCGTGAAAAACAAGTTTCGATGGGACTGGTTAGAGAAGGATATATCTACAAATGTTGGAAAGAAGACTGTGACGAATTTGTTCAGTGACTTTATTCGGAAGATCGATCGTGCCGGGAAAGCGCTTTGCATTTGGTGCCATGATACCATTGACTATGGTGGGAGAGGTTTCAAAGCTCTTGAAAGTCACGCAAAGAGCAAAAAACACGTGAAAGAACTCCAGTCAAGAACAACAAATTATTCCATCGCTGGAAGTTTCGGTGCCCAAACGAAAACTCCAAAACTTTACGGCCTCCATCCCTTATTGACATCACAATCGGAAGCGGTAATAGAGAGACGTGATCCACCCCAACAACCTGTACCAGTTGCTGACAGAGTCGTGAATTTTGAGGTCGGTGGTAAACGTTTCAAATTAATCGAAATCAAATTTTCGAAAATATTATAACGTAATAAAAATGGTCATAAATATTTAACATGGTTAATCATTGACACAAACTCAAATGAATGCTGCATGTTTGCACTTTTCAGGTTTCAATATGTTGACTGTCTTGATGTATGCAGTTACAGAGATGATCTTAGTCAATGCATGATTGTGTTTTTACCAGAGCTTGCTGCATGAGGTATTTTATGTTTTTGTTATGCATTATGTATTACATTAAGAATGATTGATTAAATGATTTATTGCATGGTAAATATATATGATGATATTCTCAGTGATAGTTTTTAAAAGCAAAGGCAGTCCAATGTTTTTGAATGTGACTGATTTTGAGTTGACTAAAACTGCAATTTTATATGGGATAGTTCAATATACATTGAAAATTTATGCTGTTGTTTTGTCTATTTCTTTGTCATCTGAGTGCATTGAAAGTACTTAAAAACACGGAAAACCCATGAGCTCTGGACCTAGCTGAGTGCCCGCGGCCCCCAGACCCCCGGCTAAATTTTCAGATAATTTCACTTTGGTCAAATCACATCCCTGGTATTTGTTATTTGATGGAATATCATTCCGTGACTCAATTCAAAATTTATATTACCTATTCCTATTTCTATGACCTGATCTTTCAAATCTCACTGCTGTTGTGTTTCAGGAATCCCATCAGCATAGACTTGACACATTACTGCACGAACTGGAGAAAGCCCAGCGTAACTGTAAAGCTCTCACCTCACAACTAGATGCCATCAAGCTGCAGGAGGAGGAGTCGGTAAACACCGTTCACATGCGTCATGCGTTTGCACCTGCATTACGGCTCCTGACGTGTGTGCATGCATATGCAGGACGGGAGGCTGTGCCATGCAGAGGAGGAGCTGGCTCAGAAGGAGACGCACTGGCAACGGTCTGAGGCCAGGCTGCAGAACATGGTCGCTTCTTTGGAGCAGGAGCTGGATATGGAGCGGGAGCAACACAACAAGGAGGTACACCAAACTACCATCTTGAGACTTGTTTCTATTATTTTGGGTCAAGTATTGTCTAGTTTAGCCTGGGTTATTAGTGGAAGTTAGGGGAGTCTTCGTGGCATGTCCGGTGCATTTGTTTGTACGTGGGCGGATTGTATTTTATTGTGTAAAAAGTAAAAACAAACATTTCCTAAAGCTTAAATTTAGGGGTGTCAGGCGATTAGAATTTTTAATCGAAATTAATCGCATGACTTCAATAGTTAACTCACGATTAATCGCACATTTTATATCTGTTCTAAATATACAATAAAATGTACACTAAAAATATGGCTGCATCTTTTAGTCATCAGTATGGTAATTTCATAATAATTAATTCCATTAAGTTAAAATTAAAAAGATGTACTGTACTGTAAAAATTTAGTGTGATATTGATTTGTGTTGGTCATTTTTCTGCCACTAGATGGCATGACAGCAGTGCATTTTTTTTCAGATCAACTCATTCACTGCCATTGACGGCTCTAGACGTTAAAAATTCATTTGAACTATTTCTATTAGTTTCACATTCTTTTCCACTTTTGTTAAGGGTATGAAAACCTAGAAACAATGTTTTATTGTACATATAGAACAGATATAAGATTTGTGATTAATCTTGAGTTTAAATAATTAAGTAATTAAACAAAAAATAAAATATTATAAAGAAATTAGGAGCGTCAGACGATTAAATTTTGTAATTGTAATTGATCGCATGACTTTAACAATTAACTCACGAATAATCACACATTTTATATCTGTTCTAAATGTACAATGCATTTTTTTCTAGGTTTTCGCACTCTTGTTAACAAAAGTGGGAAAAATGTGAAACTAATAGAAATGGTTCAAATGAATTTTTGACGTCTATAGCTGTCAATGGCAGTGAATGAGTTAAGAGCTATCTTTAACATAAAGTAACTTGTGAAATTCTACACATTTTTAAAATCGTAAAACACAACTTTGACCCCAGTCCCCACAAATCTATACATTATGATTAAATGTACTACTGCTCAATTTTGACGTGGGTGTGTCTGCTGCGTTGTGACTGGCATTCCCCAAATTATCTCAAAATGAACGCACTAATTTTGACTCCCTTACTTAAATCCAAATATTGTACTTAAAAGTTAAAAACGTTGGGTTTCTTTCTTACTTTTAAATTCTCTTGCACACCACCAGGGGGCGCCCACGTACCGCTAATGGTACCTTTATCAGACTTAGAGAATTGCGAAGATAGTCTTCAATGAGCCTAACATGCTTCTTTTTAAAATGTGGGAACTTAGCCAACATGTTCTCAATTCCACTATAAGCTAAAAATGTGTTTTGTGTCTTTCCTGGTCAGCTGGATTCCCTGCAGCAGACCCGGGGTCAGCTCCTCAAAGTGTCCTCGCACATGTCATCCTCGCAGGAGAAGCTCACCTCTAAACTCCAGCAGAAGGAGATGGAGCTGGACCAAAGCAAAACCCATCTGGAAGACACTAAGATGGAGTTGGACCGCACCAAGGCCCAAGCCAGTCATCTCCAGACTCAGTTAGAGCAGAGCCAGAACAAGTTCCTGCAGATCGAGACTCAGCTGGAAAGCAGCCGGAATTTGTACGAGAACGTCAAGGCTCAGAACAATCAACTCCAAATGCAGCTGGAGCAGCTTAGCGCCCGGTCCAAAGAAGCCAGAGACCGCTCTGCTCAGCTCCAGACTCAGCTCGACTCTTCTCAGAGGACCATTGAGAGCTCCAGTGAGTCGCTGCTCATCAAGGTAATGCACGTTGCTCCAAATCAACACTGAAGTCAATTCCAGGTGTCTGAACTTCAGTGTTAATTTTTCTGATGACCATTTACGTTTACTCCCTATGTGCTTAAGTTGAGTTGAATTGAGTAATCTGATCATTTTGTTCACTGCCAGGAGTCTGAGGTGACTCGTCTCGAAGCCAAGATCTCCAGTCTGGAGCGAGCAGCTAAATGTCACAATCCAGCTGCGTACAATCCCACCGGCTCCCTCCATCCGCTGATACCCCCCCAAGAGGACTCCTTGTCCTCTCACTGTCTTCCAACAGCCGCCATGTCTCCATCATTTACTCACAAGACTTCCCTTCCCTCCCAAACCAAAACCTCACCTCCATCTGATGCGGGCCTTGAGCTTCTGCTCCAGAGCTGTAGCAACGACCTTTCCCTTGATCTTCCGCCGAGCCTCAAGGCTACGCTCAGGGAGGCGCTGAGCCAGAAGCCATGGCAGTCGTCCTACTCCAACTCGGTAGACCGCAGCTGGGAGGGACTCAGCAGCGCTGAGCCGCCATCGAGTTGCGAGCTCTCCTTCGACCCCCTCACCTACATGGTGGGAGACAGCAGTTCCTGCTCGGAGCGTACTATCATGGACGAGGGAGAGGATGAGCAGGTCGGGGCAGACAACCCGGACGAACCCATGAGCTCATTGAAGGGAATGTTGCGGTTCGTCAATCAGACTTTAGCCAATCAGGAGGATCCGTCCTTGTGGAGCTCCCCGGGATCATCGCAGAGCGAACGCAGCCTCCAGGTAACAGAAACTCAAAAACAACCATTTAACAGACATAAGTTTAGGCCAGGGGTCAGTAACCTGTGACTGTGGAGCCAGATGTGGCTCTTTAGTCCCTCACCTGATCTCTAAAGAAATGAGTAGAAATGTATCGATTTTTTTTTTTTACATATTTATTTTTTATTTTTTTGGATAAAATATTCTTCAAATTAATTAATGATTAAATAAAAAAATTAAGAATTAAATATTCAAAAAATTTCAAATTTTAAGTTAGCTAGGTGATTTATTTTTAAAATGTCCACAAAGTTGGCCATAAAAGCTGAAATTTACTATAAAATGTCCACAAAAATGTCAGAAAATTGATGGCAAAAAGGCATTAAAAATGTCCAAAAAAGGAAGAAGAGAGGCAGAAAATTACCATAATGTGCTCATAAAATTTCTAAAAATGTCAGAAATTTCACTAAAAGGCAGAAAAGTCTAAAAATGTATGAACAATTACAAAAACGAGAAAAAAAAAAACTAATCTCAATGTATTGGATGCTGCTCTCATATATTTCTGTTATGGTGCAGCTCTAATTAGTTCTTGGGCCCTCAGTACATTAGACTAACACAATGTTTTGTTCATCACAATGTTAAAATGTTTTGCGGCTCCAAACTGATTTTTGTTGATTTATTTGTCCTAAAATGGCTCTTTTGACAGTAAAGTTTGCTGACCCCTGGTTTAGGCTGTGTTTTGAATGACTCCCTATTCACTATCGTGCCCGATACTGTGCACAATGATTTTGTCATTTTGTAGTTCTTTATCGTGAGTGTAGGTTATTACACCAAGTACTAGTGCAAAAAAATACTTTGCTCAGCAACAAACTTGCAAATCCGATTTAAGGACAAAGGGGAAGCTGTAGCACACAATGAAGAGAACACAATGATGAATCCATGTCAGTGAAACGGAAACGTCATGCTCACATTCTCGACAATACTGCTCTTCAAACCTTTTAAAGCAAGTAGCACCTCAGAAAATTCTTAGCTCTCAAAGTACTACTATTATGACCATAATTAAATATTGTGTTCTTCCAAAGACATTTTATTCCGAAATGTGTATTTCATATTTTTGCAAGCCACTGTAACATTATGCACAGTGATTAAATTAACACAGCGCTTAAATTATATGGACGTAAAAAAAAAGAAGCCTACTTAAGATTCAGTTCAACTGTATGGCAAGGGATATTTAAGCGCAACTCATCAATAGATCAAATCAATACTCATTGGCATATAAAGTCCCCCCCGATATTTTTAAATATATTTTTGAATATTTTACTTCTTTAGGCAGCAGTATATTTATATATTTACTGGCAGTATATCCCGCTTGTTGAAGAATTTGGGGGCGGGGAAAAAAATAACACATCAATGCTATTATAATGGGGTCCGCTATATTCCTTCTTTGCACTGTATGTTTGTATTATATGGGCTCTTTGCACAAATCCACTACTTCCTGAACTCAATACCGCTCCTTCATTTCCTGTCTTTCATGATTGGACAAACTGATTAATCCAGGTGTGTCTGGCCATTGTCGTCGTGGTTACTGAGGTCAGGCACACCTGGATTAATCAGCTTGTCCAATCATGAAAGACAGGAAATGAAGGAGTGGTAGGAAGTAGTGGATTTGTGCAAAGAGCCCATGGCCACCAGGTGGCCACTAAAAGATGCAGCAAAAAAAAAAGAAATTATGCAACTGTTTTTTATTTATTTTTTACATCATTTATGTCATTATTGTTTTTTAAGTACAATATTTTAGAGTGATTTTTCATACATTACAAACATTTTTGCTTTTTTCCCCAATGGATTTCACTTGGGGAAACGGATTTAAAGCGGAAGTTCCGTCAAAAACGTTCTTTACAATATTATGTTCTATGCAGCTCCATAGTCTAAACACAGCATTCTGATTAATACTGTGTTTGTGGAGTCCACCTTTTTTAAATCCACCTCAGGGTGCGGCCATTTTGCCACTTGCTGTTGAGTCAACAGTGGTAACTGAAAATCACATCACAGTTGCTCAGGTAACGACCAATCACGGCTCACCTGTTTCTGAAGCTGAGCCCTGAGCAACTGTCATGTCAGTCAACAGCAAGAAAAAAAATGCCGCCCCCCTGAGGTGGCTAAAAACTGCTGGATTTTGCTACTTAACACATATTCCACAAGCTCAATATTAACTCATTCACTGCCATTGACGGCTATAGACGTCAAAAATTCATTTGAACTATTTCTATTAGTTTCACGTGTTTTTCCACTTTTGTTAACAAGAGTATGAAAACCTAGAAAAAAATGTATTGTACATTTTGAACAGATTTAAAATCTGTGATTAATCTTGAGTTAACTAGTGAAATCATGTGATTAATTACAATTTAAAAAAAATAATCGCCCTAAAGAAAAGATTATTAAAAATTAGGGGCGTCAGACGATGAATTTTTTTAACTGTAATTAATCGCATGACTTCAATAGTTAACTCACGATTAATCACAAATTTTATATCTGTTCTAAATGTACAATAAAAAAAAATCTAAGTTTTCACACTCTTGTTAACAAAAGTGTGTGGGAGTAACACTAATAGAAATAGTTCAAATGAATTTTTGACGTCAATAGCCATCAATGGCAGTGAGGCTGTTTTTATATTAGTGAAGGCACATATAACATTTCGTTAAGAAAAATCTTTGGGTTGACTTCCCCTTTAAAGATGAGTCTTTGCGAGCATGGTCACGTAACAAATTAAACTTGTACCTCAAGGCTCTCCCTGCACACTCCCAGCGCACAAAGCACAATCCATAAATGTGAGTCTGGTGTGCAGGAACTTGAGAACCCCGACCTCAAAGCCAAAATCTGGAAGACCATCTAAAAATGTGGCTGGACTTAGAAAGCGCCGAAATGGAAACAGTGTTGCTCCTGTGCTACACAAAACGAGGGTGAAAATATTCGCAAGACGACAAGGACGCCACATTCCGCGCTGAACGAACTTTCATTTGTTTTCACTCTGCGAAACTGACGCTTGCACGTTTGCCCTCAGATGTACAACAGGGAGGCATGAAAAGCCGCGGAGGAGAGAAGTTGACATCATCATCAGCATGTCTTTCTGTTTGAATGTAAGTTATTAAAGCCAAAGTACAGTGTTGTTGTTCCTGGAAATGACCTCACAGGTCTTTTATTGGACAGTCGAACATGCGTATGTCGGATGCCTTGCCTGTATATAATACTTTTCATTTTCAATACTTCAATAAATGTTATTTTTACTAGTGTAATTCTCCGGATCTTAGTTCCCATGCAAGCGGTGACCAAGGGATCCCGTTACCATAGCAACCGTCCCTTTTCCAAACCAAGGAAGGAATTTTTGGCTCAGTATCCCCAATGAAATTCTGAAGCGTGACTCAACTTGGTTCGGGTCTAGGATCCAACTGTGTGGCTTACATAACAAAAACCAAAAACGGTTCTCCACATATGCAACTGTGCAGCATCCCCCACGGGGTCATGAGGTCAGGGGCCCACCGACGGACGAGCCCCCCAGAGATTCACTCTCTAAAGCCTTGGTTTAAAATTGCATTCTAAGCCAATTCTACTAGTTTAGTGAACCCTCGTGCAGCCGCTTCAAAATGATTGAAAAATAGATCTTCACATTTGTGATTTTCTGCTACATATTCATTAATAATCAGCTAACATATGATTGGTCCATTTATTAATTTTTTTAAATCACAACCCTGTTTATGTAGTGCAACCCTCTAATCACAGCAACAGGGTTGGAGGTAACAGGGTTGCAAAATCGATTCAATCAAGGCTACTAACTATGTTATATATGAAAAATAGAAGCTTGGATAGGAACGGGAAACGCGCAAGAAGCATTTAGTTAGCAATATAGCACCTCCTAGAGGATCTCAGCAGCCATAACAGGTTGATACACAGCAGGGGCGTGAAAAGTTGAGTGGGGCACAAAAGTGGGCACTTTACATTCACAAGCAGCAAAGCCTAAATTCTATTTCAATTCAAGATCACAATCCAGTGGAAAAGCGCTGTATAAATGAAGGAGCCTATCATTTATTCATAGCCTATGAATACAACTTTTGGATGGTTCAAAATAGGGCTGTGCAATTAAACGAAATCCAATTACAATTTCAATTATTACATTCCACAATTACAAAATGGGCATAATCGTAAAACAAAAATGCGGTAAAAGATTATTAACTCATTCACTGCCATTGACGGCTATAAACGTCAAAAATTCATTTGAACTATTTCTATTAGTTTAACATGTTTTTCCACTTTTGTTAACAAGAGTATGAAAACCTAGAATTTTTTTATTGTACATTTAGACCAGATATGAAATTTGTGATTAATCGCTAGTTAACTAGTGAAGTCATGCGATTAATTACAATTTTTTAAAAAATCGCCTCTTGCCCCTAATTTTTAATAATCTTTTTTTTTTTTATGAATTTATTGTGTTGAGATGGACTGGAACAATGGTGGCTCCCTCTGCAAAGATTATCTCACGTAGAATCCCACTCCAGCACTTCTCTGTCTCATCGTATCTGTGGGAAAGATTCACATTTTAATAACTGCGCGGATCAACATTCCTTTCATCATAAAATGGAGAGGACTCAATAAATTAACCACTGTATGTCTTTGCCCGAGTCAAAATGCACAGAATTCAGAAGTCAGATTTTTTGGGGGTACATTTAGAACAGATGTAAAATTTGTAATTAATCGTGAGTTAGTGAAGTCATGCGATTAATTACGATTAAAAACTTTAATCGCCTGATGCCCGAATTTTTTTATCTTTTTTTTTTCTTCTTTTTTTAATTCATTCACTGCCATTGACAGCTATAAACGTCAAAAAATAATTTTAACTATTTCTATTAATGAAATTCCCCCCCCCCCCACTTTTGACAAGAGTATGAAAACCTATAATTTTTTATTGTACATTTAGAACCGATATAAAATTTGTGATTAATCGTGAGTTAACTAGTGTAGTCATGCGATTAATTACAATTAAAAAAATAATCGCCTCTTGCCCCTAATTTTTAATAATCTTTTTTTTTATGAATTTATTGCAGTGAATGAGTTAATACTCATTTTGAGTTGTTTAAATTTATATATTTGCACTTTTATTATATTTTAAAATAACTCATTTAATAAATCCGTACTGCCGTACTGTATAGTAGGAGATCATTTTGTCGTTCTGCCAGTCATCATATGACATCAATCGACGTTTATTTTAAACGGCCCACACAGTCCAACTGCGAATGGCTCATTAAATAATCTTTGTGTTAATTTGCAACATATAAACGTGTGGAACCAGACGTCACGTGACTCTTCTGCATTGTACACATTAATCCGAAACGTGCAAGACACGACTTGCTTTTAATACCCTGTCCTGTCTTGTCCTGTCCTGTCCTGTCCTGTCCTGTCTGTGTGACTGAAATAATCAGATGTTGTAAAAGCATCTACATTTTCAAAGATGGTCTCTTGGCCTTCGTCGTGTTAAGAGCCTTGCAGACTGAGGATGTGGTTGATTGTGTGGTTTTGCGGCAAAGTCGTCACTCGGCGCTCGAGTTCCTCTCTTCAACTTCCTGTTGTCTTTTTTGAACACAGACTTGCAGGTTTCACATTGTCTATATCATACTTTCAAAATTACTCTTGTGAGCACATGACTTTTATTTATTTTGGCTCCATAGCACTTGCCCGTTATATCTAAATTGTCAAATGAAATACAATTTTACCGATTATAGATCTAGTGCTGGTATGGGTATATGACTGCGGCAGGTGTACCTAATGATACGACCCTTCCGTGTATAGTGTGTTTACCTTGAACAATCATTCTTGAAAGTCTTTGCAAATGGTCACCTCAGCGGTGCCACCTTATTTCCTTTCCCGTCTGGACAAACGAGACGGACGAGTGTCACAGCTGGGCATGTTTGCAAAAGACAGTCAAGCCGTCAAAGCTGCAAAGCTTGAACGGCTGCCATGTCGGCAGGGATTATTTAAGGGGCGGATGAAAGTGCAGCGGGTAGACGCACAAAACACGACTCGGCAAGGGTTGACATACTTTAATCAAACACGAGGCTTGTGGACAGACAAACAGCCACCCGGGTTGTAATTAGTCACATACTCTTTACTTAAAGGATTTTGTGTACCTCAACAGCACGTCTGCGATCGTTATCACAAGGTAGCAAATGGATGTTGGATAATTGAACGCAGGCGACCTTCACTAGTTGCAACATGATGTAATGTTCCTCAGCCGCCGATGCACTTTCAATTGCTTCATTGAACAAATGGCAAGTAAACAAAGCACATTGCCGACGAGTCACTAAACATGCTAGCCAATTGTATTGCATACATGGACTCATGTCTTTTTTTTTTCTTCTTCTTCTTTTTTTAATATTAAGTAGCATATTCAAACTGTATTTCAGTTGATGTATCAGGACCTCAGTGGGAGTTTTGTTGTCAGGTCACAGCTGCCTTTGTTACCTCAAGCCCCATGCATTAGGGGTGGGAATCTTTGAATGTGTCACGATTCGATTCCGATTTATGGGTGTGTGATTCAATTCAGAATCCATTTTCGATTAAGAACGATTTTTTTATTCAAAATGATTTGATTGACAATGATTTTTGCTTCAATTTATAGATGTGCAAGGAATTGTAATGATCTACTCCAGTCTGCTATGCTAATTAGCGCGCTACTTTTATCACTCAAAAGAACGGCTCCACGCTGCAAAAAAAACAACTTTTATTGGAATAACTTGATCGTGACTTTTTCCTTCTACTCTCTAATGTGGCTACAACTTAACAGTGTATTAGACCGTGTAGAACCACACTGCCCCTTAGTGGCCAAACCGGGTACAACATGAACAGCGCTCCCAATAAAGGCACACACAAACAAAGGGAAGACAGTATAAAATAATTTAAATAAAATCGATTTTCTGACATTTAAAATCGATTCTGAATCGTAATAAATGAGAATCGTGATTCTTATGAGAATCGATTTTTTGGCACACCCCTACCATGCATAAAGGTCGGAAGTGGTTACCATGATAACATTTAAGAATGGATGAACCAGCTAGGCCCGTTTGTTTTGCCTGCCTGCTGGAATAAAAATGCCCTTTCCCAAACAGATTGACACTTGCCATAATATAGTACAAACAAAAACAAAGCACAGCATTGAGGAAGAATTGAAAGAGAATTTCATTTCATCCATTGACGGCTATAAATGTCAAAAATTCATTTGAACAATTTCAATTAGTTTAATTTTTTTCCACTTTTGTTAACAAGAGTATGAAAATCTAGGATTTTTTTTTTATTGTACAAGTGGTGTTAGAAAAAAATCGATTCGGCAATATATCGCGATATTACAGCGCGCAATTCTCGAATCGATTCAATACCCAGCCGAATCGATTTTTAAACCTCAAATTTTTATGGGAATATTCAACAAAACGTCTTACTTAGGGTTAGGATTCACACATTAAGCACGGAAGAATGTTATATTAATGGAACATTAAACCGTAAGATTTTATTTTAGTGCTGTTCAAACATGAAACAGACTGCATTCTGAATATTATATATATAATATTATTAATATTCTGAAATACATTTTCATACAAATCTTACAGTGTACATGTACAAGTTTACTGATTAGTATTTTTTAAATTTGAGTTTTAAAAATTCGCAATAATCAATTTATAGATTCGTATCGGGATTAATCTGTATCGAATTGAATTGTGACCTATGAATCGTGATACGAATCGAATCGCCAAGTACTAGGCAATTCACACCCGTATATTGTACACTTATAACAGATATAACATTTGTGATTAATTGTGAGTTAACTATTGAAGTCATGCGATTAATTACAATTAAAAAAAATTAGCGCCGGATGTGATAAAAAAAAAGATTACTAAAAATTAGGGGCGTCAGTCGATTACATTTTTTTATCGTAATTAATCGCATAGTTTCACTATTTAACTCACGATTAATCACAAATTTTATATCTGCTCTAAATGTACAATAAAAAATTATAGGTTTTCATACTCTTGTTAACAAAAGTGGAAAAAGAATGTTAAACTAATAGAAATAGTTCAAATGAATTTTTGACGTCTATAGCCGTCAATGGCAGTGAATGAGTTAAAATGCCGCATGTTGATATATGGCAAGTATTGAATCTGCTATTATTTATTTCCGCCTGTGAGAGTTGGCTTCCGGTTGGTCCCTTTTCTCCTCTGCGTTCCAGATTAGCCTGACATGATAAGATTGTAATCCATTGTGGCTGAGGATGTGCACCATCAGCTGTCTCCGGCCTGCCAGTGTCACTTCCTGTTCATTGAGAACATTCACCACGCTGACACTCTAAGCACCAGTTCGGTATTTTCATGTCAACAAATGAGCTCACTGTGAATTTGGAGATACGTGTTCAAATGACAAAATGCCAAAAAAAAGTAATCATTTTCAAACTTTTGCCACCATTTAAGTGACCTGTAATGCCTTTTTTGAATTTTGGCCCACCGTGTACATTAAATGGCCTCCTTTTATTGTTACTCCCTACATGGTATTGTTCTGTACAATGTAAACACATCCTTGTGTCAATAATGTATACAAACCCCACACATGGTCTCGGTGGGGATTTGTCTGCTTTAAGATGAGTCTGAGTGTCTGACTGTACAATAAATGTTTTGTCAGGCATCCGCGGGTTTTGCTTTCTGTTTGGCATTTTGCCAGGCTAAGGCTCATTTCAGCAAATCAAGAAATACTGTGTATAATCATTTCTGGACATATTTTTCTGAAATTATTTAAATGGGACACACCGCTTTGGAAGTCCAGCTTGGGTAGACAAATGAGCGTGGTCCACAAAATCTGCCTAGCAACAAGTGGCAAACTACTTTTACCACCTAGCAGTGACTCCCAATTTTGAAGTGAATGACTTTTAAAAAGATAAATTGTTGCCGTAGATATACCTGTCTTCGGGCACACACATTAGTTCTTAAAGCCCAAAAGCAAACTCACCGTGCTAACATTACGACTCTGTGCTTAAAGTGAACTCTGTGAACTTTGTACCCTCCCTGTTTGAACACATTTTGTATCCGGAAAAGAACAGGAAGTCGCCGTCATCTTCCATCAGTAAGTTTATTAAACACAGGCTCTGTGCGTTGTGTTTTTTATTAGAAGAGCATCTGGACGTTTATTTGTTTTGTCTTGCTGCAGTCGACCAATCAGAGCGTCGCGATTTCAGACCGACAACCTCCTCCACTCCTCACTCTTCCTCCCCCTTGACAACATACACGCACGCGCGCGTCTGATTCCGGATCACTCCCACATCTGCAACCTCCGACAACACTTCTGTCCTTTCATCCTCTCCGAATGTAAGTCTATTTATTCATTTGTAACCTTATTTCTACATCATCGTGCTATTTTCCTCTGGTCGGCTATTGCAAATATGGATTGTCTTTCCAAATAAAAGTATGTTCTTGTAAGAGCAGATTTCTTTTTAGTATTTTACTTTTAGTTATTGACTAGATTCAAGAGGGGGGGGGGGGGGGGGGGGGACGACACCCATACACGAAGACCGAAAAGCGATGTTATGTAACCGGAGCAGCGTTTCCGTAGTAATAAAAGTAGCACGCTGCAGAGTTTTGATCGCTTTCGTAAAGTCACTGAGATTCTTGATGGCAATCAAAGCACCAACGAATGATGTCGCTGTTGGCATCTGTGCATATAATCTCACGAGGTTTGATTTACTCTCTGCAAAATGTGCATTGGTAGTGTACAAAGCCCCCAGACCCGAAAAGCAGGGGCAAACATTTAAATTGTGACTACAATATAGCGATAATTACCTCACAAAATGCTCATTTGGGGAGGGGAGGATTTTTTTTTTAAATTCCGGGAGACTTTGATATGCAAATGAAGCGCACCTCATGTAGAAACAGTTGTAATGCGGTGCAGAGGAGCGCCAGCGAATGTGCATTCCATTTGTCAACCATGACGTCCGGATCTTGCGCACATTATACTTACAACGAGGCCAAAAATGAGCGTTCAGTTGTCACCGTGAATAAAGTACATTATCATGTACACACAAATAAATCGTTCTGGGACAGTTGGGCCATCAAATTGAGGGCACCTTCTTGAGAAATGGATTGGCAGAGGACTGCAAATAAATGTTATACCTATTTTGTGGCCAAAAATGAGAATATTGTACATAAAATACTTATTTGTATAATGTGTGCATAAAATACAAATGAATAATATTGTAATTAACGTTATAGGCAATTGTGTATTGTAGTTTCCTTGCAACCAAGGTGCTCTTTCTTCATTTGCTTACCAAGACAACCTGAGTTGAATATGGTAATGATATTAAACCCTAAAAATTGTATTTCGTGCACAGGTAATAAGTTTAACTATTTTGTAGCCACAAACTAGCATTTAGTAGCCACATAATACAAACGTGCGGGCACAGATTGTATGCATACTGTGTGCACAAGATATTAATTTGTGGCCTCAAAGTAGGTATAATGTGCGTATAAAATTCAAGGTTATAACGTTGCCACTCCTGGACGATTGGGTAAGCAATGACGTCATGAGTTGTTTGTGGTAATAATATTGAACACAAATGTGAGCGTCATGTTCATGTTATACATACTTGATTGCAACAAATTAGCATTTTGTGCGCATGGTAGGCTTCCTATAGCTACCCAAAAAAAAATCCCATGTCATGTCTGATGAACTGCGTTGTTCCCATCATTCCATCCTTTTGTTGTTGTAGCTTTAGTGGCTGGCACATAATTGGTAATCGAGTTTTAATGCAGTCCTTCAGAAAGCAAGCTGAGTGCTTGCTTTAGAATGTATTGATCAGCCCGGTCGACCATACGTTTTCCTGCATCTGTAACCGGAGCTGTGCTATAAAACCGCCCCGCAGCCAATTTACACGCATTTAGTGGTGCGCTACGATGAGAACTGTTTGCAGTTTTCGTTCTAAATACAAGACTTTGAACTGACTCCAAATGCAAACAATGCAAGAGTTGGTACGTGACCTTGATGTTCAAAAAATGTTCAGTAATAATCCTACTGCCTCAAAAATAATTTGTAATCTGGCTCTTGTGTAATCAGGGCGGGGCGGTGGGAGGGCAAATAATCTGTGTAATCTTTCGTCTTTGGAAGGATGACAGATCACACTTTCACTACTGTCCTGCATTGTGTGCGTGTGCCAAAGCAAATGCTCCATTTTCTTGGTCATGTTTCATGTACATCACTCTTGTCTTTTTTTGTGTGTGTTCTTATTTGAATGAAAAATCATGAAACCTCAGAAAAACACTTTTTTTTCCCTTCTTTTTTTTTTAAAGGACTGCTTTTGTGAACAGCAGGCTACAGTGGAAAGCATTGCCACACCCATTTAAATTTACTGGAAAACTAAACATGAAACAGAGAATTACACATTGTGTATTTAACCAAACCACTTCATTTTGTCGATGAAATTTAATGCTAACTCACGCAATGCAAAATGCCAGAGATAGGCAACACGACTGACATATTTTTTTTTTATCCCCTGCAAAAGAATAACTAATATTACTGCAGCTTACTGAGTTTATTTATAAGACCGTCTTGTGTATATAAGTATCATACAGGCCCCTGGTGGCTGTGGTGCACACATTAGGAGAAGAAAAAAAAACTGCACAAATGCCCCGTTGAAATAAAAGCTGAAGTCATTATGCACAACTTGTTGAATATTTCCCATTTTGTAAAATGCACGATTGTAAACTTTTTTTTGTGCTGCTACTGAATGACATCGAATCTATTTAGAAAAAAAATGTCATAAATTGCTGAAAGAAGAAGTTGGACAGCAATTGTGAGAGGTGATTCATTCCTTAAAAACGTGTTTGTCTGGTTTTAAACAAACAGTAGTCATGCAGACACTGAAAAAGCTAGCGTTGCAACGTTGGGAGCTTTCTATGGGAATTCATGGAAATGCATGGGAATAAAGCAGGGATTTGACTTAAACAACCACATTACAAGCATTGCTGCCTTGACTCAAGAGGGCTCAATTTAAGCAGTTTTTAAAATTCTGAGCGCTGCTTGCTTGGTTGATTCCCCCCTCCCCCTTTTTATGGAAAAGGAGGGGGTGTCTTGTTTTAATCCAGTAAGAATTTTTTCGGCTGGCACTTTTTTCTCTTTCCAAACTTTGTTTACTGGATTTAATAAGTGAATGCAATTGTATCAATACATGTACAAGATGTGCAAAGTTCACTTTTTCTTATTAGAAAAATAAAAACATATATAGGGTTGTTGATTCTAGTAAGTAACTAAACAAGAAGCAGTTTAGCGAACGTAATCCTAAAATTTGTGCACAACAATGTTGCATTTGTGTGTGTGTCATTTCTCCTTTGTGCTTGAATGTGGTTGGCAAATTTGCTGCCTCGGTGTAACTTTGCAATGCAAAATCCTTCATTCAACATCCTTCTTTGTCTCCTCCCCGCCATTAGAGCCATCATGGTGTCCCACAAGGAGTTTGCAAACGCGGGGAAGCAGCCGGGCCTGCAGGTGTGGCGCATCGAGAACTTGGACCTGAAGCCCGTTCCAAAGACTCTGTATGGAAACTTCTACACCGGAGATGCCTACCTGCTGCTCTTCACCACCGCTGCGCCCTCATACAACATACACATGTGGATCGGTGAGACCAGGATGTGCCGCAATGTAACGCGCCCAATTTAATTTACAGCAGGAAACTTTGGAATTTGAACTATTAAAAACTATTAGGAATTTTAGGAAGTGAGAAACGTTTTTTTACAGCACAGTGTAACTTGTGCAACTTGAACATTACATAATGGCTCCTGTGTGCGTGCAGTTCACATCAGGCAGCCAGCGTCGATGCTGAAACATGTTCCGCAAGCACTTTAGCTGCGGAACTCGAAAAGTTGCAGCTGTTCGTGATAATCCGCATTTCCCTCTTTTGCAAACTCTCCGTCTCGGTTCGCTTCGCACGCAAACCAACTTCTGGTGTCTATGTGAGCTTTTCTCATGCTCTGTAAATGTTGGTAAATCCACACATTGTGAATACCCGGACGGGCCACGGGGGACAGGAACCGGCCCGTACTCGTTTGCTGCCAGACAGATGGGAATCTGCAACCAACATGTTGGAATTGCAAGAATCAAAGTTGAAGTAGATGTATATACATGTTGTCAGTAAAAAAAGAAAAGAAAAAAAGTTTGGATTCACTGCCAGTAAGTAGTAATAGTAAATATTTTTCATAACAGTATGTATCTTATTTCCCCCACGAAAAAATACAAAAAGTGACTGAGCCCGAAAACAGCAATGAGCCTATTTTGACAAAGTAAGGAGTAGAAAATACAGATTTTACTCAAGTACAGATACCTTTAAAAAAAATCACCACAAAAAACAACTTAACTCATTCACTGCCTACAAACGTCAACATTTTATTTGAACAATTTTTTATTAGTTTAACACTTTTTTACACTTTTGTTAACAAGAGTATGAAAACCTATAATTTTTTTTATTGTACATTTAAAACAGATATATTTGTGATTAATCGCAAGTTAACTAGTGAAGTCATGTGATTAATTACGCCCCGAATTTTTTATAAAAATGTTTCTCTTTTTTTTCCCTTTTTATTCATTCACTGCCATTGGCGGCTATAAACGTCAAAAATGCTTTTAACTATTTATATTAGTTTAAAATTTGTGATTAATCGTGAGTTAACTAGTGAAGTCATGTGATTAATTACGATTAAATACTTTAATCGCCTGACGCCCCGAATTTTTAATAAAATATTTTCTCGTTGTTTTTTTTATTCATTCACTGCCATTGGCGGCTATAAACGTCAACAAATTATTTTCACTATTTGTATTAGTTGAACATTTTCCCCCACTTTTTTTAACAAGAGTATGAAAACCTAGAATTTTTTCATTGTACGTTTAGAACAAATGTCAAATTTGTGATTAATCGTGAGTTAACTAGTGAAGTCATGCGATTAATTTTGATTAAAAACTTTAATCACCTGACGCCCCGAATTTGTAATATTTTTTTGTTCTTCTTTTAATTCATTCACTGCCATTGACAGCTATAAACGTCAAAAATGCTTTTAACTATTTCTATTAATTTGTGATTAATCGTGAGTTAACTAGTGAAGTCATGCGATTAATTACAATTAAAAAATTGAATCGCCTTTTGCCCCTAATTTTTATAATATATATATATTTTTTTAATGAATTTATGGCAGTGAATGAGTTAATCTGTGCTTGGTTCTCACCACTGGCAATAGAACACGATCCAAAAATAAATCCCTCCGTTTTACAAGGACTTTATTGATTTGGAATGTTGTGGATTCAAGGGAAAGTTTGATTGGTTTCGTGATGCTTCCAGCAGATGTGGTTGAAGTTGAGTCAGCGTCTCCGTGCCTGACTCAGAGGTGCCGTAAGGACACCGCACCGCGCTCACAATGTCTCTCAAGTCAATCTCGGAGCACCGAAAGAAGGAAATGAAATGAATTAAATCAAAATGGAGTGATTATGGTACTGTAATGTCTTCGCATTAACTCCTTAACGTCTCAACTCCAATATGTCATTTCAAAGAGGAACCTTTATTTGATATTCGTAAAGCCTTACATACTGTATAAGTGGTTAAAAAATACTGCTTCGACCAAAGAACTGCCTTGTCTAATAGCAAAAAAAGTTTTTTGCTGCCATCTTGTGGCATCGATTACAAAACTTTTGGGCGGGCGTCAATTACTCCAAATTTCACTATTGCACCACTGTGACTTCTTTCCAGGTGACGAGTGCGCGCAGGACGAGAGCGGCGCGGCGGCCATCTTTGCAACCCAGCTGGATGAATTCCTGGGTGGCGGGCCGGTGCAGTTCCGGGAGGTGCAGAACAGCGAATCCAACAACTTCCTGGGCTACTTCAAGACGGGCGTCACATACAAGGTGAGCTCGACAGAAAACCTGTAGGGTATCCGCACATGGACACATTTGTTTTTGATATTCATTTTTATGCTAATGAAAGATAAATCTACAGTAGGGACGGTGTTCTTTGTCACCCTTTTACAAGAAGTCAACCCAATTATTATTATTTCTTGATAATAATATGTTCTGTGCAGCCCCACTGGTCTAATATAGTATTATTATATATAGCAGCAAAATCCATCTGTTTTTATCCATCTCAGGGGGCGGCTATTTTGCCACTTGCTGTCGACTGACGACGACATCCATGTTGCTCAGGGCTCAGGCAACGACCAATCACAGCTCACCTGTTTTCTGAAGCTGAACTGTGATTGGTCGTTACCTGAGCGCTGAGCAACTGTGATGTCATCTTCAGTCGACAGCAAGTGGCAAAATGGCCGCCCCCTTTGATGGATAAAAATAGCTGGATTTTGCTTCTTAACTCATATAATACAAATGTAATATTATCAGAATGTCATGGGTAGACTAGTGCGGTCGCATATAACATATTATTGTCAAGAATTTTTTAACTTCCCCTTTAAATCAAGTTTTAAAGTTTGAAGACACCTGTGATGCTAATTAGAGGACACACCTTGGTTGAACATGTCCCTATGGTCAAATTATTTCAAGTCTTTCTAGAGATATAATTTTTGTCTAATCAATTTGTTTTTGGATTAATTCTGTTTAACCACAATTCAAACACCACACATGATTTTCACTGGTGAAGTTTCATCACATTTTCATTTATTATTACTTTTGTCAGATCCAAGTTATGTCTGTGACCTCCGTGGGTTTTTCTTTCATCAACAGCCAATAATTTGTTTATATTTCCTCCAATATTCGCCTCCACTCTACAGTATCAGATATTATGCCCAAGTCTGACTTGGACACACAGTCTGGTAAAGTTTAACTGACCTCATGGCTCGTTAGATATTTTTTCTGCACGCGTCAAGCCATAAAAATAAAATGCTGTCGATAAAGAGTTGAGGATAACGTTTGAATAAAGAACTTGTTAGCAAGTGCGAGCGCCGTCTCCTCGCATGCTGTCGCCATGTTCGATGAGCCGCGGATTGATTAAAAACCGCAGTTCACTGTATGATGAGCAACTTCAGTGGAAGTAGCTGTGAAAATAACCACGTGACTGAAATATATCGCCGTGGTTTAATGATTGTCGGCCCCGTGTGCACTTTGTCGCGTAGCTACGATGTTGAGTCTGAAGTTCAGTGACAACTTTCCCCCCTCTTCGGTATTTCCATGCCAGGGCGTGTCCCCATCCATGACTGAAGCTGCAAACATGTTGCAAGGCCGCTTTTGCTGTGCCCATCTGTTTCTTCTTCCTCAGACTTCCTCCTCTAACCTTGGCTGGCTGTAATTATCCCACCAAACACTTTTTCTCTCTGCAAGAATTTTGGCCTAAAACACAATTGGACGTTGATGTTATATAATCAAAATAAAAATACAACATGTTTGACATGAGAGCATGCATGCAAATCCTTTTCATAGTGTTATATAATATGTGGCTAGCTGTGTTTACTTATTTAAAAAAAGTCAAAAATGTCTGTTCTTTTGTTAGATAATCCTGATCAAATTACATAAAAAATTGCTCATTTTCTTTTTTTAAGACCAGTTTTTGTCAGAATGGTCTAATTTTCATTGGTAGAACACTGTGTACTTTCATTCTCCTCATAGTTTTGGCGAGTCCTTCAGGAAACAAATCTTTCCATCAGGACAAACACAGGCCACATTGTTGCCATGGAAAATTTTACAGACCGGCTCTTGAGAAGGGTGGGTTGGCTGGTTAATGTGGTTTCCATCTTGAAGCCACTCCTCCAGATTGTGGCGAGACCCTGTAGGCAAACTTGGGACTTTGTTCCACAAGAAGAAATGTTGTTTGTCTCCACATGAACTAAAAGGCCCGTTGATTTCTCTCCATCCTCCCACTAATGAGCATGTCTATTGTTGATGTTGTCATTCCGTTTGCATGACTTGTACTTGTACTTGTTTTGCTTCACGCCTTCTCAAAGGACGGCACTTTACGAGACGGTTCCACCTCCAAGGTACAACAACACCGGTCCTCCCGCTTGACGCTATTTGATGACTGACAGTCATGCAGGCGATGTCTTTTCATCTGACAGATGTTTGTACGTTTGTGTTTCACAGTGCTGTGTAAAATTCAAGCCATTCTCAATTGTGAACTCCATGAAATCATCCAACTGAACAAACCTGCAACCCTGTCATTTTGTCGTAGGCCACATTGTAAATGGTAAATTTAAATTTAGCCCATTTTTGGAGGTGCTTCAGCAACAATAGCACCTCCAAAATAGAGTATAGATATTTTGTGTGTGTTCTTTTTAACAAGATAGATACTTATAGAGTCATATTTAAACAACAAAAATACAGTACACCCCCCATTTGATTGAAAATGGTTCGATCCACCTTGAACCCCTCCCTCTGCAGACTAGCTGAGCGCGTCGTCCTCCTCAGTACTTTCACGGGGTATGTCTGTCTAGTCGAGTGAAATTAAGTGTTCCTTACTTACACCAAGATATGTGAAAAGTTGTTTACCTTTGACCACTCAACACCAACACATTATTTTCATTACTACGCCTTTTTGTTCCTCAATCATGTTGCTACTTCCTAATGATTGAAACGTACTAACGTGTGTGTCTGCACAGAAAAACGTAGCTTCGTGGAGAGTGTTTATGTTATGTACGTTTGTTTTATGACATAGTACAGACAAGCAATATATAGTCAAAAAACAAACATGTTTGTCTGTTAATATATGTTATATGTTGTGTGTTTCATTTAAAAGAAAATTTAAAAAACAAATCCAACACGCATACTGTCCATGTATGTTGAGGAGCTGTTGTATCAAAAAGAGTACCCTTCCCAAGAAATTAGGGTTGGGATATGTTTATATTTTAAGTCCTTATACAGTATAGTACTTTATCTACACAATGTGGTAGCCAAAGTGCTTTATTTTCGGTTTCCCTCAGACGGCCGTTTTAACTGTGAAAATCATATAAAGTCAGAATCACTTTATCATATTCTTACATAGACACAGTTGCCCCCTGCATTTGATTGATGCGAATAGAATTTGTAATCAGGAGTCATGGAAAATTGTAACAACCAAATGATTAAGTACAGTGCCTGCAACTGCAAGTAATATATAGTAGGTGCGGGGAAATGATAGCCTGGAAATGCAGACTCACTCGCGGCAATGAACCAATGAGCGAAGAGCGGACGTGACGTCATAAAAGCGACTCTTTGAAGTTATTTATTTTTGCGGAGACTCAGTAAAAATCCAACATGGTTACGAGTCGAAGAGAGACAGTAGTGAATGAAGTCGTTGTTGCGGGAAAAACTTGATGATTGAAGAGTGACGTAGCTCACTAACACGACGTCATGCAAATAGGCGAATTTGATTGGGCCGTCCTGTTTTCGGACGGAGCCGAATCGCTGTCTATGGCTGCCTGTCCAGACCCATTTTCTTTTTGAAGAAGGTGGGCGTGGCTTGCCAGGCTAGGGAAATAAAGCATCGTTTAAAAAAAAATCAACTAGGAGCAGAATCTATGGAGGTAAATTTGGTGCAAAACTAACTTGTGCAAAAAATTTGTACCTGTAGAAAAAAGTCTAAATTTGTATCTGTAAAAGTCGTGATTTGTATCTGTAAAAAAAATGTGTGCCTGTAAAAAAAAAATTTGTGTCTGTAAAAGAAATTTGTACCTGTAAAAAAAAAATGTGTATGTGTAAAACAAATTTGTATCTGTAAAAACAAATTTGTACCTGTAAAAGTCATGATTTGTATCTGTACAAAAAAAAATTCGTACCTGTATTAAAAGTATAAATTTGTATCTGTAAAAGTTGCGATTTGTACCTGTAGAAATGACAACTTGTAGTCAAAGAAGTCGCCACTAGGAGTCACAAGTGGTTTTTCTGCTGCTGTTCAGTGACGTGAGTTTTGCCCCATTTATCGCGCTACAAATGGAGCAAAACTAATTTGTACTTGTAGAGCGCCGTGATTTGTACTTGTAAAGAAGGGGGCGGGCTCTGGTGAATGAAGGGTTGTTTTGACCAATCAAGTGAGAAGGATTTGAGCGGATTGGAGCGCAACCTCATTGGTTTAGCGAACGACGGTGGCGGGACTCGCGGAAGGATACAAGCAGGACACATCGTCGCCAACCAACATACATATTAAGAATACTTCAGTCGACTGAAGTATTCTTCCTCAACATACATATTAAGAATACTGAAGTATTCTTCCTCAACATACATATTAAGAAGTATTCTTAATATGTATGTTGGTTGGCGACGATGTGTCCTGCTTGTATCCTTCCGCGAGTCCCGCCACCGTCGTTCGCTAAACCAATGAGGTTGCGCTCCAATCCGCTCAAATCCTTCTCACTTGATTGGTCAAAACAACCCTTCATTCACCAGAGCCCGCCCCCTTCTTTACAAGTACAAATCACGGCGCTCTACAAGTACAAATTAGTTTTGCTCCATTTGTAGCGCGATAAATGGGGCAAAACTCACGTCACTGAACAGCAGCAGAAAAACCACTTGTGACTCCTAGTGGCGACTTCTTTGACTACAAGTTGTCATTTCTACAGATACAAATTTATACTTTTAATACAGGTACGAATTTTTTTTTGTACAGATACAAATCATGACTTTTACAGGTACAAATTTGTTTTTACAGATACAAATTTGTTTTACACATACACATTTTTTTTTTACAGGTACAAATTTCTTTTACAGACACAAAAATTTTTTTTACAGGCACGCATTTTTTTTACAGATACAAATCACGACTTTTACAGATACAAATTTAGACTTTTTTCTACAGGTACAAATTTTTTGCACAAGTTAGTTTTGCACCAAATTTACCTCCATAAGAATCAGATATGAGAGTGAGGAGGAAATGTTGTGGTCTTTCTGTAACGCCCATAGATGCCACAATATGGCGCCAAAGCCTTGCCTAATAGGAAATTACTGTTTGGTGTCAAAGTATGGCGACACATGACTCTAAAGACGAAAAGCAATCAACAAAATACATTGATATCTTAAGACAACTTTTTGACCTTTGCCTTTCCTGTGTAATTTCAAGCTAATACAAATGCAGTTGAGTTCAAAACATGGCCAGGTTCTGAGTAGTTTTCATGAAAAGAAAAATGCACTGAGCTGTCACCAATGTCTTACAAATGCATTTATGCCATCACGTGGCAAAAAAATGACCTCAACAAATCAATATCACACTCATTTTTTACAGTACAGTGCATCTTTTATGAATTATTATGAAAATAATCAATGACGAAAAGATGCAGCCATTAGTTTAAAAAAATTTTCTACTTACATGTTTAGTGTGTGAAAACCAAGGGGGGAAAAAGTTTATTGTAAATTTTATTGTACATTGAAACAGAGCAAATTTGCAATTAATTGTGAGTTAACTATTGAAGTCATGCGATTAATTACAATTTAAAAAATGTAATCACCTGACACCCCGAGTTTTCAGGCTTAGTTGTGTTTCTCACTCCCACATGTGTTTGCCCTAAATCCCATAATGTTCCACGAATTGACTAACAATCTACATGTTCCGACAGAAAGGTGGCGTGGCGTCAGGTTTCCAACACGTGGTGATCAACGATGCCAACGTGAAACGACTGCTTCACATCAAAGGTCGCAGGATCATCAGAGCCACGGAGGTAGAGCTGACCTGGCGCAGCTTTAACAATGGCGACTGCTTCATTATTGACCTGGGAAAGGTGAGCCCTTGCACATTTCACTCACTTTGGATGGCTGTGTGACAGTGTGGATGAGAGGTTTCATATGCTGGGATACTACACAAGTTATGAAACTTGTTTTCGAATCGCTGCTGCCACCTGTTGATGAAAAATTTAACTGCGTATGCAACGAGCAGTCGAGACAAGAGGGCGGGAAATTCAAACCGGAATCCAGTCTGAAAACTATGTGGTAGATGCCACGGACTCCCGACTTCCGGGTTTTACACATCAGCGCCGTTTCCGGCCACTGCTGGCCGCGTTCCAACACTCGCACCCCCACCCCTGTGCCCCCCAACGGCACGCTCCCGCTCAAGCGCAAGTATTGGGACGCGACCCACATGCCGCAAACCGGAAACTGAAACAAAGTTGATGGGTGAAAACCCGGAAGTCCCGCCTCCTCCGTGGCATATAGTCCATTGGCCAGAGATTTGCAGGAGTACCCAAAATTTAAGAAAAAAAATCATGCTTTTAGTTAAATAACCAAGATTTAATCAAATAAAACACTGAAATGTGTTGTTTTACTAATTTTTCAGTAGATCAGTAGATCAATTACGAAATTATTTAATGAGATAAATGAATGAAAAGTAAATATATTATCACCAACAGCTAAATTGATGCAACAAATATTTTTTTAATTTGAACAATAAAATAAAAATATGTGCTCACACATTTAGTTTCTAATTAATTAAATTCTAAATAATTACATTTGATTTAATAAAATAAAAAATATATAGGTAAAATTTTTTATTTTGCTAAAGTTGTTGGATTTACAATATCCATTATCACATTAATCAATAAAATAAATTAATTAATAAATAAGTAAATATTAAATTAAATTAAAATTAAAATAAATAAATAAAAGTGAATTCATAAATGTGGACAATCCTTCAAGTTTAGGTGAAAGCAGTTCAAACAATCCAACAAATATTCCAATGCTTGTCCTCTTGATAATGCAAATAAATGGTGAGTAAAAAAGTTTTTTTTAAATAAAATCTGGAAAAACAGAATGGCAGCATGCAAGATTTGCAAGTCAAGATAAGAGACAACAACTATGACATCTAATTTCATTAGTCCCTCTAAATCCCACAAAGACAGCCAAGCTATGTTTAACTTCACAGGTTAATGCACCGATAGCCAATCTAACATGAACTAACATTGTGACGTGTTTAGAAACCCTCTTAAAAAACAAAACAAGACAACAATTACTAGAGGTCATTGAACCCTTGACTTAAAACCACATAACCCGGTAATTGGCCCATGCCTAGTAGGGACTCGATTTAACTTCTGTGATTTTTGTCACAGTGCCTGCCTCATCATAATCCCCCTCAGATGTCTCTCACGTGACCAATCAATGTTGTTTGTGTGTCGTCGCCAGGAAATCTACCAGTGGTGCGGCAGCGAGTGTAACCGCTACGAGAGGCTGAAGGCGTCCCACGTGGCCATCCACATCCGAGACAACGAGAGGAACGGCCGAGCCAAGCTTCACATGGTGGAGGAGGGCCAAGAGCCGCAAGCAATCACGGAGGTGACGGTGCTGCAAACGCACGCACGCACGCACAATTAATTTTCGAACCCAACGCTGGTCGCTCTCCTGTGAGCACAAGCTGTAAGCTGTAATGATGCATGTCACGTCTGGCGGGATAGTCAGTGTGGGAACAAACACGCACAATGCTGTCGTTTGTAATGAGCTGCTCAGGGGCCAAATTGGGGCCAACTCTGTCTTGTAAACACTTGAAGGGAGGATGCTAAAGTCCACTGAAGACTGCAAAAGGGATTTTTTTTTTAAATAAAATATACAAGGCATCTAAAAATTCAGTCAATATTTTGCACCTTGATCAGACCACTTTAGAATTATGACCTCTATTTTATTTTATTTCTGTATTAAAAAAATTGAATTGTACAGACGCTATGTACTAAAACAAAAGCTGAAATGTATGATCACAGGCTCCCTCTAGTGGTATGCAAAATAATTACTTAAGGGGCAGTGTGTTAAATGTATCATATTAACGCACATGTTTTTATACTGTATACTTGTCATCTGCTTTGCTCTCGCAAGCTTTATTTACGAGCTTCTCCGCTAGCTGCTCTTCTTAGCCACTCCTGCTAACTTCTGCTAGCCGCTCCTTTTAGCCGTTTCGGCTAACTCCTGCTCGCCGTCTTTTGCCATCGCTCACCTAAGTTCTCACTAGTGTTAATTTTATCCGCCATTTTTAAATTTAGTCTCAGTTTCAATCACACTCGTTAGTTGTTATCATAGTTAGTCAGCTTCATTCTGTTTTAATTTAGTCAATTTTTTGTCAACTATAAATCTAGAATTTTAGTCTTTTATTTGGTCCAAGAAAATAATTGTATTCATCTAGTTTTAGTCAACAAAAACTGTCAACGTTTTAGTCTAGTTTTAGTCTGGGCAAACATTTTACCCCTGTATATTTTTTTCTTAGCAGATTATGTTGAACATTTGGGATCTAAAACTATTTCACATAAAATTTTCTCTCATCTGTTTGATGAAAAACAACTTGACACACAATTACAGTATATCAACAAGTGCCTAGTATGGCTCCATGCTAGGAGCTAGTAAGTTAGCCAGCATTAGTTAGCGGTCGGGTTGACATTAATGTTGGAATGTTATAGCCTTTGGATTAATGTTATGTTATAACTATAATTCACTTTTTTGAACCATTCACCGTGAATCCACCTCCTGTTCGTCCCATGTGTTTGTGCATGTTGCACTCGCTAGCTGCAGATTTGAAAGGGGGTGTCGGTGTCACAGTGACAGATTAGCAGACAGGATTTTACAAAATCATATCATTTTCCTCTTGTTTTTGTTCATGAACTAAAATGTCCATAGATTGTAGTCCAATTTTTATTAAGTGAAGTACATTTTCGTCTCGTCTTCAATAGTCGACGAAAATGCATACTGATTTAGTCCCGCGTATTTAGTCCAGGCTAGTCTAGTTTTAGTCGGGTAAAAATGTGTGTTGACGAAATTATTTTTATTTAATTTTTGTTGACGAAATTACCACTAGTTCTCACCGTATAATAATTAGTGGCAGACTTGCGAAGTGTGGTCGTAGTGCCTCAAAATACACGCGCTTCGGCTGCATAGTGACATCTAGTGGTGAACTTTTACACACTGTCGCTTTAACTTACTTAGCACTTCACTTCATTTGCGTTCAATCTTTACAAACGGTTTGTTTCTAAATATTTATTCAGGCATAATTTTTTACTACATGTGCAATGCATTTAAATCGAATAATTATTTCAATAGTTTTTAATTCCCCTATATTTGACTCAATTCATTTTTATTTATAGAGCGCTTTAAAAACAGCTGCAGTGGAATGTGCTTAGTTGCAAAGTCCGCTTAATGCTGGAAGAAACATACATTGAGCCATCAATTTGTACATGTTTGGTACACCCCTTACTTATGATGTTGGAGTACTGCGCAGTACATCTCATTGTAAAAACACATTGATTGATTGGTTGATTGATTGATTGATTGATTGATTGATTGATTGATTGATTGATTGATTGATTGATTGATTGATTGATTGATTGATTGATTGATTGACTGACTGTGTTCACCTCCTCTGTTCAATGTAGGTGTTGGGACCCAAAACTGCCATTGCACCAAGCACACCCGATGATGAGAAAGCGGACGCCTCCAATCGGAAGAAGGGTTCCCTCTACATGGTGAGAACTAAACTAAACATATTTCAGTTTATAACTAAGCAATATGAGTGTGGAAAATTAGAAAATTAGAAAATTAATCAATAAATTCAACATGATTATTTTTATAGCAACTCAATTTTCTGATCATTGTATTTGAAATGTCTCTTTGCGTTTCAGATCTCTGATGCCTCGGGTTCCATGAAGTTGTCTGTCGTGGCGCCATCCAGCCCCTTCAAACAGGCCATGTTGTCCCCTCAGGAGTGTTACATTCTGGATAACGGAGTGGACAAGAACATATTTGTTTGGAAAGGTAATAAAGTCATCTCAATTCATGTCACAAAAATGACGAATGAGTTTGTAAACAGAGCTCGGTGTTTCTGATTTAGCTTTTTATTGAGCCTGATTAGATTGTCCTAGTGTACTTTTTTAATGTAGTGTCCAGTAAGCGGACTGTGGATACAAAGTACATTTGTCTCATCGTTTTCAATCAGGTCCAAAGGCCAACCTGTCAGAACGTAAAGCCGCCATGTCTGCAGGCCAGAAGTTCATTAAAGACAAAGGATACAGCAGCAAGTGTCAGGTACACTTTATTATATGAATGCTGTGCTATTACTATATTCTGTACCGGTATGCTGGCCCAAAAACGTCATACATGTCTTGTGTCTCCCTGCAGCTCCAGGTACTTCCCGCAGGAGCCGAGACCATCCTGTTCAAGCAGTTTTTCAGCGACTGGAAGGACAAAGACGAGACCACCGGACCGAGTCGGGCCTACACTATTGGCCGCATTGCTAAAGTGGACCAGGTGCCCTTCGACGCGTCCAGCCTGCACTCCAATAGGGCCATGGCAGCTCAGCATGCCATGGTAGATGACGGCAAGGGCAAGTTCCAGGTAAAACGCATGTGCTGCATCGTCACATCAAAACAGCAAGAGCACCTGCTCAATACAGTTTGAGAGACAATCAAAAAAACTGTCAGCTGTCCCCAATCGCCACAGGAATGCCCCAAGGGTGCTTCCTAGGGCCCCTCCTCTTCATCTCATTCCCATCAGCTATAATGTATCTACAGCAAATGCATATTGCTTTTACTGCTACCCTGATGACAACCGGTTCTACAGTCTGATCCTGGTTTAGTGCAAACGTTCTCAAACGTAACAGTGACAAAACCAAATTCCTATTATTTGAGTTCAAATCATCTAAGTTTCTCCGTTATTCCACAAAAACACTTTTCAAAACCCTTCTGCTTAACTTCAAGGCCGCCCATAACCTCACGCATCCTATTTGATCTGGTGTGTTTTTTTAGATTTGGCGTGCAGAGAATGGTGAAATGGTTCCTGTGGATCCGGCATCCTACGGGCACTTCTATGGTGGAGACTGTTACCTCATCCTCTACACCTACAAGACTGGACAAATTATATACACTTGGTATGTGTGTGTATGGAGTTGCTAGTTGTTGACTAAACTACTGAAAAATATTCTGAACGCTCGAACGTGTGTCTTTGTCAGGCAGGGGCTGAAGGCCACACAGGACGAACTGGCTGCTTCAGCCTTCCTCACTGTGAAGCTGGATGACTCACTGGGAGGATCACCGGTTCAGGTTCGAGCTTGTCGTTGGAGGCTACACCTCTTTATCTCGTTTCTCCACAGTAAATTTGGCAGAGTACATTTGACTCTTAAAAGAGTTGCATTATTATTATTATTATTATTATTATTATTATTATTATTATTATTATTATTATTATTATTTGGTCCCACCCTAAACAGAGTAAAATTTACACTTGGAAGAGAATACAATTTATAATTATATATATATATATATAAATAATATTATGCATTTAATAAAAATATTTTACTCAAAGTATTTTTAGTGTGTATGAGATAATTTGCCTATCCCATGAAAAAAACCTATTAAAGATTTTTCACTCAGAAATTCTAAGTACATTTTGCAAGGAGAGATTTGGGCTAAATTTTACTATTTTATTTTAGTTTTTATTATTATTTTCTTTAAAGTAAAGTCACTCAAGGGTTGAGGAACAAACCCACGACTTCAGGTTGGGAGACAGCCAATCTACTCGCTGAGCCATGCCGCTCCTACTGTGTGTTAGTATATCGCTTGCGTCAGTCGAAATCTTTGCGCCTCCAAGAGACCAAAAGTGATGTTTTTAGTCTCCTTTTGAATATTAGCAAACAGTAGGAGTGGCATAGCTCAGGTGGTAGAGTGGCCGTCTCCCAAGCTGAAGATTGTGAGATTGTATTTGTTCCTCAACCCTTGTGTAACTTTTTATTTTATTTTATTTTTTAATAAGCTAGTAAAATGTACTAAAAAAAACCGTCTAAATTTTACTTAGAATTTCTGAGTGAAAAACCTTACGAGTTTTTTGTCACGGGCTAGGCAAATTCTCTCATACACAGTAAAAATGCACTCTAAATATTTTACTCTCTTCCAAGTGTAAATTTTACTGTTTTTGGAGTGCGACCAAATAGACTCTTTCTAGAGTAAAATGTACTCTCAGAATTTACTGTGTACTTACATGACTTTTTCTACTTTTTCTTTTTTTGTGTTGATCAGGGACAGACAAAACAAGTTTAGCTTTTTTTCTGTCCCCTTTCATTTATTTTACTTTACTTTGAATTTCAATATTGCTTTATATTGTCTTTTTTCCTTTTTCTTTACAATCAATATAACGATGAGGAACACATGGTGGAAGTTGCAGCCAAGGTTAATGAATTGAAAACTCAAAACATTATTTTGCTAGAAATGGCAAAGGTGAGACAGAATTGAGAGTGACTTATCTCAACTGCAAATGTCTTCATGTAATATGCATCGCCCTTGAATGGCCAACAGAGGGCGCTATTGTATCAATTCTAAACGTGGCCCTCATACTACAACTCGATTATTTTGAATCATACATTACATATATTTCTGGTACTGATTCCACATAGACAGGAGAACATTTTACAATTTCTGTCATAAATAAAGTGAATAAAATATAATCAATAAAAACGTTTTCATGGCAGTTATTCCCATGTAATATTGTGAATTGCATGGAACTATGCGGTTACCTTAAATTAATGAACATAATGTACTATGTATTTATTTATACATTTTCAAAAATAGACTCTTTTAATCTTGGAATTTGGAGAGCAAGTATTTTTTTTAGCGTGATACATGCTGTAAAAAGTTTGAGAACCGCTGTTCGAGACATTGACCTTTATTATTGAAAGCTGGTACAAACAATGGCGTGTTCACTGTGTTCTTGTGCGTTCCAGGTGAGGGTAACTCAGGGCCAGGAGCCCCCCCACCTGATGAGCCTGTTCAAGGGCAGACCCATGATCATCCACAGCGGAGGAACATCGCGTAAAGGTGGACAGACCCAAACTGGCAACACTCGCCTCTTCCACATCCGCCAGAGCACCTCCCACGCTACCCGGGCTGTGGAGGTGAGGAGCGCTTTTGTTTGTTTGGTTTAAGCGACTGAAAAATTGCCACCTTTTTCATTTGTTCCCTCAGGTTGAAGTTTCTGCTTCCAGCTTGAACACCAATGACGTGTTTGTGCTGAAGTCGCCGAGCGCTCTGTTTGTGTGGCGAGGCGTGGGCGCCAGCGACGACGAGATGGAGGCCGCCAAGCACGTGGTGGGCTTCCTTGGCGGAAGCGCCAGCCATGTTTCCGAGGGAAAAGAGCCAGGTGGGTGTCCTCTGTGGATCCAGCGTCAAAAGCAACTCCTGCTATGAACAGTGAAAATCCACAAGTTATTCGCGCCCACCAATGGTTTGTAATTGCCTATTGCTTAAACATATAGATTTGATCTCAATGGATTGTACTCATTCATTGCCAGTGACGGCTATAGACGTCAAAAATTCATTTGAACTATTTCTATTAGTTTTACTTTTTTTCCCCACTTTTGTTAACAAGAGTATTTTTTTTATTGTACACATCATGTAATTTTTTAATAATCTTTTCTTTTTTTTTTTAAGTAGGGGCATCGGGCGATTATTTAAAAAAAAAAAAAAATTAATCACATGACTTCACTAGGGAACTCAAGGTTAATTATTAATTAATCTGTTCTAAATGTACAATTAAAAAAATCCTAGGTTTTCATGCTCTTGTTAACAAAAGTGGAAAAAAATGTGAAACTAATAAAAATAGTTCTAAATCATTTTTGACGTCTATAGTCGTCAATGGCAGTGAATGAGCTCATGACGTGGGTCACGACTGTATATCAGTGCTAATGAAATGAGTAGAATAAAACAGCCAGATTGGTAAAGGGTGCCAACATTGCTCTCATTGAAGGACTGAGTGTGCGACTGTTGACTACAATATATTGTTCTTCCTCACAGCTCCATTCTGGTCCACTCTGGGTGGCAAAAAGGAATACCAGACTTCCAAGACTCTGCAGAACGTGATCCAGCCGCCGCGTCTCTTCGGCTGCTCCAACAAAACTGGAAGACTTATTGTACGTGAAATCATAATTACAGTAGAGATAATTGCGACGTTAGAGTCTCCGCCTTACTGTGTGTACTCCTCTCAGGTTGAGGAAGTACCAGGAGATTTTACTCAGTCTGACCTGGCCACGGATGATGTCATGATTCTGGATACTTGGGTCCAAGTAAGATGTCGGCGATTTTAACATGTTTGGAGAGTTCTCACCCATGTCCTTATCATTATAGATGTTACAAACGACCTTAGTGACGTACTGTGGTTTTGTGTTCCACGCAGCTCTTCCTTTGGATTGGCAGCGAAGCGAATGCACAGGAAAGGACTGGAGCTCCCAAATTAGGTTGGTTGGACAAAAAGTATCAAGAGAAAAGAATGCACGGGTTATCATTTGAGTGGCGTATAGGCCAACAAAAACATTGACCTCTCATACTCACAAGCAACCTCTCACACCAAAAACCTGTCACACTCACCAAAAGAACTGTCATACACATAAAAAAAAAACTCTCACACACAACTAAGACGTCTCTCCCGCACCTCTCGGGAAGAAGGAGTTTTTGGAGAGAAAGAAAACTTTTTCAGTACGTGTGAGAGGTTTTTCACTGTGAGTGTTTTTTTTTTGGGTGTACAAGATAAGTTTTCATTTGTGTGAGAGGTTTTTAGCTGTGTGTGCAATTTTTTGTTGAGTGTGTTGTTTTTTATTGAGCATGCAAGTTTTTTTGCGAGTGAGTTTGTTCGAAGTGTGAGAGATTTTGGACTTGTGAGTTTTTGGGGAGCTTTTTTGGTAAGTGAGATTTGTTTTTGTGTGAGATGTTAAAGTTGTTTGTGTGTGAGAGAGGTTGTCGGTGTCTGCATTTTTTTTTTTAAATGTCAGCAATGCGTCTCTGAATGAAAGTGTGGCTTGTAGCTTATGCACACTATTAGGTACAACAAGAGATGTATATAAAAAAAGATCTGTGTACTTTGACATCCAGGTGGCCCGTGGTTAGTTGCTTGGTTAAGTTTTTGCTTTGTCTTATGATTTTTTAAATTTATTACATAAGTAAATGTTTTTGTTTTTTGAGTGAACGGAACAGATTCATGACATATCAGTTCATTTAAATTAGGAACTTTGATTTGAAACAAGATGAAATTGACTTAAGCAAGAAAAGAAACTCCTTTTGTTGTCCAACAGGGCTATTCTTTATGAATGTTTGCTTATTGTTGGAGTGCTCCCTCAGGGGTTGAAAGTTCATCCATCCATCTTCTGCTGCTTATCCGAGGTCAGGTCGCGGGGGCATCAGCTTTAACAGGGAAGCCCAGACTTCCCTCTCCCCAGCCACTTCAACCAGCTCCTCCAGCGGGATCCCAAGGCGCGTTCTCAGGCCAGCCGAGAGACATAGTCTCTCCAGCGTGTCCTGGGTCGTCCCCGGGGCCTCCCGCCAGTGGGACATGCCCGGAACACCACCCCAGGGAGGCGTCCAGGAGGCATCCGAACCAGATGCCCGAGCCACCTCAACTGGCTCCTCTCAACGCGGCTCTAGTCCGAGTCCCTCCCGGATGACAGAGCTTCTCACCTTATCTCTAAGGGAGAGCCCGGACACCCTGCGGAGGAAACTCATTTCGGCCGCATGTATCCGGGGATCTTGACCACCAAACCGGACCCCCTCAACGCCTTGGCTGCGCCTAGAAATTCTGTCCATAAAAGTTATGA
Source organism: Leptonotus elevatus (assembly GCF_054856555.1). Taxonomy (NCBI): domain Eukaryota; kingdom Metazoa; phylum Chordata; class Actinopteri; order Syngnathiformes; family Syngnathidae; genus Leptonotus; species Leptonotus elevatus. The sequence continues at coordinate 37,091,358 of NC_141239.1, read as the reverse complement.
ACAGAATTGGTGATAAAGGGCAGCCCTGGCGGTGTCCAACCCTCACTGGAAACAAATCCGACTTGCGGACCAAACTCTTGACACCGGTCGTACGGGGACCGAACAGTCCGTATCAAGGGGCTCGGTACCCCGTACTCCCGAAGCACCCCCCACAGGACTCCCCGAACGCCTTCTCCAAATCTACAAAACACATGTAGACTGGTTGGGCAAACTCGCATGCACCCTGGAGGACCCTTCCGAGGGGGTAGAGCCGGTCAACTGTACTGAAAACCACACTGCTCCTTCTGGAGTCGACTTCCCGACGGATCCTCCTCTCCAGCACCCCTGAATAGACCTTACCAGGGAGGCTGAGGATTGCGATTCCTCTATAGTTGTAACACACCCTCCAGTCCATCTTCTTAAAAAGGGGGACCACCACCCCGGTCTGCCAATCCAGAGGCACTGTCCCCGATGTCCACGGGATGTTGTAGAGGCGTGTCAACCACGAGAGCCCCACAACATCCAGAGCCTTTAGGAACTCCGGGCGGATCTCATCTACCCCCGGGGCCCTGCCACCGAGGAGCTTTCCAACCACCTCATTGACTTCGACCCCAGAGATAGGGGAGCCCACCTCAGAGTTCCCAGACTCTGCTTCCTCAAAGGAAGATGTGTCTGTGGAATTGAAGGGGACTTCGAAGTACTCTGCCCACCGAGGTCGAGTCGAGGTCAGCAGCACCCCATCTCCACTATACACAGTGTTAATGGTGCACTGCTTCCCCCTTGATACGCCGGATGGTGAATCAGAATTTCCTCAAAGTTGTTCGGAAGTCATTTTCCATGGCCTCACCGAACTCCTCCCAAGCCTGAGTTTTTGCCTCTGCGACCACCGAACCTGCGTTCCGCTTGGCCAGCCGGTACCTGTCAGCTGCCACCGGAGTCCCACAGGCCAAAAAGGCCTGATAGGACTCCTTCTTCAGCTTGATGGAATCCCGACACCAGCGGGTTCGAAGATTGCCGCCACTACAGGCACCGACCACCTTACGGCCACAGCTCTGATTGGCCGCCTCTGATTGGCCGCCTCGCAATATCGCTCCACTTTCAGTGGGGAGATATTGCTTGCGACGTAAAGGCTGCTTTCCTCTTCTTGCTCCTATCCACCCATTTACCAGATTAGAAAACAAATCTGCATATCTTTTGGTCTTTGCATTTAAACTTGGATTTACTGTCTAAAATTGTTATTTTTTATTTTTAGAAAGATGTTTTTTGCAATAATATTAAATCCCATCCCCATTTTTCCGCCCATCTCCTCCAGCAAGGGCCTACCTGGATTCAGACCCGTCCGGTCGCAAGGGGCTGCCCATCACCACCATCAAACAGGGAGCCGAACCGCCAATTTTCACCGGCTGGTTCCACGCCTGGGACCCCAAGATGTGGGAGACGGATCCGTTGGACAGAATCCGCGCTCGCTTCTGAACTCCAAGCTCCAAAGTTTTTGCCAACTTTGCACCTATTTAGCGCCAGTTGCCATTTTGGTTGTTTTTACCTCTAATCCCTAAGTGCCAAAAGCAAAGATGTAATCAGATTTAAAGACTGATAGCACGCACTGGTGAGGAAGTGGTGCAAGGTTTTACAAAATAATGCTTTCCTTCTTTATTTGACAAACAATTGGTTTATTTGTCTTTTGTGTCATCCTCATTTTGCCACTAAAAAAACAAACAATGCAAATGCAAGACATTTTAGACAGCGGTGTCAACCTACCTTATATCAACATGCTTTTACCGCATACACACCATTTAATCCATTACCACATAGTTTCAATGTTGTGTTATTGTTAGTTATTACTGGATTGTTGCGCTAGAAGCTGCAATGCTGCAATGCTGCATGCTGCATTTTATCCCGCTGTGAAACGTGTCTAAGTATATGCATGTATACATGCCACAATTTAGCACTGTGTCCATGAAATGCTCTCATGGATGGCTTTGAAATAAAACTTGTTGGAGTTAAAACACATGCTGTACGTGTATGGAACAAATCATAAGGAAGAAGCCCTCACCTCATTAATTCAACTTTTTCCCAAGTAATGTGCGCATGACATCTAGCATGGGATAAATGACCGCAATTTGATAATGCAAACTTGTATTTTTACTATTTGCAGCAGGTCTTGATAGCTGTTACAGTACTATTTTCTGATTACACACGGCTTTGGCGCCACCTTGTGCCAACGTTGGACATTTAAAAAAGAGCACAACAACGCAAATACAGGAGTTTTTCCAGCAAAAGAATAAAAACGGATGTTGATGGACAGGAATCCTCACACAAACCAACTTTTTGGTTACAGTCGTAAATGAGATGAGTGGATGGTCATCAAGTACAAAACAACATGAGATGGGACTTGGAACAAGCTTCTTTAAATAGGAGCGACACAACAGGGCCGCTATGATAGGCATCCAGTAGCATGCTAACCTGGATAATGTAATGTAATATATACTGTGTATATATATATATATATATATATATATATATATATATATATATATTAAGGTAGCTGTATCATCGAATTGCTTAATCACAATCCTGTTTCCATTTTAAACAAAGGACAAAATTAGGACGTTTATTGATATTTGGATTTTTTTTTTAAATCCAGAAAAATTTTCAACATGTATAACTTACACAAAGTGCACAAAGCAATCACAGGAAAACAAATTATTTTTGTTTTTAAATCATATACTGTTCAGAAACAACAAATACAAAAAAAATAATTAATAAAAAAAAACTGCCTTCATTGCACTTCTTTTGTGGATTTTATTCAACCTAAATAAACAAAATGTTGAAGATTATCATGCAGCAACAAATATAAAACATAAAACAACATAAAAAATATATATATTTTACAACGATGTGATGCTAAATAATGTGACGGCACACGATCAAAACACAGGAGGGGAGGGGGAGAGCGGGAGCAAGTCTGCCTGTCTGTGACCGCTCTGCTCTGACAGACAGAAGTGGAGTGTGTGGCGAGTGGCGATAATCAACCGCAGCAGTGCATAAAAGAGCCAAACTGAAACAGAACTATTAGCCAGAATTTGGTATCCATAATATCGATATTTAGATCGATCCGCCCACCACTAGCGGGAAGTTGAAAGGCAGGAGCCGAGCGGTGGAAGGGAGCCACCACTTTACTGCCTTCCTTTCCCGCACTTCGTCTCTTTTGTGGAGCCACATTGTCCTGTTTTTTCCCCCCTCCATCACAATGGCGGGGGCAATTATCGAGAACATGAGCACCAAAAAGTTGGTGATAGTGGGAGTTATACTGCTTTTGTTCCAGGCGTTCGCGTTCATGGTCGGCGGGTTAATTGGTAAGTTTTTCCGCCCCCTCCTCCTACCTTCTTATCGCTCACTTTTATCATCAGCTTTTTTTCTTTTTTTTACCGTCGAATGCTAACGTGTAAACAACAAAAGCGAAAAGTTGGGTCGTTGCATGGCTGTCAACTTTTGACTAATGGCGGAGCTAGACTTTTATAAATCTAAATAAAGACAAAATAAAAATAAATATCACCATACGTGACTAATAGGGTAGTGCATTATAAAGTAACTTGTAATCTAACTTACTTTGAAATCAGGTAATCAGTAAAGTAACTAAGTAATCTGGAAAGTTACTAGGTTACTTTTTAAAGATGTTCCAGTTAAAAGTTGATTTGATTTGTTTTTGAGCAGATCAAACAAATATGTCATGTTCCAAAAAGCCAAACATATCAATACATTATAACAAATAATCAATAAAGCAAAAAAGTTGACTCCTAAAAAGTTGATTGCCATGTCAGTGGTTCAAACCAGGGTACAATGGAATCAAAAACAGACACCCTAACCACTGAGCTATACAAGATTGATGTTTTAAATACATTAAATGTAACATCGGCTATCACTGATCAAATTTTAACAGCCCAGTTTTTGGGGAAGTCTCTTCTGTAAGTAAAAATTTCTTCCAGTGCCCAAATTCCTTTTGTTCGAATGTCAGTGTTTCCTGTGACAAGCAAGGAAAACGGAAAATGGCGCCAACTCATCTCAAACCAAGAAGTGCCAGTGCGAAGGTGGATTTTAATTGCATCTCTAATCTGCAACTCAACTGTAAAATAACACCTAGTTTGGGCACCATTTAACTCAGAAAATATCAGGAGTAGAAATCTGCTCCCAAAAATTTCATCCTGAAATTTTAACTTTCAGGGTGATTAAAAAAGAATACGCCCCCCAAAAAAACATGAAATACTTGAAGGTATCATATGTACAACATGTGTGTCCAAGCTAGAGTTTTCTATTGTTTTTAATTTTTGAAATATTGTGTAATGATTTTGGTGTATTCTTTGTGAATCACCCTGTACTTTTAACCAATTTTTGCTGTGCAGATGGGGTCAAGTCAAGTTGGGCCTCATATGGGCCCTAGCTAAAACCCACATGGGCAACCCAGCTATCTCCCATCTGGGGCCCACTGGGCTGATTTTGGTGTTCCTGATTGTACCCATAAGGCTCCTTTCACACTCATGCCTCATAGTTACAGGATTTTGTTACAATCTTTAATTAATAACAAGGAGACAATTAATACAATACATTTCCTTTTTATTATTATTGAACGCCAACGAACAACAAATGGTCAGTGTTCCGTCACTGTCAAACAGAATTATTCATTTCCCAACTCAAATGAACCTGGAGCCTGGAGTACTTGTTGAGGTGGTAAAATGTTGCCTGTTGGCTGACTTCCTTTAATTGGCTTGAAGGGTGAGAGGTTTTCCCATATTTTTTTTTCTCGGTTTGAAGATTAATCTTGTACTATCAAACTTGTATGAAATGGCTCTTAAAATAATTGCTTATGTCATTTTTTTGCAAACATAATTTTTTTGCCTAAATCATCTCCTTATGATGCAAACGGTTCAATTTTTTGTTTCCTGAAAAATCTGGGAAAAAATGACTTAAGTGATTATTTTAAGGTGTCAATATTAAGTTGAAATATAGATTTTTTTTTGTGTGCATTAAAAAAAAAATCTTACTTCATTGTAAAGAAATATAGGCCAGTAGTAATCTCTCCCCTTGCCGTCTCATCAGCTCCCAGCCCCACCACGGCGGTAAACTACGTGGCCACTAAATGCGTGGACACTGCCAAGCACCGCCAGGAAAGCAAGTGGTTCATGCCTTGGGGTCCCAATCAATGCTACAAGATCCAGTCCTTTGAAGAGGCCCCGCCCAAGATGATTGAGGCCAACAACATTGTGTTTGCTGTCCACATTCCTCCACCTAACAAGGAGATGAGCCCCTGGTTCCAGTTCATGCTGGTCATCTTGCAGTTTGACATCGCATTTAAGATGTACAACCAGATAGGTGAGAAATGATGTCATTTTCAATTAAAGACCCCTTACCAAAAAGGAGTATATTTAAGTATACCTGAAGTATACTCAAAATTAGGAGAGTATACTTCCAGTTTACTTTTCTTGTACTTTTTGGAAGTATACTCCAACAAGTAAATGTTAAGTGTACTTGTAAGCATACTAAAACATATACTAGCGGCTCAGTCAAGTCATGTGTCGTGTCCTTGGGCAAGGCACTTCACACACATTGCATCCAGTGCTACTCACACTGGTGTATGGAAGGTGCGAATGTTTGGTGGTGGTCGGAGGGGCCGTAGGCGCGCCCTGGCAGCCTCGCTTCCGTCAGCCTGCCCCAGGGCAGCTGTGGCTACTTAAGTAGTTTACCGCCTCCACAGTGTGAATGTGTGAGCGCATGAATAATGTATCCATTCCATTGTAAAGCGTCTTTGAGTGTATAGAAAAGCACTATAGAAATCTGATGCATTATTATTATTATTATTAATTCATCATTGGGCTTTTTGCTGTAAACTAAACTGTGGACATAAGTGTACCACAAAGTATATTTAATAGTGTACTTAAATGTACCATAAAGTGTACTTGAAAGTATGCTTAGATATGCTTATTCATATACTTTATAATATACTTTAGTATACTTTTAAGTGTAAAATGTTCCAATGTAGTCCCAAGGAGTTTACTTAAAGTTTACTTTTAGTACATGAATAAGTACACTCGAAAAATAAACTTAGGCATACTCTATATTAAGTACTTAAAGTATACTACTTTTTGGTAAGGGACCACAACATTCTAAATTTTCAGTCTTGTGCTATTTCTTTCTACTTCTCTGTTTTAGCATCAATCTTAGCCTCCATCCGTATATATATATATATATATATATATATATATATATATATATATATATATATATATATATATATATATATATATATATATATATATATATATATATATATATATATATATATATATATATATATATATATATATATATATATATATATACAACACTTAGTGAATATTTGCAGTGACTCATTTTGACACTGAGCTGGCCTGTGAAAAATTCACATCCTTTGTCACTTAACATAATGATTTGAAGAGTGCAGTTATACAACTACTAGAATTAACTATCTTCACATATCCTCACTTTGCTGAGTCTATCCTGGTGAGTGCTTAGCAACCTTCTACAATCCATTTTCAGCTGATTGCATTCCTTTTACACTGAAAGGCAGCAAACAGTGATTGATGTCTTGTATATTACTCTCTAGGCCCGGGTGTGTTGTGCATGGAAGGGTGAGTTAGCTAGGCTTGACAGACAATTGACAGGTTTTAAAGAGAGAGAAGTGGTTAATGTACTGGATCTGTTGCCGCCGAGCAATGAAACTGAGATGGATTCTAGTTGAATGCTTACAGCATGAGTCACACTAAAATGTCGTGGATTTCCAATTTGTCACCTGTATTGGTCAATATTATTGCAGTTATTTGAATTTGAGCATATTTGTCTGTATGATTATATTGTTTACAGTTGCCATCATTTCCCTCCACTAAACATCACTGCTCTTGTTCAAGGTGATGGAGTTCAAGACTTGTCACTCCCTCGTAGCTTTGTAACTCTTGGCCACTCAGGCTTTAATAACTCACATTTTTATTCATTTTATTTATGCAGTATGCACTGATTTGTATAAACCCATAAATTCATATGCTGCTCTTGAGCATAAAATTTCATTAGGTTTGTAAAACATGTTTGTGTAAATTAAGTGAGATCCAGCCACGTGTGGTTACCTGTGATTTAATCCGTGTTTCTATCAAGCATTTCAGTTCAGTTCATGACTTGATCGCGCTGTTGGCTAGCAAATCAGCGCACGGGTGCAAGAACAGGAAGTGATGAATGCGCAGAAGCAGTAAGCGATGGAAAGCCTTTACAATTTTGTTCGTTTTGCACATTACTCCACATTTCAACATATACTTGTCAGTTGTCACGCATGTGCAGAAGGTACTTATTAATTAATGTTGTCCCGTCAGTGTCTGTTTTTTGCAGTGTGTATCTCTGTCATTGAATGACAAACTGACATAAATGACTTATCCTCTAAGAAAAATGACTATTAATGCAGCTTAGTTGTGTCATTTGTTCCCTTGGCAGCTAAGGTACACACACACCAGAAAGTGCAGCACATTGAATTAAAGCATGAAATTAGGACTAAAAAGTCGACCATAGAAATTTGTCAACACAAACATTTCTGACACAAAACTGTACGCTATTAATATTCTTTGCGGCGGCCAGAGCCATATTTTCCGCTGAGTACCGGTAAAGGATTCTAAAAAGACATGTTAATGACAGCCCTACATGAAATTCTAAGTTTTCTTCTTTACATTGTATTTACCAGTAATGATGCTTTTACTATTTCTTTAAGAATTGAATCATTATAGAGTCTAGAGTGGTATTTTTTTTTAATGTGAACAAAATTATTTAGGTTTAAGGCGAACAAATTTATGGCATTTGCATTCATTTCAATAGGTAAAGAGGTTTTGAGATAGGTGCTGTAACTCAAAATACACATACTGTATGGGGTCATAGAACAAATTAGAGTCATAAGTCACTCAGTCTTTCATTAAAATAATATATTGTTCCTCCAGTATTAGAGCGGCCTGTGTGTTATTGCAGTGAGGAAAAAAAATAGTCGTAGAGCAACAGCTCCCTGGACAAAAAGTTTAAATGCTTGCATTGTAATTATTTATGAGCCATCCCCTTTGGCCTTCCTTGTCTAAATAGTCATGTCACAGTAATGGGCAGCTCTTCAGCACAATTCATGTGCCGACATGCTCTGCCTTGGTGGAAGTGTATAAGCAAACCGGGGATTGTTTACTGTCTGGCTGCCAGACAAATGAATCTGAGATGTTTACATTGCAGATGTTTCTGTAATGGACTGAAGACTCTTTGACGATTCTGAGCCACAGGACGTGCCACAATATGAAGAGTTTATGGAGCAGGGTCCGCTTGGTGCCGGGAGTAAAAATCACTTATGCAGTGTAATTGTCAGACAAATATGATCTTGGCGTTTTGAACGCAGTTAGAAATATTTACTACTGGGATAGATACCTTGACTTACGAGTTCATTTCGTTCAGTTACAAAGTTTGTTCCTCCCTTTTTTTTTTTTATCAAATGTATTTTTCTCATTGAAATCAGGTGAAATGACACAAAAACTAAATCTCCAAGTGTTATGCTAGCGAGAGCCAACTGGCGGCCAAGCTGTGCAAATGTAGTTTATTGTGTTTCACAGCAATACTTAACAATATTTATAATGTCATATATAAGTTTGGATGAAATAGTGAAGCATGCAGGTTCTGTGGCCAAAATTCATGGTAGGGGTGTTTGAACGAGCGATGTGTGAATGGGGGCAGCCTATCAAAATGTCACACAATGAATCTACTTTATTCTCGCCCATTTTGTCCTTTGTCAACCTGTTTCTTCTTTGACAAACATGCTATGTTTTTATGGTTTAGTAAGAGTAATGCAATTAACTGTGTGCGCAGCCTCAAATCCTGATATGGGCTTATAGCTCAAGGTGCAGGTGTGAGTCTGCAACTGTCATCTCCTCCCACCCTTTTTTTTTTTTGCAGTGGTCCATTCCAGTCTGGTTTGGCTGTGTTGCGCAATGTGCAGTGGGCCTTGTCTTGCTATTTTGTATTGCCAAATGCTTCTCAATTCTAATCTTGGAAACCTTGCTTTGGCAAAGATTAGAAGGTTGTTTTCAGCAGCCCATCCTTTGGTCAACGACCATATCTGGATCACCATGTTTGTACAAAAGAAGAGCTTTACCCTCATTAAGAGTCACACCCACCTGCAGCATTTCTTGGCTGAGCTCCAGCAATAACACAGCTGCTGAGGAGGCTTCGTTTCCCTGGCAATGGCCACTGGACTGGAGTGGAATGTTACTTGAAGTGAGCTCACACTCACTGGCAGACTAATGGCTGTGAAGGGCGTTACAGAGAGGTCTACTGCCAGTTCAGTAGATGATCTGGCATTTTAATTCCTTCAAAACTTCATTGGAATGTAATGGGCATTGTTTTATTTACTATAGTCTTTACTACAGTCAATATTCAATTCTTTCATTGAATTAACATGCTAAGATGCATAACTGTCCTCTGTCCCAGTCTTGAGACAATCAAGACCACATACTCGGGTGCCTGATTGTCAAGATAATACATTGCTTTCAAGAAGGATCATTATAACTATACTCATTATTTCACAAAGGTTACAGAGACACTTAACTGTCCTGCTTCCTACAAACTTACTTACTTACTTAGGTGTCTGTTTTTTATGCCAAAATGTAGCTTTAAGAAGGATTGTTGTTACTATATTAATTGTATTACAAGGTTAAACATGTAACTATTCTGTATCCCAGTCTTGAGACCCACAAGTCCACTTGCACAGGTGTCTGGTTGTTATGTCAACATATAGTTTTAAGAACGATTGTTTGGTCTATATTCATCATTCTTATAATTATATTCACAAGGTTACACGTGGAACTGTCTTCGTCATACTCAGGTGCCTGCTTGTTATGCCATCACAAAGCGTGTGAACATAAGTTAGCATAAGTATATCATTGAACGACATCTTGTATTCTGTTCCAAGGGCATCCACCAAAATGGTGGTTTCACTAAGATTTGGTTTGCCATGAAGACATTCCTGACACCCAGCATCCTCATCATCATGATCTGGTACTGGAGGCGCATCACGCTCATGACTAGACCCCCTGTGCTTCTGGAGAAGTAAGGCCACACACTACTAAAGAGTCTAATATTGTGACGTCATTGTTTGAAAGAATTTGTGTTTGCAACCTAAATGATCATGACAAGATGAAAAAGGCGTGGTGGGGCAAAGTACTGCAGCCAGAGCGTACAAATGAATAGTTTTATCACAAGCTGCTGTGGCACTGCATTAGGGTGCATATTAACTATGAATGAAATTTGCAAGTGGGTCATGCAAACTCTGTGCACTTAAGGTCAGTAAGATAAATGCGTCTGAGAAGCATTCTTATTGCTTAACTGCATCAGTAAGGCGTTGAGCAAACAAAGGGTCGCTCATCGATGACACAAGATGATGGCTGGCGTATTCATAGAAAGAAACATTACTGTCACCCTTTTACCTTGGTGTGCAATGTTTGATTTGTTTGTTTGACCTGATAAACCAAAGAAACTTTACTTTCTATTATTTACTTGACTTTCTGTTATTTAACAACTGTATTGATGAATTGAATACTATGATTCCTCCAAACAAACGTAATGCAAAAATAATAATAATCTAGTAATACATTTTGAGATCCGCACACAGGTAGTTGGATTTGATAACTTGGGACCAAGTGTTTGTATAACCCCTGCCGTGCTGGGAAGACATTACGAAGAGAGGCTGCCTGCTGGGCCACAGGAAGAGCCTGGCGAAGCGTGAAACACGTTACAAAATCTAGCAAGCACTAGCAATCGACTGAAACACACACACACGCACAGCCACTCAGTGTCTCTTTTTTGCTCTTTGTGACTCACGGCTCTGTTTCCCAGATGAGCAGGCTTTTAGGAAGTGTGACTTTTAGATACTTGAAGCGATAATTTTTTATACGCCATTCCTAACATGGGAATTTTCCCTCCCTCACTTCATGTATCCAAAACACTCTTCAGCCCTTCATAATCACGCACGCACGCACGCACGCACGCACGCACGCACGCACGCACGCACGCACACACACACACACACACACACACACACACACACACACACACACACACACACACACACACACACACACACACTTGTACCTATATAATTGTGAGGATATCCATAGACATAATACATTTCCTAGCCCCTCCCCCTGACCCCAACCATCAAAAATGATTGCCTACCCCCATTCCTTACCCTAACATCAACCATAACCCAATTCAAACCTAAACTCTAAAACCAAGTCTTGACCCTCAAAAAGAGGTCTTGAGTAGTGAGGACCAGCCAAAATGTCCTCACTTCACAAAAATCCTCAATCTGTTGGTTGAAGACGTATTTTGGTTCTCAAGTACACGCACACACACAGTGCCCTTCACTCTGTTGGTTTTGGACAGGGCACATTTTTCGCATACCAGCCGAGTAAGGTTTAACTTTGTTCACTTTGGAAAGTTTTGCAGAAGAGTTGAGTCTGGAGGTGAATGATTTAGAAACTTTTATGACTTTGTTAAAATATGTTTCCACGAGAGTATTTTGAGTCTTGTGTGGGAGTTTCCTGTGTGTTACAAATTGTCCCACTCTGATTCTGTTTACTATTAGATAAAGATTTCTGATAGGACGTTAACCTGGCTTCATGGATACATTCTTACGGAAGGTCCATCTACAATGAAATTCAAAAGCTACAATTATTATTCTGTTTTGCTAGCTTCCTCATTTATGATCTGCTGGTGGCATGCAGGAATCTGCTGAGGCCATTCTTGGAAGCTTTAAGTGAAGTCACAGACTTAAGTTATTTCGAACGGTATACCTCACCACTTGGAAACCGGAAAGTTGAAGCACTGCATTGTTTTCAGAGTCCTTCTCCCTAGTCCTAGGGAATGCAAATGGAGAAAATCACTGCATAGACACCCATTACTGTACAGTATACAGACAGATAGAGAGATAGATAGATTTTATTCATAAGATAGATAAATAGTAAGTTTAAATTAAGACAGATAGATCAATCAGTTTTTGTTGGTATTGACCATTTGCACCGACGTCACGTTATCACGTGACTGCCCTATGACGGACGGCGGAAAGAAATGATTGTTGAATGGAAGTGGACGTGACCCGGAGCACTTAGTGACTTAGCGACTGTTATTTTACAAATGAAAAGTTATTATTGCCCATCGAGCCATGGAATCTATTACTTCAACTGAAGTTCGCCTGTCAGTCGAAGTTGCACATTTAGTCACGACTCATAGAGCGCGATATTTACTTAAGTTGAAGATCGTTAGTTTGAAAACAGAGTGAGAAACTCCAAGCACAAAGACGAAATCCCCCATTATTAAACAGTCAAATGCATTTAATAGTTTTGAAAAAGGTACATTTTAAAACTAAGCTGTGTGTTCGTGCAGTTGGAGTGGACGCTAACTATCTGGCTCGTTAATGTGATTTGAAACGCGTAATTGGACACCTCTGTTATGAGAGTGTACGTTTACTAGTAAAATGTATGAACATTTATTTACTAACCTCGCAAAAAATGATTGCTATAAATCCGTGAATACTTTGTGGGCTGCCCGTCCTTTCGGTTGATTGCTGCTATCAATCGACGTCGTTCGTCTTCATGAGTAGGTATGTGATAAGAAGCAACATTTGGTTTACTCCTTTGTCTGTCTGTACAACCGACCGCACTGCAAGATATGACCATTTTAAGAGATAATCGATTAGATGAAGGACTTTACGCTGCACGAGATTCAATGGTTACAATACAGGCAAGTGGCTCTTTTGCCGTCCAGCGTCTCGGAGGGGGCGTTCCCATGAGGGCTGTGTTGATGTTTGACAACAACCGTGTATGCAACTCAAATGACATTTTTGTCTGTCAAATAGCGCAGGCAGCGTAAGCCTGTTTTTCCTAATCAAATTTTGAACATGTTCAAATTTTCTCTATAGCAAGAAAAACGGTTTGAGAGCATAAAGACACTTGCTATGTGCGCGCAACCCTTGCATGTGGCTCAGTGGGACAAGGCTTTCATTTTTCTGAATGACAGAAATCCGTCGGGGCGACGGTGAACTTTAACCCTTGGGTTACATTGACACGTAACTTTCCTGTGTCCCAGTCTTGAGACTCACAAGACCACATACTCAGGTGTCTGGTTGTTGTGCCAACATATTGCTTTAAGGTTTGTTATGACTTTTCTATTCACAAGGTTACATAGACACATAAACGTCAGCCTTGAGACTTACAAGGCCACATGCTGGAGTGTCTGTTATGCCAACACGTTGCTTTCAATTATTTTTGAGCAATATTTTTTATTTGTAAAACAAAACAAAACATTTTGCCGTTACAGAGTGATCTTTGCTCTGGGAATCTCCATGACGTTCATTAACATCCCAGTGGAGTGGTTCTCTGTTGGCTTCAACTGGACCTGGATGTTGCTTTTATGCTTGGAAAAAGACTCTCATCTGTATTGAAAAATATGTACGTAAGGGCCTACTTTTCTTTTTGAAGGTACACTCAATTAATTTTTCATGGTTTCTTGTTGTTCTCACATAGACGGGTTCCCTTGACTAATAAGAGAAGGAATAATTCAGTAATGCCATATGTTGTCACAAGCTTGGGATGGATGTGTTTTTTTTTTTTCTTGTATATTTCAAAGCTTGCCAGGCTGAGAATTGACATCTTAAAAACTGGTCTTTCAATGAAAAAACTTGCTGCATTCTTCTCAATCTCACAAGACACTGAAGCACAGAGAATACAGGGCCATCATATCTTTCATTTAATGATGAATTATCCTGCATCAACATTTTATGCAAAATAATGATGTAATTAAATCAAGTTTAGATGCGACTGTACTTATATGATCAAAATGTGAGGAATTATAATTAATAACTAACAATATTAAGGATAACATCCTTTTGAATTAGAGATGTTTTGTCCTTGACTGCTGCTCACTCAGATGGCTTTCATAATCGTGGCAGGGATCTGCGCTTGCCTCTACTTCCTCTTCCTCTGCTTCATGGTTTTCCAAGTCTTCCGCAACATCAGTGGCAAAAGGACTTCGCTGCCTGCCATGTCCAAGGCCAGACGCCTGCACTATGAGGTGTGTACTGTTGGCATCAATTGTCTCTCCATTTGGAAAACACAGTAATGACCATACATTCAACCCTGATTTTAACACCACAATATCTCTTACAGGGTTTGATTTTTAGATTCAAATTTCTCATGTTGGTCACTTTGGCCTGTGCTGCCATGACTGTCATCTTCTTCATCATCAGTCAGGTGGGTCTTGTAATAACATAAGACTAGTCACAAAAATAAAACGGCAGATTTTAAAGTGGCCTTTAAGGCACACCTGTGCAATAATCCTGCTGTCTAATCAGCATCTTGATATTCCACCAGTGGCTGCACTGTACTTTTGCAAACCATATTGTACTTTCCTAACTTTGTCCAGGTGAATGAGGGTCACTGGCACTGGGGGGATCACACAGTGCAGGTGAACAGTGCCTTCTTCACAGGCATCTACGGAATGTGGAATCTGTACGTGTTCGCCATCATGTTCTTGTACGCGCCCTCTCACAAGCGATATGGAGACGACCAGTCAAGTGGACAGTGCATCACTGGTAACTACATTTCTTGAATAATGTTTTTAAAAGTCACACTTTTTTTCAGAGTTTGTCTGGTCCTGTGCAGGGCTGGTCTGGCCATCTGACATACAGGGCAGATGCCTCTTTTTTGGTCAAAAAATAGGGTCATTTTATATAAATCAATCCAGGAAGTTGGGTCAAATTGACCCATGAATTAGATCGGTCCATTTTTTATCCCTAAATGGGTTACTTTTGACCAACTGTTTTTAGAGTGTAGAATCCTGCGTCACATTGTGACAAAGGTAGAATCCTGCTTGATTATTGTGTCTTTTGGTGCTGCAAAAAGTAAATCCTTGTTGTGGTGTAAGCCGTATACTAAACTAGCGATACGCCACACATTAGTTGACTTTAAAAATATATTTTTTTAAATAGTACAATATAAATCTACTATAAATGTGACAGTTAATTGAATACCACAAACATGACAATGATTAGCGTCCGACATCTCATAACTTCAATAATTCAATGCATTGTTGATTGTTCCATGCAATACATTCTGGGAACCGATTGGCATTACCGTCATTATCATAGATATGATAATGTAGCTCGATATACAGGTGGGTAGCTTTGGTGGGTGACCTTAAAGCTAGTAGGTGCAAAATGTTGGCATGTCGCAGCACCGTTTGTGAACGTTTTAACCATCACAAATGACAGTGGCGGGTTTGATTTATTTGACAATAAGCAAATTCAAGGTCAACAACTCTATTTAGTTTGGGGTATTTGAAACGCGGCAAATGTTAGCAAAATTAGGCATTTTCTGGGGAATTCCCTGAGACTTTTTTGGCTGGAGAGTAGAATTTGAGTGGCTTCCTTCCAGACTCAAAGTAAGGCAACGTTGAGAAAAAGGGTTTAGGAAGTAATGAAAACTATTCATCTCTCAGAATTTTGGTGTCAGAGGTAAGTAGGTGGCTTTGATGCTTTTGGAGGCTTTCTCGAAAATGCATCAACCAGTAAACCACTCATGAGATGTGAGTTTCAAACCACTGTGGTGATTTACTTCCCCTACAGTGAAATGTTAAAAGCTTGTTGCATGACAGAGGTTTTTAGTTGTGCATGAGAGTTTTTTGGTTGTGTGTGAGAGGTTTCCTTTGCGTCACATGCAAGTTGTGGTATGTGTGAGAAAATAGTTTTTGTGTGTGTGTGTGTATAGAGGTATTTTGTCATGTTTAACAGATTGTCATGTGCTATTGTAAGTGTGAGATGTTTTTTTGGTGTGCGAGAGATTTTTTGGTATGTCAGAGGTTTTACCTGTGTCCCGTAATACAATTTTTGGCCTGTAGGACACCTCAAAGGTCCAAATGTGCTTTTCTTTCATCCTAATCATTTTCCTACATAATGTATACAATTGAAATTACAACCCATTTGTCCACATTATTTTGCTGATGTCAACATCTGGCAGCATAAATCTACACTAATCATCATTGAAAAATTAACAACGTCTGTGCCTAATGACTCTCAAAACCTCTTTGAGCTTGAATGGTACTTTCAAGAGATGTGCCCCTTCGCCAGCTTGCCATTGGCACTGAACACATTAAGGTGCCTATGCTCACTGAATGGCCTTTTGAGTGGTAACAATGTAGATGGCCCTTCTACGCTTCTGCTCCAGGGCAGCCATGTCTATGAGCGCACATTTCTAGAGATGACCCGAGTTACAAGTTTTTCAAATTACAAGCTATCGCTTGATTCAGTTTTTGCTTTGTCTTATGAAAAAATAACAAATAAAGAAAGAGTTACAAAGGACCTTCAGATACACCAGTGCTCAGTTGAAGTGGGAAAAATGGTGCAATTAAATGAACTGTAATGCCAAAGGAGTGCTGTCAATACACTTTAACAAACACAAATATTGTTGTTGTTATTAAAAATACAAAAAAAATTTTTTTTGACTGATTGGAACGGATTCATGACATTTCAGTTCATTTAAATGAGGAACTTTGATTTGAAACACAATGAAATTGACTTAAGCAAGAAAAAAAACTCATTTTCATACAGATTTTGTAGGTTGTGGAGCTGTCCAACATTTTGTTTTATTCCTTAGTCCTAAGCAGGGCTATTCTTTATGAATGTTTGCTTATTGTTGGAGTGCTCCCTCAGGGGTTGAAGGTCACAGGCTTTCAAATGTTGTTTTTCAGCCTTGCCCTGTAAGTGGAGGGATATTGCTTGCGACGTAAAGGCATAAAGGCTGCTCTCCTCTTCTTGCTCCTACCCACCCATTTACCAAGGGAGAGATTAGAAAATGAATCTGCAAATATTTTGGTCTTTGCATTTAAACTTGGATACACTGTCTAAAATGGGATTTTTTAGAAAGATGTTTTTTGCAATGATATTAAATCCCATCCCCATTTTTCCGCCCATCTCCTCCAGCAAGGGCCTACCTGGATTCAGACCTGTCCGGTCGCAAGGGGCTGCCCATCATCACCATCAAACAGGGAGCCGAACCGCCAATTTTCACCGGCTGGTTCCACGCCCGGGACCCCAAGATTTGGGAGACGGACCCGTTGGACAGAATCCGCGCTCGCTTCTGAACTCCAAGCTCCAAAGTTTTTGCCAACTTTGCACCTATTTAGCACAAGTTGCCATTTTGGTTGTTTTTACCTCTAATCCCTAAGTGCCAAAAGCAAAGATGTAATCAGATTTAAAGACTGATAGCACGCACTGGTGAGGAAGTTGTGCAGTCAGGGTGCGAGGTCCCCGTTCGCCACATTGCCAATGACGAGGTGAAATAGGTGGCGAGGTAAATATTCCCCATGCTCGCCACATTAGCGCGGCCAATTTGTCTGTCAAAATTGCACTGGGGGAATATCACTATACCAGGCATAATTGTCCGTACACAAAAAAATATATAAATAAACATGGCTGTATGCAATTTGCATACAGCAATCCCACAATTCTCGATGCGGCCAGTGACGCACATGATTGGTTAAAATATAATCAACAACATCGCTCCAAGGCCAATGACAGCATTGTTTACATCTGCGGGTAGCAGCTTGCTGATGCTAGCAAGCATTAGCAACATTAGCAAGCAAGCCGTTCTGTCGCGACCTGAGGAAGGATTAAAAATGTGAATATTGTGTGTGTTTCTGCACCAAAACATAACTATATTTCCCAACTGGGCCCGCTCACATGTTGAGGAAAAAAACAAAGGATGACAAGGCAGACAAACTATTTAACCGTTCCAGGATGCGAACCCTGGTCAAATCTTTTGGTTTGGCAACGTCACCTGGCTTTGACAAGAGGAATACGCTAAGTTTTTTTTTTTGGGGGGGTTTAAGTGTGTAAAAAAAGGATATCAGCTGCTTTTTTTTACAAGCGGGAACTCGGTCAGATTGCGGAGGGACCGGGTAATGTGCACAAAGGTAGAAGAACATAACAGGCACGTGGACTGTGTTTCTTAACCCGTTTCATGTTGTTTTCATGTGCTGTCAAGTGCGCACATTTGGCCATATCAACTCAGCCCTGATTTACTTAATGTAATTAATTGTGGTCTTCGGTTGCTACTGCAGATGAATGTAATAATGCAGTAATCATGACAAAACGTTACCGTGTGTTTTAATAAAATTACTTGTGCAAAATATAGTGGTATACAGACAAAAAAAAATGCCACTCTACAAGTTCCACCATTTAGATCAGTAGCTTAATACAATAGCATAGTGGACCTAAGTGTTCTCAACTTATCAAAACCCAAAAACATATAAATACGTTTTTTAACACTTTGTCCTGCACGCCCAAAAACATATTTATGAATTTTTTCAAATGTTTTTTAATTTTTTTATGCTAGAGTATACAGAAGGCTTTGATACAGCTTCTGACATGAAGAGGTCGCTTAAAGCAGTAGTAGTTATCGTAAAAACGGCCAGCAGGTGGCAGCAGAGTATAAAAGATCAATCAGGGCCATGTTGCAAACAAGCTAATTTACCCACAGTTCTAAACAGATTTGCGAATAATGATGAAACTTAGCTATATTCTAATTGCTGCAAAACGGAAAACAAAAAACAAATAAAATATACATTTTTTCCTGATGAAAGGTGGTCGAGTGTCCGCCCCGAGACTGGGAGGTCGTGGGTTCAGTCCCCCGGCCGGGTCATACCAAAGACTATAATAATGGGACCCATTTGCCTCCCTGCTTGATACTCAGCATTAAGGGTTAGAATTGGGGGGTTAGATCACCAAATTATTCCCGAGCGCGACTCCTGCTGCTGCTCACCGTTCCCTCTGGATGGGTCAAATGCGGAGAAAAAATTTAGGTGGGTGTGACAATCAGTCGTACTTTAACTTTAATAGAACACAATATTCTGTGGACCTTGCAAAACCAGTCAAAATCCAGTAAAACAGCCGGGAGCGAAAGGGGTTGCTTAGTGAAAATGGCTGGGAGTGAATGAGTTAAAAACGAGGTAGATGTTTTATTCCTAAAATACACTTGTATTTATGATTGTAGACCACTGCAGCATTAGGCACAGTTCAAACACTGTACTTGAATGTAGGACTATAAAAGTGTACTTAAGTAATGATTACATTTGGATGTACTGTATTGAGAATATTGAAAGAAAATCATACTCCCAAAAATGTTCACATTTTTTTTTCTCCTATACATTAAATAACCCGTAACAAGCATCTCAGGGTTATTTTTGTATTTATTTTTTTGTAAATACAATAAATATTTTGGAAGAAAAACCGTGCAAAGACTGAGATTAGTTTAGTGCGGAATTGCTGAGGTATTTCGGGAAACTTGTTCACCCTCTCAAATGTCCCGAATTTTATTTATTTATTTATTTATTTATTTATTTTTGCCCGGGGCTAAAATGGTGCCGAGCGGATGCAACCAAGGCACAGTATATAAGTGCCCTCATTCCTTTCATCTGTGACAATTTGGCGCAGTTGCCACTTTTATTTATAAGAACGTTGTCCATCCCGACCACTACCATGTGCAGTTAGCCATCAAGCTATGCCTAGAACACCCCACCCAAAAATCCATCTTCCCAGAAGTGTTGCGTGTTTGTTAGTTGGGCTTCAATGTCTCTCTGCCGTGTGCATGCATGAGTGGTGCACGTATGCCGCCACATAAACACGTAATGTCGTGGCTACCTACACTCAACTGTGACTAGGAGATTTTTATACTGTTTAGCCACATTGACTAAAAGGTTTCATGATCCAGTGCCAACCCTGGCAGTGTTTTAGAAAATAATGCGTTCCCTCTTTATGTGACAAATATTTGGTTTATAGCGTTCCCTCGCTATAACGCGGTTCATTTATCACGGTCATGCTGTTTCGCAGATTCTTTTGGTGCAGTTTTGCATGCATTTTTTTTTTTTTACAGTAATGTATCTATTTTATCAAATGTATGAAGGTTTGAACATTGAGAATGTTTAAACAATAGAGAAATGTGAGAAAATGTAAATGCCTTGATGAGAAACGTTTCTAAACTGTGTGGTGAGGGGTTTTAGAGCCTTAAAACATTTATAATAAATGTAAAAAATAAATTTAAAAAAAGTTAACTACTTTGCAGATTTTATTTACTGCGGGTACTTTTTGGAACCTAACCCCAGCGGAAAACGAAGGAACACTATATTTATCTCTTGCATTCAACAGTGTGTCATCCTCATTTTGCCACTTCCTCGTTTAAAATAAAACAATGCAAATGAAAAACATTTTAGATAGCGGTGTAAACCAATCTAATATCAACATGCTTTTCACCCCTACACTGTTTCTATAGTGTGTTCTTGTTAGTTATTACTGGATTGTTGCACTAACTAGAAGCTGCATGCTGCATTTTATCCCGCTGTGAAACGTGTCTTAAGTATATGCATGTATACATGCCACAATTTAGCACTGTCCATGAAATGCTCTCATGGATGGCTTTGAAATAAAACTTGTTGGAGTTAAAACACATGCTGTACGTGTATGGAACAAATCATACAGAAGAAGCCCTCACTTCATTAATTTAACCTTCTTCCAAGGAATGTGCTCACGTCACAGTAGTATTTATTACACATTGTTTTGGCGCCACCTTGTGGCAACTTTGGGCGTTTCAAAAAGTACGTAAAACGCAAATACTGTATTTTTTTAAGCGAAAAAAAAAGATCTTGATGGATTGGAATCAACATTAACAGCTCACACACCAACTTTTTGGTTACAGTCGTAAATGAGATGAGTGGAGGGTCATCAAGTACAAAACAACATGAGATGGGACTTGGAACAAGCTTCTTTAAATAGGAGCGACACAACAGGGCCGCTATGATAGGCATCCAGTGGCATGCTAACCTGGATAATGTAATGCGGCGGAGCTCCACTGCTCGTCTCCCCGCCACTCTGCTGCTCACTGGGGGATAAATCCGAGCGCCGTACGGTCGGTCATGTGATCTTTTTCTCTCTCGTTTTCTTCCTTCGAAGTTGAAAGGCAGGAGGCGAGCGGCGGAAGGGAGCCACCACTTTACTGCCTTCCCACTTTCGTCGCGGATGCGACGACTTCGTCTCTTTTGAGGAGCCACATTGTCCTGTTTTTTCCCCCCTCCATCACAATGGCGGGGGCAATTATCGAGAACATGAGCACCAAAAAGTTGGTGATAGTGGGAGTTATACTGCTTTTGTTCCAGGCGTTCGCGTTCATGGTCGGCGGGTTAATTGGTAAGTTTTTCCGCCCCCTCCTCCTACCTTCTTATCGCTCACTTTTATCATTTTGTCTCGCTATCTTAGAGCTTTCTCACTGTCGAATGCTAACGTGTAAACGACAAAAGCGAAAAGTTGGGTCGTTGTCTGCGTGCCTCCATAGTAGTGTTAAATACGCGTGTTTTGTGACAAAGAAAATATTGTACGCACTGTTTTTCACCTTTTTCAGTCTGGCCTTGAAACATTGCACGGAACTTGAAGCTAAATCACTGCTAGGTATCACGGCGATTCCCGTCTTACACGCCATAAATTGTCATTTAAATACTTTTTTTTTTTTTTAACAGGACAGATTGGTAAAAGTTCTGACTCTGTACTTGTAGAAGTACAGATAGATACTCGAGTTAAAAAGAAACTGGTGAAAGTCGACTTACCCCATTCAACTACTCTGCTTTAGTAAACATGAATGTACAACAATAAAGGTTAATCTAGTGTAGGATCAAATTTTGTTATCAGAATGTGTTCCCAGCTTTGCTGACATCGGCTACTGAATTGTTCATGCTAAATCAGCTAATGATAAAAACTGAAAGAAAAACATTTTAACTCATTTTTTTCGATTAGATTGAGAATTTTTGCACATTAAAAGGTGGTGGTTTTATAGCGAGTGCAAGACAACACATTTTCACATTTTTTTCCTAAATAGGCCAATGGATGGGGCATATCTTGCTTCTCTTGAGGCTTTTGAGGCATCATGATTCACGTTCCTCTATGTCATTTCGGTTCATGGCTTTTTGCAATTCATAAGATTCCAAAAATCAATCAATCATAATCTAAACGCTGGTTAACTTTAACCTCTCTGTGTGTGTCTTGTTTACATCATCCACAATGGTTGGGGGGGGGGGGGGGCAAAGGAGTTGAATGTACAGTACTAGGGACTACAAGTACTAAAAAGTAGTCAGAAAAATGCATACTGTACATAAAATATAGGTTCCTAAAAAAAATGCATAAGTACAAAATCAGAAAGAAGTTACATTTCAATTGGCTGCCTGTATCAGTGTTGGGAAGTAACTAAGCATTTCGACTGGATTGTGGGTCCATTCATTCTTTGTGATACAATGAGTGCTTAAAGGTATATTCAAGGATCTTTTGTCGCTGCATCTTCTGGGTGGATCATCTTAACGATTAGTTCTCAATCCCGTCAATCAATCTGCCGTAGCGATGGCACAAAATGGCTGAGAGCTGGGACTTAAGGTCATCCGTCTATTAAGTGAGGCCAGCTGCAGAGACTGATGAAGATGAAAATTAGCCTGCACGTCTTCCGCATGCGCGTTTAAAAAAAAGAAAGAAAAAAAAGTGACAAGCGGATTTATGGCTTCTACTTTTCAAGAAGATCCTTGAATATACTTTTACAGATCAAGATGAGAATCTCAAGTCTTAACATTACCATTTCAAATTACTCTAGCAAAAATCAAGCAATTTGTGTGGAGTTCTCACTATATTTCAACTAAATCAGGTCATTACTTCTTCTAGTTCGTAAACAGCCACAACATCGTGAGTACCAATACCTTTTAAATAAGACCAGGTAGCAGCTTGATCTCACCAATCCCTACTTTGAAGTTAATGTAGTTTATCTATCTTTGTGCTTAGTATTGGGACGGAATGACGGATGAAGTTAATGCCGTAGTTGCTGTGTCTCTTAAGTTTGAGTTGCAATGTTGCCATTTTCATGATTTTAAAAACAATCCAAAATTTAAACCTAATATTCTTTGGAGCTCATTCCATGATATCTACTTCATGGTGGCATACTGGTGAGATGCCAGGTCTGTGCAAACTACTCCATAAATAACTTTTATTTCAAAGCAAAACAAATGGCACACTATGTTGAAAATGCACATTTTCCAATGTAAACAGGCAAGACTTGTCAAGTCTCAGAAATACCAAGTACGAGTGTGACCTTTCTTTGGGTTTGGAGCTAGTTCCAAAGGATTTTGGAAAAACTTGATGGTCGATTGCAAGAAGCTATGTCGACAAGGGTTTCTGGTAAAATCCGTTTAAATCCTGGCTTAAGAAGTTAGTTGCTGGTGCTCCACCCCCCCCCCCCCCAAAAAAAAACCCTCAGTCAACCCAAAAATATTCTATACAATATATTGTATGTGCCCACACTAATCTAAACGCAGTGTTGTGATGATTAATATTGCAATTGTGGAATATTAGTTAAGCAGCTAAATCCACCCGTTTTTATCCATCTCGGGGGCGGCCATTTTGCCACTTGCCGTCAACTGAAAATGACATCACAGTTGCTCAGTTAACGACCAATCGCGGCTTAGCTTCAAAAAGCAGGTGAACCGTGATTGGTCATTACCTGAGCAACTATGATGTCATTTTCAGTCAACAGTACAGTACGTGGCAAAATGGCTGCCTCCTAAAATAAGAAAAAACTGCTGCTTAACTCCTATTCCACAAATGCAGTATTAATCTACATACTGTTTTTAGACTAGTGGGGCATTCTATAACATACTGTGAAGAATTTTAGCGCGGTTTACTTCCCCTTTTGACACTTGACTCTCGTATCCATTAGTTACAGAAAAAAAAATCATACATGAAAGAACAGGCACCAAAAATATGAGAAAAAATTACTGGTCTTTTAAATGAGGGAGTTTCCTGTCAATCATCCTGTAGTTATGATTTGATTGGCATCCTATAATAAATTACAGCCAGCTGTTTATTGTTTTTCAAGTTTTTGATCCAAATTCACCCCTCCTCCCTCATATCATGTGTGCCTGCTGTGCAAGGCCCCAGGCAGCATCTCTACCTTCCGCTTACTCCCCCCTTATGCAGATCCCACTCTCCCTAAATCCCAGCGGCCACGCAGGCAGCGCATTCGTGTTTTCCCTCTACTTTTAGCCGCACAGGGACACACACACTGTCAAAGTTAGATCCTGTCTTTGGGGGGCTGCGTTAGGTTCACTGTCAAATTTCTTCAAATACACCCACGCAAATGCAGAACACACACACCGAAGTTGAGCTCATGTGAAGGCTTTCCTGTACAGGTTTAATCGAGAAGCGTCCCTCTTACTGACAAATTAGCCCGTTTGGTTCCCGTCTGGCTAAGATGGTTTTAATGAAGCCGGATTCTTTTGTGTTTGCTTGGTGGCCCGGGGGCACTGGGGACAATTAAGTAGAAAGAGCCCCCCCACACTCTGGTTTCCCTTCAAACGGCAAGAGCATGGCATGGGGTTGGCGGGCTGCGGGGATGGCCATTAGTCTGCACACACTGTTGTGGACTCTGAAGCAGCCGCTGGGCTGAGGGTCATGAGATAATTGAACTCCAGGGGGATTCAGATAACTGGATTTGATTTGGTTGGTGTCATTGTTGTGGCGGTATTCTTTGAAAATAGTGGTGCCCACATTTGTAACTGTTCCGTATTAGCCTATAATCATGCTTTTGCATGCTCTGAACAGTCACAATGGTATTTGGTGCCTTGTTTGCATCTGCAAAGACTTCCACTGTTCATCCTCCGTTTTTCAGAACATAACTTGCAGTCAGCTAACAAAGTGTTGTCATCACTTTTCTTTCAAGTACAGTTTGGAACTCGAAATATTCAGTTACCCTGTTAATTCAATCTTGAAATTCCCTGGCTGGTGACCTATCCTGTTTCCAAAACGCAGTCAGCACAAAATGACACATTTTTAAAGATGTGATTACTTTTTTATTTTTAACTCTTTGACTGCCAGACGTTTTCAGAAAAGGGATGCCGTCAGTGCCAGCCGATTTAAGCATTTTGACTGATCTTTCAAGGTCCACAGAAAATGTTCTGTTTGGACTATGGAAACACACGTACTACCAAATGAAAGATTGGACTTTCATCTTTCATCAGAAAAAAAGTTAGTTTCACCCAAATGCGCTTGTTTTGGACCAAAATACGGAGAAATCAAGCTTTTAGTGAAACGATATTATTTCATGCATTCTAGTGAATTTTACACTTCTTTTTGTCCATGAATGATGCCACAAACACCTAAATAATGCTTTACTTCTATAAAACACTACCACCAAGAATGAAAAAGTGTTTTTTGATAGCAAAATACGTTTATTTACATTCAACAGTGTAACAATTTGGCAAACTATTTACAAATGTGTGCAACTGTGGTGCTATTTACAAATATGTGGATGTTTCAACGACAGTTTTTCTTTTTGTAACACTCTCCTGCGTGCAAGGAGACGCAACAGCATTTGCACAACAGATTGCCTCTTCGCGTGCTCCACTTTCTTGCAGGCCGTTTTTTCCGGGGAATAGCAAGTATATACTGCAGTGTGTGTTGCCATCAAGTCTAATATCAGGATCATGCTACGGTTTCGTTACGTCTCGCTTCCTCGTGTCCTTCAGTTGCTACACCGGGTTGTAAGAGATGTTCTGATCCATTTTATCCACTCCATTCATGGTGGCATCGTAGTCCAGAAACAGTGTCTTCTCCGTGATCAGACTGTACCCGCTCCTCCGATGAATATGCATTGGACTCGGGGTACTCTTCATTGTCCGATCGAATGTCCGGTCGTTATTGTGCGCGTTTTCCGGCCTTAGCAGCGGTAGCCGCGCTAGCCGCGCTTAGCCGGTGAGGCTTACTACGTGATCATAACAGTCGCGTCAAGGCTTCCAACTTTGGCGTCAAGCTCGGAGTCATCATCATCATCATCATCAATCTGCATTGGTCGATGCCAACTCTCCATCGCCCGATCGAATGTCCGATTGTGTAGAAGTACCCGGTCGTTATTGTGCGCGTTTTCCGGCCTTAGCAGCGCTAGCCGCGCTTAGCCGGTGAGGCTTACTACGTGATCATAACAGTCGCGTCAAGGCTTCCAACTTTGGCGTCAAGCTCGGAGTCATCATCATCGTCGACATCAATGCGCTTTTTAGTATTGATTGATGCTTTCCGTCTTTGAAAAAAATGCTCAAGCGTGAGCTGCTTGCAACCGGTTGCTTGGTCAAGCCATTGTGGCTTGATCAGCCATTGTCTCCTCAAGACTCTAGCTCCGCCTCACGTCTTCTACTGACGCCCACGGTGGGCGGCCCATCCAACCTTGTGCAAAGAGAGTCATCGCTGCCCTCTAGGGGCCAAAACGAGTCTTTTACTAATCAGATCTGCCTGATACTTTCAGCACAGCTGCCCAAGGCTTTCCTGCACCCGTTTCCAAAAAAAAAAAAAAAAACATAGGGGACGTCTTTTAACGTCCTCGGCGCCCTTCCCTAGGTTTATGCTAAACGTTTTATAACGTTTATGGCAGTCAAAGAGTTAAAAGATCTTGTGTAAGAGGCATCTAAAATGAGACAATTTTCCCTCCATGGTTCCAGATGATGACAGCAAGCCGTGTGACATCCATGGCTCTGTCCTATTAGTCAGCAGCATGTGCAAGAATATAAATGTGTATGGACTAGTGAGTGAAACAGTGCATGCAGCAAAATTGGCCCTCATAACAACCAGAAGAGAGATCAAAAATCCTTTGATCATGACCACGATGTAGATTTTGCTATCTTTAAACCGTTTTCTTTCTCGTTCCAAATACACCATCAACTACATGTCTCTCTGTCTTTGAATAGTTGCTTGCTTAGAAGCACATTTGGCACTGATAACCACTGCAAGTCTTCTTAAATGCGCTACTAATCTTTCTCATGAGGTGAATCTGAAATCTTCATGCTTTGATGTTCACCTCTGAGTCAGTGCTTTCATGGAGTCTTGGATATGTCACTAGCGGCTTGGTGGAAAGCAAGCAGTAGTAATCTTCTTTCTTGCAGAACAGCTCCAGGTGGGAACTTTGCTGTCATTGCCAAGCCCATATGTATGACAGTTCCTCAGTTTAGGTTATACACAGGGGATATGAAACATTTACGCACCTCTGTTCCAATGCGAAGTGTTTGTGGTGTGTGTATGTGTGTCGCTAAATCGTGTTTGTTTTGTTTTTAATTGTTCATTTTTCCATAAGGAAAATCATAGAGACCATTTACAATATTCACTTCTCACATACAATTATACCCAAAAACAGTGACGTGCAGTGAGCTCTAGGTTTGGGTAGGCAGACAGTCGCAAATTGAGACGCACACCAATTACAAATTTGTGTGTCGGCAAGCGAGTGTACAACCTATCCTAGGGTGACCATATTTTCATTTCTAAAAAAAGAGGACACTCTGCTTGACCTCGATATTTGATACTCAGATACAAAATGCCATACATTCGAACCATTTTAAAATATGCCTCCTCTGTATGGGTAGAAAAACAAAACATTACTCTCTTTTGAAATCTTACATTTAAAAAAATAAAATAAAGTTTTACTCCTTGAGTGGGGTTCGTACCCATCGCCTCCGGTGCGGCAGCTCAACACTAAAGTTCTGGGCCACCGTCAGTCAGTGTACAGTCAGCCAGCCACAGTAAACGTTGCAGTGCACTCCCATTTGTGGCACAACGAAAACCGGACCATTTCAAACCCGCCCTGATGCGCCGAAAGAATGTAATAAAGTGAATATCTCCCTGTAAAGCTGCCTAATTCTACACAAAATCAAGATAGCAACAGCAATGCCAAACTCCATGTAAAGTGAAACAGCCAGTTAATGGAAGCACATCCACAAAGCCAATCTTTCCTTTTGCACATTCTTTGTGAAAATTATGAATAATTCTTTGTCCCTTATTTTGCGTAGATCCGGTAGCTAAGGTGTTGGTCTCCCATCCATCAAAAGAAAGGCGTGAAAATAATCAGTCGCAATTCGTCACATATCTAGTTGTGTGGATTATCAAGTTGTCGATTGATACAAACGTTTGTCTTCAATAGTCTTTGTTGATCAAAACGTTGATTTAACTTGCTTCTTATCTTAACTCTTTGACCGCCATAAACGTTATATAACGTTTAGTAAAAACCTACGGAGGGGCGCCGAGGACGTCAAAAGACGTTCACTATGTTTTTTTTTTTAAACTGGTGGAGGAAAGCCTTGGGCAGCTGTGCTGAAAGTATCAAGCAGATCTAGTTAGTAAAATGACTCGTTTTGGCCCCTAGATGGCAGCGATGACTCTCTTTGGACAAGATTGGGTGGGCTGCCCACCGTGGGCGTCAGTAGAAGACGTGAAGCGGAGCTAGAGTGTTGAGGGGACAATGGCTGATGATGCAACAATGGCTGATGTAGCAACAATGGCGACCGGTTGCAAGCAGCTCACGCTTGAGCATTTTTTTCAAAGACGGAAAGCATCGATCAATACTAAAAAGCGCATTGATGTCGACGATGATGATGACTCCGAGCTTGACGCCAAAGTTGGAAGCCTTGACGCGACCGTTATGATCACGTAGTAAGCCTCACCGGCTAGCGCTGCTAACGCTGGAAAACGCGCAGCACAACCGACCGGGTACTTCTGCACAAGCGGACATTCGATCGGGCGATGGAGAGTTGTCGAAAAGCATCGACCAATGCACATTGATGATGATGATGATGGTGAATCCCGAGGTTGACGCCACAGTTGGACGCCACAGTTGGACGCGGCCTTTATTCTCACGTCATAAAGCCTCACCGGCTAGCGCTGCTAACGCCGGAGCTGCACAAGCGGACATTCGGTCGGACAATGAAGAGTACCCCGAGTCCAATGCATATTCATCGTAGGAGCGGGTACAGTCTGATCACGGAGAAGACACTGGTTCTGGACTACGATGCCACCATGAATGGAGTGGATAAGATGGATCAGAACATCTCTTACCACCCGGTATAGCAACTGAAGGACATGAGGAAACCAGACGTAACACCACCGTAACGTAACCGTAACATGATCCTGATATTAGACTTGATGGCAACACACACTGCAGTATATAATTGCTATTCCCCGGAAAAAACGGCCTGCAAGAAAGTGTAGCTTCTGCACGCGAAGAGGCAATCGCAGTGAAACTAATCTGTTGTGCAAATCCTGTTGCGTCTCCTTGCACGCAGGAGAGTGTTTCACAAAAAGAAAAACTGTCGTTGAAACATCCACATAATTGTAAATAGTACCACAGTTGCACACATTTGTAAATAGTTTGCCAAATTGTTGTCAAATTGTTACACTGTTGAATGTAAATAAACGTATTTTGCTATCAAAAAACACTTTTTCATTCTTGGTGGTAGTGTTTTATAGAAGTAAAGCACTATTTAGGTGTTTGTGGCATCATTCATGGACAAAAAGAAGTGTAAAATTCACTAGAATGCATGAAATAATATCGTTTCACTAAAAGCTTGATTTCTCCGTATTTTGGTCCAAAACAAGCGCATTTGGGTGAAACTAACTTTTTTTCTGATGAAAGATGAAAGTTCAATCTTTCATTTGGTAGCATGTGTGTTTCCATAGTCCAAACAGAAAATTTTCTGTGGACCTTGAAAGATTAGTCAAAATGCTTAAATCGGCTGGCACTCACAGCATCCCTTTTCTGAAAACGTCTGGCAGTCAAAGGGTTAAGAAAGAAAAATATTATCTTTTCAAGAGGGGATGTGAACAACTGACTGATTGCACAAGTGTGCCCATTTAACATGGGTTAAACGTGAATGCTTAATTCTGAATCGATGTATTTATTTTTACAATCTCTACTTGATTTTTTTCCCTCAAATTAATTGTTAGAGGTTGCAGGTTGTTCCAAAACTCAGAAGATCCTAATCCTAGAATGAGTACTTAAAATGTGAATAGGTGAGTTTTTCAGTAAATAGCTGAACTTGGTTCAACAACAACAACAAAATGTGAATTTGTGATTGGCGCGAGTTCACCTGACCCCATAAATTATAGTGCAAAACAAATGTTGCTCTTCCACATGCCTGTCATTATCTGACCTATAAAGTGCAGTCACTGGAGTGATGCAATGTTCTGCTTTTTAGCCTTGAGGCTACAACACAGCTCTCACACTTCATCTTTTTTTCTGTGTTGTTGTCCTCATGACAAAGAGTGGGCATTTTCCAAGTGCCACCAATACAATGATGAGGCGCAACAACACCAAAGCTCATGAATCTCAATGTGTTGGCGCTTTCATTGGTATAATCAGGAATAGTTTTAATTCCTTCTTGAAGTGATCGATAGTTTGGACTCGAGTAACCTGTTGACAATTGTTGCTACCATATGATTTCCCCCCCCCCCTGTAAATGCAATGTTTAATGTGCAGCTCTTGTCTTTCAATCGCTTCTCCTTGAAATCACTTCTCTCCCCTTGCCGTCTCATCAGCTCCCAGCCCCACCACGGCGGTAAACTACGTGGCCACTAAATGCGTGGATACTGCCAAGCACCGCCAGGAAAGCAAGTGGTTCATGCCTTGGGGTCCCAATCAATGCTACAAGATCCAGTCCTTTGAAGAGGCCCCGCCCAAGATGATTGAGGCCAACAACATTGTGTTTGCTGTCCACATTCCTCCACCTAACAAGGAGATGAGCCCCTGGTTCCAGTTCATGCTGGTCATCTTGCAGTTTGACATCGCATTTAAGATGTACAACCAGATAGGTGAGAAATGATGTCATTTTCAATTGAAGACCACATCTTCCATTTTCAGTCTTATGCTATGTCTTTCTGCATATGTTTTCTTCTGAAGCATCAATGTTAGCTTCCATCTGTTATTTTTAATTTCACGAACACTTGGCAAATATTTGCAGCCACTCATTGAGACTGAGCTGGCCTCTGAAAAATTCACATCCCATATATATATAGCACTTGTGTTTGTGTGTGCCTTTATTGGGATTGCTGTTCATGTTGTACACCATTTGGCCACTCGGGGGCAGTGTGGTTCCGTGCGTTCAGATACACTCTTAAGTTGTAGTGTAGCCACAATAATAATAATGCATCATTTATATAGCGCTTTTCTTTCTAGACACTCAAAGACGCTTTACAATGGAATGGATACATTATTCATGCACTCACACATTCACACAGTGGTGGCGGTAAGCTACTTAAGTAGCCACAGTTGCCCTGGGGCAGGCTGACGGAAGCATAGCTGCCAGTGTGCGCCTACGGCCCCTCCGACCTCCACCAAACATTTGCACCTTCCATACACCAGTGTGATCAGCACTGGAGGCAATGTGTGTGAAGTGCCTTGCCCAAGGACACAACGACACATGACTTGGGGAGAGCGGAGATCGAACAGCCGACCCTCTGGTTACTGAATGACCGTCTCTACACCCTGAGCCACGGCCGCCACATTAAAGAGTAGAGGAAAAAAAGTTATGATTTAGTTATGCCAAAAGAAGCCGTTTTTTGCAGCGTAGGAAGAGTGATGCGTGTGAGTGATGTTAAGATGCTTCGCTGTATACATCCCTGAAGCGTTTTTGTATGAATAGCCGTTCTTTTGAGTGATAAAAGTGACGAGAGTAGTGCACTAATTAGCATTAGCGAGTCAATGTGCATCAGCCTTGAGCTAGCTACATTTGGCAAACGAGCTAAACAAAGTGCTTGCATTTAACTCTTTGACTGCCAGACGTTTTCAGAAAAGGGATGCCGTCAGTGCCAGCCGATTTAAGCATTTTGACTGATTTTCAAGGTCCACAGAAAATGTTCTGTTTGGACTATGGAAACACACGTACTACCAAATGAAAGATTGGACTTTCATCTTTCATCAGAAAAAAAGTTAGTTTCACCCAAATGCGCTTGTTTCTACCTTATTCCGTTCTTTAGTAATCAACAATAGAAAATGGTTAGTTTGACCCAATTTCGCCTGTGTTGGACCAAAATACGGAGAAATCAAGCTTTTAGTGAAACGATATTATTTCATGCATTCTAGTGAATTTGACACTTCTTTTTGTCCATGAATGATGCCACAAACACCTAAATAGTGCTTTACTTCTATAAAACACTACCACCAAGAATGAAAAAGTGTTTTTTGATAGCAAAATACGTTTATTTACATTCAACAGTGTAACAATTTGACAACAATTTGGCAAACTATTTACAAATGTGTGCAACTGTGGTGCTATTTACAAATATGTGGATGTTTCAACGACAGTTTTTCTTTTTGTAACACTCTCCTGCGTGCAAAGAGACGCAACAGCATTTGCACAACAGATTGCCTCTTCGCGTGCGCCACTTTCTTGCAGGCCGTTTTTTTCCGGGGAATAGCAAGTATATACTGCAGTGTGTCATCAAGTCTAATATCAGGATCATGCTACGGTTTCGTTACGTCTCGCTTCCCCGTGTCCTTCAGTTGCTATACCGGGTGGTAGGAGATGTTCTGATCCATTTTATCCACTCCATTCATGGTGGCATCGTAGTCCAGAAACAGTGTCTTCTCCGTGATCAGACTGTACCCGCTCCTCCGATGAATATGCATTGGACTCGGGGTACTCTTCATTGTCCGATCGAATGTCCGCTTGTGCAGCTCCGCGTTTTCCGGCGTTAGCAGCGCTAGCCGGTGAGGCTTTATGACGAGAGAACGGCCGCGTCAATGCTTCCAACTCCGGCGTCAACCTCGGGAGTGACCATCATCATCATCATCAATGTGCATTGGTCGATGCTTTTCGACTACTCTCCATCGTCCGATCGAATGTCCGCTTGTGCAGAAGTACCCGGCCGGCTATTGTGCGCGTTTTCCGGCCTTAGCAGCGCTAGCCGCGCTAGCCGCGCTTAGCCGGTGAGGCTTACTACGTGATCGTAAACACGTCCAGGCTTCCAACTTTGGCGTCAAACTCGCAGTCATCATCATCATCATCATCAATCTGCATTGGTCGATGCCAACTCTCCATCGCCCGATCGAATGTCCGCTTGTGCAGAAGTACCCGGCCGGCTATTGTGCGCGTTTTCCGGCCTTAGCAGCGCTAGCCGCGCTAGCCGCGCTTAGCCGGTGAGGCTTACTACGTGATAGTAACAGGCCAAAGCTTCCAACTTTGGCGTAGAGCTCGGAGTCATCATCATCGTTGACATCAATGCGCTTTTTAGTATTGATTGATGCTTTCCGTCTTTGAAAAAAATGCTCAAGCTGAGCTGCTTGTAACCGGTTGCTTGGTCAAGCCATTGTGGCTTGGATCAGCCATTGTCTCCTCAACACTCTAGCTCCGCCTCACGTCTTCTACTGACGCCCACGGTGGGCGGCCCATCCAACCTTGTGCAAAGAGAGTCATCGCTGCCCTCTAGGGGCCAAAACGAGTCTTTGACTAATCATATCTGCCTGATACTTTCAGCACAGCTGCCCAAGGCTTTCCTGCACCCGTTTTTGAAAAAAAAAAAAAAAAACATAGGGGACGTCTTTTAACGTCCTCGGCGCCCTTCCCTAGGTTTATGCTAAACGTTTTATAACGTTTATGGCAGTCAAAGAGTTAAGTGTGCACGGTGTGCAATTTTCTTTGTTTTGTATGTTTGGTTTTACACTCAACTGGAGTGTAATAAACGGTGTGATACCAGCAACATTGGAATCTTTTTGAGGGACTCTTCGCTGTCTGCTAAACTGTCCTCAGGCTGCTCAGGGATGGCAGACTAAATGCTATAAAATATATAGTTAGCTAAAGTTAGCAGTTGTGGTCCACATGCCGTTTGGAAAAGGGCACTTTCCTTACAATTTAAAACTTAATAAATGTTAAAATAAATAAATAACTCTAATGTCTCTATTTATCATTCTGTCTTGCAAAGCAGACTGCAGTAGAGCATGACTATTCTTTGCACATCTATAGATTGAAGAAGAAATCACTGACAATCAAGTCATTTTGAATTGAAAATCGATTCTGAATCGAATCACAGACCCAAAAATTGAATCGAATCGTGAGACGGTCAAAGATTCCCACCACTAATCCTCTCTATGCTGAGTTTATCCTGGTGAATACTTAGGAACGTTCAAGAATCCATTTTCAGCTGATTGCATTCCTTTTACACTGAAAGGCAGCAAACAGTGATTGATGTCTTGTATATTACTCTCTCTCTCGTGTGTTGTGCATGGAAGGGTGAGTTAGCTAGGCTTGACAGACAATTGACAGGTTTTAAAGAGAGAGAAGTGGTTAATGTACTGGATCTGTTGCCGCCGAGCAATGAAACTGAGATGGATTCTAGTTGAATGCTTACAGCATGAGTCACACTAAAATGTCGTGGATTTCCAATTTGTCACCTGTATTGGTCAATATTATTGCAGTTATTTGAATTTGAGCATATTTGTCTGTATGATTATATTGTTTACAGTTGCCATCATTTCCCTCCACTAAACATCACTGCTCTTGTTCAAGGTGATGGAGTTCAAGACTTGTCACTCCCTCGTAGCTTTGTAACTCTTGGCCACTCAGGCTTTAATAACTCACATTTTTATTCATTTTATTTATGCAGTATGCACTGATTTGTATAAACCCATAAATTCATATGCTGCTCTTGAGCATAAAATTTCATTAGGTTTGTAAAACATGTTTGTGTAAATTAAGTGAGATCCAGCCACGTGTGGTTACCTGTGATTTAATCCGTGTTTCTATCAAGCATTTCAGTTCAGTTCATGACTTGATCGCGCTGTTGGCTAGCAAATCAGCGCACGGGTGCAAGAACAGGAAGTGATGAATGCGCAGAAGCAGTAAGCGATGGAAAGCCTTTACAATTTTGTTCGTTTTGCACATTACTCCACATTTCAACATATACTTGTCAGTTGTCACGCATGTGCAGAAGGTACTTATTAATTAATGTTGTCCCGTCAGTGTCTGTTTTTTGCAGTGTGTATCTCTGTCATTGAATGACAAACTGACATAAATGACTTATCCTCTAAGAAAAATGACTATTAATGCAGCTTAGTTGTGTCATTTGTTCCCTTGGCAGCTAAGGTACACACACACCAGAAAGTGCAGCACATTGAATTAAAGCATGAAATTAGGACTAAAAAGTCGACCATAGAAATTTGTCAACACAAACATTTCTGACACAAAACTGTACGCTATTAATATTCTTTGCGGCGGCCAGAGCCATATTTTCCGCTGAGTACCGGTAAAGGATTCTAAAAAGACATGTTAATGACAGCCCTACATGAAATTCTAAGTTTTCTTCTTTACATTGTATTTACCAGTAATGATGCTTTTACTATTTCTTTAAGAATTGAATCATTATAGAGTCTAGAGTGGTATTTTTTTTTAATGTGAACAAAATTATTTAGGTTTAAGGCGAACAAATTTATGGCATTTGCATTCATTTCAATAGGTAAAGAGGTTTTGAGATAGGTGCTGTAACTCAAAATACACATACTGTATGGGGTCATAGAACAAATTAGAGTCATAAGTCACTCAGTCTTTCATTAAAATAATATATTGTTCCTCCAGTATTAGAGCGGCCTGTGTGTTATTGCAGTGAGGAAAAAAAATAGTCGTAGAGCAACAGCTCCCTGGACAAAAAGTTTAAATGCTTGCATTGTAATTATTTATGAGCCATCCCCTTTGGCCTTCCTTGTCTAAATAGTCATGTCACAGTAATGGGCAGCTCTTCAGCACAATTCATGTGCCGACATGCTCTGCCTTGGTGGAAGTGTATAAGCAAACCGGGGATTGTTTACTGTCTGGCTGCCAGACAAATTAATCTGAGATGTTTACATTGCAGATGTTTCTGTAATGGACTGAAGACTCTTTGACGATTCTGAGCCACAGGACGTGCCACAATATGAAGAGTTTATGGAGCAGGGTCCGCTTGGTGCCGGGAGTAAAAATCACTTATGCAGTGTAATTGTCAGACAAATATGATCTTGGCGTTTTGAACGCAGTTAGAAATATTTACTACTGGGATAGATACCTTGACTTACGAGTTCATTTCGTTCAGTTACAAAGTTTGTTCCTCCCTTTTTTTTTTTATCAAATGTATTTTTCTCATTGAAATCAGGTGAAATGACACAAAAACTAAATCTCCAAGTGTTATGCTAGCGAGAGCCAACTGGCGGCCAAGCTGTGCAAATGTAGTTTATTGTGTTTCACAACAATACTTAACAATATTTATAATGTCATATATAAGTTTGGATGAAATAGTGAAGCATGCAGGTTCTGTGGCCAAAATTCATGGTAGGGGTGTTTGAACGAGCGATGTGTGAATGGGGGCAGCCTATCAAAATGTCACACAATGAATCTACTTTATTCTCGCCCATTTTGTCCTTTGTCAACCTGTTTCTTCTTTGACAAACATGCTATGTTTTTATGGTTTAGTAAGAGTAATGCAATTAACTGTGTGCGCAGCCTCAAATCCTGATATGGGCTTATAGCTCAAGGTGCAGGTGTGAGTCTGCAACTGTCATCTCCTCCCACCCTTTTTTTTTTTTTGCTGTGTTCCATTCCAGTCTGGTTTGGCTGTGTTGCGCAATGTGCAGTGGGCCTTGTCTTGCTATTTTGTATTGCCAAATGCTTCTCAATTCTAATCTTGGAAACCTTGCTTTGGCAAAGATTAGAAGGTTGTTTTCAGCAGCCCATCCTTTGGTCAACGACCATATCTGGATCACCATGTTTGTACAAAAGAAGAGCTTTACCCTCATTAAGAGTCACACCCACCTGCAGCATTTCTTGGCTGAGCTCCAGCAATAACACAGCTGCTGAGGAGGCTTCGTTTCCCTGGCAATGGCCACTGGACTGGAGTGGAATGTTACTTGAAGTGAGCTCACACTCACTGGCAGACTAATGGCTGTGAAGGGCGTTACAGAGAGGTCTACTGCCAGTTCTCGTCTGACTCCCTCTCCCCTTTTTGTAGTTTGGCCTTTCCCATAGTGCAGGTGACTGGGTTTGTTTCTCTTCACAAGAGGCTCTCCTGTAGGGTGGAGGAGAGAACACTTGGATTTTGGATCAGGATGTAAAGCTGCTGTCTTAACAGCTTGGATTGTGAGTTATGTGTTGGGTTCTTGGAGGCCATCTCAATGTGTTGTTGTATCAGTTGAGAAGGACCCAAGATTTGGGCCAGCATGATGGTCTTACTGATGGATGTTTATGCGCATAAATAATCCTGTTGAGCCAATTCTCATTCATTCAAGGTGACCAAAGATATGTATGATAAATATGTCTCTACAAACCGTTTTTTGGAAAAATCAACAGACAAGTTGAAAAGTAAAGCTTTCTTGAATCTCCAAATAAAGATTTAGCTTTCAACTTCGCTTGTGTCCAGAAAATACAGACTGTTAATGATGTAAGGTGAAATGCACATCCTCATCCTGGCTACTTCTACCACTCTGGATACATTAGCATGCCATTATATATTAGCTGAAAAGTAACATTATGTTTGTACTCTGGTGGGGATTTTCTTTGTCAGTGCAAAAGAGGCCAAGGCCGTCTGTCACCATGACCTCATCACTTAATGATTGAGAAGTTAAATCAGGAATTCTAAAACGTACACACAGTGAATGAATGTATTCCTCTTTTTTTCCCCTACCAAACTCTTTTCCAAGTGACCTACGAGGGTTTTAAAGTCAGCTACTATTCTTGTGTACAGAGGATGGAGCGCTGGTCACTGTGGACGTGGGTCTGGCCTACAGAGATGATACAGTCAGTGAATGGACAGAGATGGCTCACTCTTTTGAACAACGGAAGCTCAACTGCAATTTCACCAAGTCCAAGGTGTGTAAACAATGAGTGTTTTCAACTGATTTTTCACTTGCAGATTGCTGTCCTGACTAAACTTGAACTTGGTTGATGATAAATGTTCGTTAAGCAGCCATTGATTGCATTCTCTAGACATTTGAAAATGAGGACCATCACTATGACTGTGACCTTCTGCCCTTCATGGAGGTGGGCAGCGTGGCTCATAAGTACTATCTCCTCAACATCCGTCTTCCGGTCAATGAGCGCAAGAAGATCAATGTGGGCATCGGAGAAATAAAGGACATTCGTCTGGTTGTAAGTTGACTTCTTATTAGTGTTGTTACAATACCGTTTTTTTTTTGGCCCCCGATACCGATTCCGATACGCAGTTTTGCGGTATCGGCTGGTACCATACAGATACCTAGTTGTTTTTTCTCTCAACATGACAAAGCTGTTCTGCCATTGGTTCAGAGCATTCAAGGGGCAATAGGATGTCTTGGCTCGGCACACATGAATGAATGTCGTCCACGAGCAAGGCACGAGATGCTGCATCCAAAGTCCTATATTAGTACTTAACGATGCTGATACCAATGTTTTAATCGGGTACTCTCCCGATATCAGTATCAGCACAACTCTACTCTTTATTGCAAATTGCTGTAACTTAGGCGTGACGAGTCTCAACATTTTTCAGTGCGCTAATGGTTCTTCTTGTGAGATCATGACAACTTTGACAGATGATGATCTGGCATTTTAATTTGATATAATACTTATAAAACAGTAAAACTTCATTAGAATGTAATGGGCATTGTTTTATTTACTATAGTCTTTACTACAGTCATTATTCTATTCTTTCATTGAATTCACATGCTAAGATGCATAACTGTCCTCTGTCCCAGTCTTGAGACAATTAAGACCACATACTCAGGTGCCTGATTGTCAAGATAATACATTGCTTTCAAGAAGGATCATTATAACTATACTCATTATTTCACAAAGGTTACAGAGACACTTAACTGTCCTGCTTCCTACAAACTTACTTACTTACTTAGGTGTCTGTTTTTTATGCCAAAATGTAGCTTTAAGAAGGATTGTTGTTACTATATTAATTGTATTACAAGGTTAAACATGTAACTATTCTGTATCCCAGTCTTGAGACCCACAAGTCCACTTGCACAGGTGTCTGGTTGTTATGTCAACATATAGTTTTAAGAACGATTGTTTGGTCTATATTCATCATTCTTATAATTATATTCACAAGGTTACACGTGGAACTGTCTTCGTCATACTCAGGTGCCTGTTTGTTATGCCATCACAAAGCGTGTGAACATAAGTTAGCATAAGTATATCATTGAACGACATCTTGTATTCTGTTCCAAGGGCATCCACCAAAATGGTGGTTTCACTAAGATTTGGTTTGCCATGAAGACATTCCTGACACCCAGCATCCTCATCATCATGATCTGGTACTGGAGGCGCATCACGCTCATGACTAGACCCCCTGTGCTTCTGGAGAAGTAAGGCCACACACTACTAAAGAGTCTAATATTGTGACGTCATTGTTTGAAAGAATTTGTGTTTGCAACCTAAATGATCATGACAAGATGAAAAAGGCGTGGTGGGGCAAAGTACTGCAGCCAGAGCGTACAAATGAATAGTTTTATCACAAGCTGCTGTGGCACTGCATTAGGGTGCATATTAACTATGAATGAAATTTGCAAGTGGGTCATGCAAACTCTGTGCACTTAAGGTCAGTAAGATAAATGCGTCTGAGAAGCATTCTTATTGCTTAACTGCATCAGTAAGGCGTTGAGCAAACAAAGGGTCGCTCATCGATGACACAAGATGATGGCTGGCGTATTCATAGAAAGAAACATTACTGTCACCCTTTTACCTTGGTGTGCAATGTTTGATTTGTTTGTTTGACCTGATAAACCAAAGAAACTTTACTTTCTATTATTTACTTGACTTTCTGTTATTTAACAACTGTATTGATGAATTGAATACTATGATTCCTCCAAACAAACGTAATGCAAAAATAATAATAATCTAGTAATACATTTTGAGATCCGCACACGGGTAGTTGGATTTGATAACTTGGGACTAAGTGTTTGTATAACCCCTGCCGTGCTGGGAAGACATTACGAAGAGAGGCTGCCTGCTGGGCCACAGGAAGAGCCTGGCAAAGCGTGAAACACGTTACAAAATCTGCTAGCTTGCTCTTTGTGACTTGTCCATTTCTCAGATGAGCAGCAAGCAAGGGACTTGTACCCCTTTTTTGTGGACATACACTTAAAATTTGTATATGTGAATTCAATGTAACATTTTGTTGGTAAAGTGATCTTTTTTTATATATATATACGCCATTTCCTTTCCTTGGGATTTTCCCTCCCTCACTTCATGTATCCAAAACACTCTTCAAACCTTCATGGTAACACACACACACACACACACACACACACAGTGCTCTTCACTCTGTTGGTTTTGCGCAGAGCGCATTCTTTGCATACCAGCCGAGTGAGTTTTTACTTTGTTCACTTCAGATTTTTTTGCAGGAGAGTTGAGCCTGGAGGTGATTGATTTAGAAAATGTTATGACTTTGTTTCCACTAGTGCATTTTTAGTCTTCTTTGGGAGTTTGCTGTGTTACAATGACCCATTTTGATTCTGTTTACTATTAGATAAAGATTTCTGATAGGACGTTAACCTGGCTTCATGGATACATTCTTACTGAAGGTCCATCTACAATGAAATTCAAACGCTACAATTATTATTCTGTTTTGCTAGCTTCCTCATTTATGATCTGCTGGTGACATGCAGGAACCTGCTGAGGCCACTCTTTGAAGCTTTAATTGCCCTCCAGTCATTCACTCTTTACCTTTTTTAGGATTCCAGGGAGAGGAGGTATACTGATTTAAATTAAAGGGGGAAAAAAGTGAAGTCACAGACTTAATTTATTTCTATCGGTGTACCTCACAAGTTGGAAACTGGAAAGTTGAAGCACTGCATTGTTTTTAGAGTACCGTATTTTCACGACCATAAGGCGCACTGTATCATAAAACGCAGTCTCAGTTGAGGGTGCTATTGCTGTATTTAACGCACACATAAGGCGCACCGTAGTATTGGGCGCAGGCACAGTTAAACATACGCTAGCTCAAAACATATGGTAACATGCTTTTACACAAAAAGACAGTGGAGCAAAACTGATTTTGGTTGTACTTTATTGAAGTATTTAACAATGTACTTGTTGCCTTTTTTTACATTTTTTTTTACTGCAGTAGGCACAGCTTTTCCCTGTAATCAGCCGGAAGTTGCTGCGCCACGGTGATTCTTGCCCAGATGGATAGAAGGCGTCGTTTCATGAAATGAAAACACCAAGACGGACCTCCTTGAAAAATTTGGGATCTTCATTTCTTCTGCAAGCTTTATTGCCCTCAGTCGAATGGTGACTGTTGAGACCCAGCTATTCTTTAATCATGCATACATTGCTCGAAGTTGCTCTTCCAACTCGGGCCACCTTGCCTTGTTTCCGCGGAAACTCAGCTTCGGCTTCTTGACTTGGCGAAGCTCGTGTTCCTGATTCCTCCACTTGCGAACCATAAATTTGTTGATCTTGAATTCTCTCACGGCTGCTCGATTTCCATGTTCTTCCGCATAACTGATGGCTTGCAGTTTTGTGCTTCGTAAGCGTGTCTTTTTGTAGGTGCCATTTCGGGGGTCTCTAACCAAACCAATGTTGTTATGCCCAATACACATACCGGCACTATATATATGAGTGTGTCTTGAGCGTCCGCATGCCGTCATCTTTCAGTTGACTCTTTCGCGATTCTCATCATGCCTGTCCTCAGCCAGGTCCTCTTTTCATGT
The DNA here is from genome assembly GCF_054856555.1 of Leptonotus elevatus. Taxonomy (NCBI): domain Eukaryota; kingdom Metazoa; phylum Chordata; class Actinopteri; order Syngnathiformes; family Syngnathidae; genus Leptonotus; species Leptonotus elevatus. Next base: position 37,049,755 of record NC_141239.1, on the reverse strand, counting down.
ATATAAGTAATGTGTCGATGGGAAATCCTCCCACACAGCCAGTCAAGCGGAGTGCTTACTGAAGTCGCACAACATTTACAGATTTTTGGACCTCGGTGCACATATAAGGCGCACCTCACTATTAGGCACACCGTAGATTTTTGAGAGAATTTAAGACTTTAAAGTGCGCCTTATAGTCGTGAAAATACAGTACTCCTTTTTATTCCATTGTTTGGCATTATGCAACAATTTAGTTTGCACATTAACACCATCAACAGGATTAGACGCGAAAACGTCTATTGCAACTTTTCTTAAATGGTGAAACCAAATCCAAAGGCAATCTGAATTTTGCTGGTTCTTGTTTGTTTGATTTTTTTAAACCATATAAATATACACAGACTAGTGAGATCCAATGGATCTGTATCAGATATATGGTTTTGAAATAACTGTTATTTTACTTCCAGTTGGTGTATAATAGCAGTTGTTACTGATGCCGCAAATAAATATTATACCGTATTATAATCCCCATTTATTTTGAATAACATTTTAAAGGATTGTTTTGATAATATTCAGAGATGCGTAGCTTTCCTGTGTCTTAGACTTGAGACCCACATACCAGTACTCAGGTGTTTGGTTATTATGCTAACATATACAGTAGCTTTAAAAATGTGTTGTATTCCCAAGGTTACATAGACGCGTAACTGTCCTCTATCCCAGTCTTGAGACTCTCAAGAACACATACTCAAGTGTCTGGTTGTTATACCAACATTGCTTTAAGAAGGATTGTTATGACCATTCTATTCACAAGGTTACATGAACACATAAGGTAAACGTCAGCCTTGAGATTGTTATGCCAACACGTTGCTTTCAATTATTTTTGAGCAATATTTTTTATTTGTAATACAAAACAAAACATTTTGCCGTTACAGAGTGATCTTTGCTCTGGGAATCTCCATGACGTTCATTAACATCCCAGTGGAGTGGTTCTCTGTTGGCTTCAACTGGACCTGGATGTTGCTTTTTGGAGACATCCGACAAGGCATTTTCTACTCCATGTTGCTTTCCTTCTGGATCATCTTCTGCGGGGAGCACCTCATGGTAACGTGTTTTTTTTAATTTTTTTTTACTTGGTCTTTGTCGTCAACTATTTTCTTCTGAATTGTGGTCTTAAACATCTGTATTTTGTTCCCTTCTTTCAGGACCAGATGGAGAGGAATCGTTTCTCAGTGTATTGGAAGCAAGTCGGGCCCATCGTGTTTGGATCTTTCTGTCTCTTCATCTTTGACATGTGCGAGAGGTGAGAAGTGTTTTTGTCTCTGTTAAAATGGCAATAATATTATTTATAAAGAATTAACACGAAATATAGGCGAAGCGATCTACCGGTTTATGCTCATAAATAAATGCACGGTTTTGTTTTGTGTCACCAGAGGTGTCCAGTTGACAAACCCGTTCTACAGCATCTGGGCATCAGATGTTGGAACTGAGCTGGCTGTATCCTTTGCACTCCATCTTTGCCTAAAAACAGACAATTAGTACCTTATGTTCCGTTTTGGCTAATAGTGACTCCAAAACGACTTTTATGCCTTGAAATAGACTCTCATCTGTATCTAAAAAATTTACGTAAGGGCCAACTTTGCTTTTCAAAGGTGCGCTAAATTTTTCATGGTTTCTTGTTGTTCTCACATAGACGGTTCCCTTGACTAATAAGAGAAGGAATAATTCAGTAATGCCATATGTTGTCACAAGCTTGGGATGGATGTGTTTGTTTTTTTCTTGTATATTTCAAAGCTTGCCAGGCTGAGAATTGACATCTTAAAAACTGGTCTTTCAATGAAAAAACTTGCTGCATTCTTCTCAATCTCACAAGACACTGAAGCACAGAGAATACAGGGCCGTCACATCTTTCATTTTATGATGAATTATCCTGTATCAACATTTTATGCAAAAGAATGATGTAATTAAATCAAGTTTAGATGCGACTGTACTTATATGATCAAAATGTGAGGAATTATAATTAATAACTAACAATATTAAGGATAACATCCTTTTGAATTAGAGATGTTTTGTCCTTGACTGCTGCTCACTCAGATGGCTTTCATAATCGTGGCAGGGATCTGCGCTTGCCTCTACTTCCTCTTCCTCTGCTTCATGGTTTTCCAAGTCTTCCGCAACATCAGTGGCAAAAGGACTTCGCTGCCTGCCATGTCCAAGGCCAGACGCCTGCACTATGAGGTGTGTACTGTTGGCATCAATTGTCTCTCCATTTGGAAAACACAGTAATGACCATACATTCAACCCTGATTTTAACACCACAATATCTCTTACAGGGTTTGATTTTTAGATTCAAATTTCTCATGTTGGTCACTTTGGCCTGTGCTGCCATGACTGTCATCTTCTTCATCATCAGTCAGGTGGGTCTTGTAATAACATAAGACTAGTCACAAAAATAAAACGGCAGATTTTAAAGTGGCCTTTAAGGCACACCTGTGCAATAATCCTGCTGTCTAATCAGCATCTTGATATTCCACCAGTGGCTGCACTGTACTTTTGCAAACCATATTGTACTTTCCTAACTTTGTCCAGGTGAATGAGGGTCACTGGCACTGGGGGGATCACACAGTGCAGGTGAACAGTGCCTTCTTCACAGGCATCTACGGAATGTGGAATCTGTACGTGTTCGCCATCATGTTCTTGTACGCGCCCTCTCACAAGCGATATGGAGACGACCAGTCAAGTGGACAGTGCATCACTGGTAACTACATTTCTTGAAGTCATACTTTTTTAATAGTTTGGCTGCTCTTGTGACTTGTGTGTGCAAATTCATTCAATGTAAAAAACTGTACAGTGTTTAGTTTGGGGTATTTGAAACAGAGCAAATGTTAGTAAAATTAAACGTTTTCTGGGGAATTCCCTGAGACTTTTTTTGGCTGGAGAGTAGAATTTGAGTGGCTTCCTTCCAGACTCAAAGTAAGGCGATGTTGAGAAAAAGGGTTTCGGAAGTAATGAAAAACATTCATCTCTCAGAAATTTGCTGTCAGAGGTAAGTAGGTGGCTTTGACGTTTTTGGAGGCTTTCCCGAAAATGCATCAACCACTCATGAGACTGTGTTCATTTACTTCCTCTAGCGTTTCGTTCTGTCAAGTCACCGGAATTCCACATCGCCAGTAATATACAAAAAAGGCAGACCACACGTGACCTGCAACGCAGTACTTCTTAAATTGGGATTACACGACGTTTGCAAGATACAGAACACAGAATAATTAGCAAAACATGACAGTATGTAGATTAAACATACGAAACCAAACATAACTTGGTAACTTTTACATTTGAGTTACATCTTGGGGTACACGGATAATTGCAATGTGTTTAATTGCTGTTAGGATTACAGAGTGAACCATTGAAAAACCTCTCCCTAGTAAGTGGTCCCTGGACCCCAAAAGTTTGAGAAGCCCTGCCATAATAGAGGTGGTATCCATTTCTGCAGGAGATGCGGGGGCAAGCAGCGGGGAGGACATCCAGCTGACTACGACCATCACTCACGTTGATGGACCCACTGAGATCTACAAGATGACTGGAAAAGAAGCCCAAGAGTAGCCCCCACATGGTTATTGACACCCAACATTTATTACCTACTGTTCCAATTGCCCCCTTTCCCACTGACGACATACTGTACATGAGTTAGAAATGTTTCCCTTTCTCCCCGTGCGTCTTGATGCAGCAGCGCCAGGCGACCTTGCATGAAGCTTTCGGCCTCCAGCTGCGGCTTGTTGATCAACAGTATACTGTCAACGAGTCATTTTCAATTCATGTTGGATGCATTTCATACTTTTTAAATGTTGCACAACACTCTTGACACCATGTTGAGTACTTGGAAGCTGCTCCATAGATAATTGTATTCGTTCTGAATGCTACATTTATTCTGTTTTGCGCTGCAGTTAAATTGGTAAGACCTTCATTTTGATGGAAATGGACAGTGTCTGGATGCAATGCTGCCACTTCAATTTCTACCTTGTAATATTCATAGTGAAGGACATACAACCTGTCACTAATCTCTTCCATAGAAAGTACGCCATGTGACGCGTCATAGACCAGTGTTTTTTGTTTTTTAATATTGGGGAAAATGTACAGACAACATAGCCTATTTTTTATAGTTTTTTTTCCAACTTCAAAACTATATCAAGCTCTACCATGTCAAGAGTTTAGAAATTTACCAGTAGTCTTATTAAATGTCGTAATTTAGTTCTTTGCTTTTTATTGTAATTTAAATAAAAGTATGTTTACTTAACTATTTGTGCATTTATTGATTTTCTACAGTGTTTGTCTTCATTAAGTTCACAAGTTAGCTGAGGCCTTTCCCAGCTCAATTTGGGCAGAAGTGAGGTACACCGTACACCCTCGAATGGTCAGTCAATCACAGGTCAAAGACAAACAACCATATTCACACTTATTGACGGTTTAGACTAGTATGTGTGAACTTGACGCATTATAGAATGTGGGAGCACCTGGAGAAAACCTATGGGGGGAAAACACACACATTGCTTCTGAGGTTCAACCTCAGAACTGTAATTCGTGTGTGTGCTCGTGTGATTTAAAATTGGATTTACCCCCACCAAAAAGTGATTAGAAACTCAAAACTGCTGAAATCATTGACATTCTGATCCATGAACTTGCATCTATGGGCACATAGCGCCACCCCCAGTTTCATAACAGAACTGTTTTTTCCATTTCTTGGGGTCTGTCAAGTTGTGACTCACAGAATAGAACATGCCCGAACGACTTAGATTGGTTTGAAATGTGCCTAAAGATAATGCCTTCTTCCAGATGTTTCATGAGGTTTAAAAAAAAAAACCCACTGATAACACGTCTTCCACACACAAATAGCTGCACGCCCCAAGGCGCTTGTCTTGGTCCCTTTCTCGTCATCACATCTCATTCGCATCACTAATTTGTTCCGCAAATGTATTTACGTTTACTGCATTTAATTAGGAATGATCTTGATTATTTGGATCAATATTGTACCATGATTATTAATCACAATTATTCATCATGTTAGGAAAAACATCTTTTTTTTTGTCGCAATACTTCTCAACATGCATATAAAACTTTTTTTAGGTGCAACATGAAACTTTAAAATGAATTATCGTGGATGGATGGCATCATGGATTATCATTTTAGATAAAATCAAATCAACCAACAGTTTCTCCATGACCTTACACAGTTCCACAATTTCCCCATCTGCCCCAGTTTTAGTCCGAGGGTCTTGCTTTCATGCCCAGCTCAAGTATAGCACAAAGTGCAGTCTACTGTGCACAGTTTTCCATCTTTTAGTGTTTTTGTAGACACGTGCGGTTAGAAAGGGCGTTTTCACAGTTACAAACATGGTAAACTAGACTTTCCCTGTCAGTTTTTACAGCGTTGGTTTTTTTTTTACTCTTGTTTTGTGTGACAGGTAGCAGTGACAAATAAATGGCTTGAAACCAGCACAGTTTTTTTTTTAAGAATTATATAGTGTAAACACAACCCTGATATATGAACTCTTGGAAGTGAGAGTGAGAACAGGTTCAAAGCAATACTTTTGAAAAAGTTTGGTTAATGATAAATAAAATAAACTATCCCAAATGTTTATATAGCCTCTCCATATTATACATAGTCTATTGCAGATTTTCGCATATGGGGCGTATCCCCTCCGTTGACTGTACCATGTGCAGTTACAGATTTCACCACTAGAGGGTAACACGATGCCTTTGATTGCTACAGTTGTTGATTGACAGGAAAAGTTGCATGTGAGCTTTGTTCAAATTCCTACTTTTGCCAAAAGATGAAACGTAACCTCTGCATCAAACATGCACTGACGCAAACGCACAGAAGCATCATCACATCACACGTCTCTTTTTCAGGGTCGTCCTCGTCTACTTTCATTCTGTTGCCACACAAAAAAACTACAGCGATTAACTACCATGGAGACTTAATTAACGATTGAAACATCTGGACATGGCCGGTAGGCTTAGGTGCCTCTTGTAAGATTAGTTATGTGATGGATCAAACACGGCATCCTGCATAGAAAATATCCCCATCTGGCTATTGTTTTTCTTTTCTTTTCCTTTGTGTGTGTGTGTGTGTTTTAAAAAGCTCTACTTTTTATTTTTTGTTTGCCTTTTTTCAAACGTTCAATTACTAATGTTCCTCACTTTTACCTATTCCATGTTCTACCCTTTCATTAACACAACCAGGGGTGTTGACATCAAAATACGGGGGATTGGGGGATCACAGGTGCCAACATGTTTGTAGCCCTAGACAACTTAACACAACCTGAAGTGAGGTAACAATGGGAAAAAAAGTAACATGTAACTTTTTTTCCCTTTAACATGTAACTTTTTTTCCCTTCATTTTCTCATGTTTCCATTTCCCATAACATGTATGTAGCACTTCATCCCACCACACCGTGCAAGCTGAGACAAAGAAACGAATGCCCCGTAGCATAAAGTCACTAACATCAAACCTAACAAACGCTATTTGTTTGATTTATATAGTTTTTCAACTTACCATTCAAAGTTGCTCATTTTTAATGAATTCTCTTGTTCTTCCTTTTAATAAGATGCACAAGACAACACAAACTAATATAACATAACAGACAGCGTATTACAATTTTACTACAGTCAATATTGTTTCCTTTTTTTTTTTTTTTTTATACTGTAACGTAGCACAGTAGCGTACAGCAACGAAACATATAGCATTAAGGCAGGTAGTTTAAAGGAAAAGTCAACCCGTCCAAAAAATCTTGACAATAATAAGTTTGATGCGCCCACACAAGTCTAAATACGGTATTCTGGTTAGTATAGCATTAGTGGAATATGAGTTAAACAGCAAAATCCAGTCGTTTTTATCTATAGCAGAAGGCGGCCATTTTGCCACTTGCTGTACAGTGAAAATGACATCACAGTCTCAGGTAACAACCAATCACAGCTCAGCTTCAGAAAACAGGTGAGCTGTGATTGGTCATTGCCTGAACCCTGAGCAACTGTGATGTCATAACATAAATTAACATCATGTAATGCAACATTGAACACAATATCATGTATTATGTAACTTAATGTAACATAACAATTAGGATGTAACGATAACAGCAATATTGTGATATATCATATTAAAAGTGCCACAATATTGTCGTCATTATGTCACGATATTAAAAGCAGCACATCCCTTAATAAGGCGAGGTTGTATTCCAGTTGTGCAGTTCTAGCACCCTGTGGTGGTTAGTTTATTTGTGCAGTTTAATTTTAAACAGGAATGTTTTGGCCACGGTGGTGGTTATCACTCCTATAAATCATTAATACCAGCAAATATTTTTCAATATCTCCATAAAAAAACAACATTACTTTTGTCCCGCTTCAGCCAAACACAACAATATGAGCTTCTTCTTCTTCTTTTTTTTTTAATTGTATTTTTAATAATAATAATAATTATTATTACAATATTGTGGTTTTTTACACATTATCGTGGGTACATATTTTTTTATATCGCCAGCCTTCTCACAATATTGTGATAATTATCTTATCATGGGGTTCATATCGTGATATTTATCGTATCGTGATGTTTGGATATCGTTACATGATTACATCCCTAATAACAATGCAACCAGAGATGGGAAGTAACGAAGTACAAATACTTCGCTACTGTACTTCACGGAGTATTTATTTTTTAGAGTACTTTTTCCTTGTATCCGTTACATTTTAAAAACAGTATCTCGTTACTTTTGTTTTACGTGCACGGCAACGATTAAAAAGAGGAGTGCAAAAACTCAATAAGCGAAGTGCGCATCTCGGCAGCCCGCTGCATTATGGGTAGGCCGGTTGATAGCCTGCTACCAACTTGTCATTGAAAACTAATGGAGTCTAACAAGGGAAGGCGCTGATTTGGACCATTTTAACCGTTGGAAAGTTGATGTTTTTTAGGGAATCTATTTTAAACACGAATAGCATGTGGTAGCATGACGACAGTTAAGCCTATTTAATTGAAGTGCTTATTATTTGATTGAATGTGTGCACTTTACCGGGAGTTGGACAGAGGACACAACACCGTGAGGAGATCAAGAGATGGGTAGGAGCTTTCTTCACTGAAGGGGTCAATTGGGGCTAAAAGCAGGTTCTTAAATGACTGTCACTCCATTAGTTGTTTACATGTATGTCCGCTAGCAAGCTTCGTGATGCTTCCGTCTGTTCCCTCGCTTTCAGGATATTACAAAAAACAAAATGAATGTGTTAAAAAAATTAATAATACATTTTAGCCTCTGGATCTTTCTTTTCCGTCTGGAAATTGGGAAGAGTGGACGGAGGTTTACAAGCGTACACTTCTGTCTTCTCGAGCATTGCAATGGTATTTTTTTTTGCCGATAAACTCCATTAGGACAGTTAAGAATGTCACCAAGTGCACCTGTCGTTTTATCACTTAAGACTGAAAGTCCTTTAAACAATGCTTACAAGCTTTAAGGTGTGCAGTTACGCAAACACTTTCAGCACTCCATTCGGCGCCATTCAAATGAGGGTGGCTAATTATTATTTTTTACTTGATTTTCACGCACGCACAAACGTAATGCGCACTTCGCTTATTGGCTCAGCCAATCATATGAAGCGTTACACACGGTCCCCGGCACCCCGCTTGTGATAGGCTCTATCTCAACCTATGAGATGACGCGACGGAGAGCGTCGAAGTTGTAACGAGATTAAAACTGTCAACATTATGGACTCCAGTGCAGTGAGTGCACTCAGAAGGAACGAACGAGTCGGCTGGCTACCCAGAGCGCCCACGCATGGCCTTACCTGCGGGAAAATGTTCACTCTTGTCGGCTTGAAGAACAATTCATGGCGAATGCATTGCGTCTTGTGTAAACCTAAAGTCCCCGAGCTAGCCGCCTGCAAGAATTCCCCGTCCAATCTCAAACAATTTATCGAAGTAAGGTACAGTAAAGCAAAGCTAAAAAATCCTGTCCCTTTCGTTAGTTTGGCCCTAGTTAATGCACTGATCTGAATATATGACTGGATAGCCGATAGCCCGAGCAGACTACTGTATAAACTATCCGGTATACGTACAGACTCGACATACAGCTCGTAGGCAGTTAGTAGGGCGGGGGTGGGGGGTTTGTGGCAGGGTGGTCACTATTTTTTAACAAGTAAAAAAAAAAGAAAAATGAACAAGTGAACGGTATGTGCTGCTTTGAAGACCCCGTTTTTCAATATTAGATTTGGCAGAGGTGTCTTTTGTTGAATTGCAGTTTTAAGTTACAAATATGTTTCCTCCTGTAAACATCATTAAGCATATAATGTATACATGTATTTAAGGCAAGTTGCAAAATGTCTGAAGTCCTCTTTTTTTATGTTTAGCAAATTTAAAACATCATAAATTTAAACTTAATTAATTTCCATTGCATCTTTAAACCATGGGCACCATCTAGAGGAGTAAAGAAATGTTGCAAGGGCTTCATGAGGCGATTTAGTCAGATTTAAGGGTTTGTGTGATGATCTTTTGAATGTAATGGTCTTCAAATTACATGACATTAGGAGGACACATCCTGTAAAATGGTTTTTACTTTACTCGTGAAGTACATTTTAGTTTATTAATTCCCGTCCCCAGAATACAATAGGACGCAGATAATCAAAATGGTAATTTGTCAAAAAGCAAGTAAGTATCGGTAATGTAACATAACATAACATAATGTGATGTTAATGCAGCCTAATGAATTTAACGTTATATAACACACTGCTACACAATACAATGCGATGTAATGTAATACAACACAAGAACACTGTAGCATAATATAATGCAACGTAACATAATGTAACCAAACAATGTAGTGTAACAACGTAAAATAACAAAAATCATTGTAATGTAAAACATTGTAACCAAATCGATGTTGTACCCACGTGAAAGGAAACAGTAAAGCAAAGCACAATAAAAAGTAACAACAAATTATACAGAATGATGTTGTCATTTCTTCACAATGCTAAATGTTGCTTTTTTTCTTTTCAACACAATAAAACTTAATTCACCATAACATAACATTATTTAAAATAATGTAGCGTAGAAATGTAACGTAACATTAAATAACATTACATAAGGTAACATTAATGCATGAAAACAGAAAATAATGTCACGTAACAAAACATTAGCCTAATAGCATAAACATTCAACTCAGCTACTTTAACAAACAAGCAGAGTCCATTTGTCCTGATTGAATTTTTCGATAATTGTAAAAAAAAAAAACGCACACAATTTTTAGCAAGCACATTGGTAATTTTTTTCATTGATATTGTGACAGTAAGTTAAAAATGACTTGGGCAAGTATGCTAATAAGCCAATAATGTAAAGCCATGTCACATAGCACAACGCATGGTAATGTAACCCAACATGACCAAGCACAACATCAAATATTTCTTCATATATCATCTTGAACTCTTCAATATTGCATGCATTGTTTACATAACGTAACTCGCGCGACCACAGCCCGGTGTAGCCTATGTTAGCATGACGTAAAACAGCGTAATGTCGCGACACAACCCCAGATGCGTTTGTGTTGCTTTTTGAGCTTCTTTGTGTGCAATGACGTGTTTATGTGTGTACAAACATTTTCCAAGCAATGGCGCCGACCCCACCCCAGCTCACATGGAGCTATTTTGCAGACTGGGCCTTTTTTGGCGTAGCGTTCCTTGTCCTCAGGCTGCACCAGCTGCTGTCTACTTGCGACCACATTACACGCGTCCTCTACTACCAGCCTTCCTCCTCCTCCTCTTCCTCCTTCGTAGGTGCTCTCTTTTTGGGGGGCCGTAACTTTGCGAAAGGTGAGCCGGCGAGTGATTTTCCATGGCGCCTGTGCATAACTAATGGCGACGTGTTAAAAAATCATCGCGGAAACGTCCTTGGGAAGACAAATGAATTTTCAGCAGAATAATTAACTTAATTAACAAATTTGCATGCATATTCATCAGGGCCATTGAAGTCTTTCCAGCTCAGCTTGATGAACGTTGCTGTGTAATAACCAGCTCATTTACATTCTGCCATCCAGCGCCATTTGCGCGCATTACTGAGGGAGCGCGTGGCGTGTAACGTAAGGGCGTGCACGCGCCGCTCGTTTTCTTAACACGTGAGCCGGATGAATTGATTTGACGTGGCCGTTTGTTGGCCACGCACCCCAATCGCAGGCCCAGCTGCCTCCCCACCACCTCTCTGCCCCCCTCCCTACATATTCATGCCCACGAAGCTCAATGTGACACACGCTGACCCCCACACCCCCCTTTGCCCCGTCCTTCTTGGCACCCATCCTGCCTCGTAAACTCTCCCGGGCTGCCGGCCTGTTAAAAACCTGAGCCCCCGCCATCCCCGCCCACCCCCCTGGGTACCCATGGGCACAGCCCCCACTCGTCTGCTCCTCTGTCTCTCTGCAGGGCAATCTTTAAAGGCGGCAAGGTGTGACGGAACAGACTGGCAGCCTGGCAGCCGCCGCCCAAGGACAGCGACGCTCCGTCAGCCGTGAGCGGGCACCTCGGCGAGGGGCCCCGCGGTCGGCCCCCGTGCGCTTTTCTCATGCCTCATCTATGCCACGCTCACACAAAAGCATGCATTAGGATGTGGCGCGTGGCTTTTGTTTTGACCAAGTGGAATGGCCATGCTGGGGTTTGTATCATTTGCAATATTATATTTAAGGCTGGAGGGTAAAAAATAAGGTTTCAAACCACTGTTAACGATTTAGGAAGTCAAACCCCAAATTCTTTACAATACTGTAATATGTTCTATGCAGTCCAGTCTAAACACGGGGGCGGCCATTTTGCCACTAGCCAAATGACATCATAGCTGCTAAGGGCTCAGGTAACGACCAACCACGGCTCACCTGATTTCTGAAGCTGAGCCATAATTGGTTGTTAGCTGAGCCCTTAGCAGCTATGATGTCATTTTCAGTCAACAGTAAGTGGCAAAATGGCCGTCCCCTCAGATGGATCAAATAGGTGCATTTTGCCGCTTAACACAAAGTTCGCAAAGGCAATATTAATCAGAATGCCGTGTTTAGACCTGTGAGGGCTTATACAACATCATTTTTTTCCCCCCAGAGTCGGCATTTCAAGTAAGATTTGCAAATTCTTTGTCTCAACCCTGAGTTTAGGCTTTCAAATTCAGATTTTAATCTAGTATTAGAGTTTCAAATTTGAATTTCAAATGTCGGTTTTCAAGAGACAAATGCGGTTTTAAATTGGGGTAGAATCCAGGTGTATAGATTCAAGCTATAGTTTACAGTTTCAAAGACGGGTTTCAAACCAGGGCTAGAATTTTAAATGAGACTTGCAAATTGTGGTTTCAAAGTAATTGTAATTAAGTTTCAATGCAGTTTTAGGGTTTCAAAATGTGATTTTAATCCAGCATTAAGGTTTCAAATGATGTAAGGTTTAAAGAGTGGGTTACAGTTTTCAGTTGGGTTTCATGCATGATCATGCCTTCAAATGAGGGTTTCAAGATGGGGTTAGGGTTCTAAAGTTAAATTTCAAGATAGGGTTCGGACATCAAATTTGGATCTTAAACCAGGGTTAGCATTTCAAATTAGAGTGCAATTTTGGAGTTTCAAGACAGGACTTTAGGGTTAGGTTTTCAACTTAGTCTTGCAAATAAAGGTTTCAAGCCAGTAGTGTTTCCAAGTAGGGATTCAAACCAGTGTTAGGGATTGTAATTAGGGTTCTTATCGGACTTATAAAGTTCATGGGCATCCAGTGGCTTTAATATGAACACATACGCATGACACAACAACTTGTAGAGGCAAACAAACTTTCCCTTCACGATTGTGTTTCCGCATACAAACTTTCGCAAGCAGCATCCCGGAAGCCGAGTGCGAACTAATGAGCCAATCGGTATTCCGGAAAGCTAACCAATAGGATTGCTCCAGGACCCTTGCCTCTTTTACGTCCGCTTTCGGAAGGCGGACTGGAACATATTTGCATACAGATCGTTCTTATAGAGGAACGGCGGGCATAAAAGAGACAAGTGTCCCCGGAGTCATAGACAAGAGAAGCTAGCTAGCATTGCTAGCATGCCGCTGTCTTTCATAGCTAGTAAAACAGTTCATGCCTGCCTCACTACATGAAACAGCGAGCTGCGATTAAATAACAAAAGTTAAATAGCAAAAATGAGGACTGGTAATGATAATAGTGAAGTAGAAGTTCTCCTGGTTTAAGCCACGTTCTGACACCACGACCCGTTTATCAGTGGAAGGCACTGCTCTGTGCAGATAGCCTTCTTAGAACCCTTCTTTGAGGTGAGTGCGAATGTTCTTCCTACAAAGGTGCTTGGCAAGCCTCGTGTTCCGTTAGCGCCATCCTCGGAGCTGCCAAAACAAAAAGAATGCCGCCACTTTTTTTTGCACCTCGAACGCGAGCAATATGGTGCACAGCCGTTCTGAGATTTGCCACTTGCAATTAACACGTTCATGCACGCAAAACGTAGACATATTTTCAGAAGAAAATAGCATCGCCTCACAACTTTTCTTTCGTCACTTTGCCCCTGCGATACTCGGCGTGACGGCGCGCTGGAAACTGTGAGCGCGGCTGCAAAAAAGTGTGAAGGCAGTCCGTTGCGCCCGAGATGGCCGCGGAACGACGCAGATTTCACGCTCGGTGGAAGTTGTTTTTAACGACGCGTTTGACTCGTTTATGGCGCCGCCCGCGACTCGTTTGTTTGGAGGCTTTCGGCGAAGCGAGACGAGCGCAAGCGGGCCATTAAACTGACCTTCAGACTTCACCTGAACGTCAAGCGGCTGTTGTCGTGGCGCCGATGACGAGGACAGGACGGCTGTGGGAAACGCAGCACAACGCGCGCAGGGTTGTCAGCCAGCTTGCTCCCAAGAGAATTTCGTGTAGGAAATCACATTATTACAAGCTCGGCGTCAACATGCAATGGCATATTTTGCCTTGAAAATGACATACGATGTAAACGACATTTTGTTTCAAAGTAGGGTTTTAAGCCATGGATGGGGGTTTAAACTCGGGTTTTAACACAGACTTTAGGTTTCAGGCCAATTTAAGAGTTTCTCATTGGGGTGTTATGTTACAGAGGTTTGTGTTTCAAGACAGTACAAGGATTCAAAATTGAGGTGTAAAGCCAGCGTTAACAAACAAACCAAAACAAACCAAAACAAGGGCTATAGCATTAACCCAGTTCTAACTCTACCCTTTAAAGCAAAAAAGTTCATGTCTCAAATTTAGGTTTCAACTGGGTCTTTGAGTTTCCAAGGGTAGGGTTTCAAGCCTAGCTAAGGGTTTCAAAATAAGGTTTGAATTCACACAAACAAGGGCTGTAAATGAACCACAATTCCAACCTTGTAGAGTAACCCAAAAAAAAAGCAAAAAATTCTAACATTTCAAATGAAGGTTTCAATCCAAGCTTAGCGTTTCAAAGTAGGGTTTTAAGCTAAGGTTAGGGTTTCAAGCCTAGATGAGGGATTTCAACTAGGGTTTCAAGCCAGTATTTTGAATTAGGATTTCAAGACAAACGAAAAGTTTCAAGTGTTTTAAAGTAAAAGAGTTTCAACTTAGGGTTTTGAAGGCAAGGTTAGGGTTTCTGCTTAGGTCATGGTTTTGAAGTAAGCCACAATTTGGGTTTCAAATTAGGGGTTTAAGCTAGCTGTAGGATTTCAAAGTAGGGTTTTGAAGCCCAACTTAGGGTTTCAAAGTAATGTTTGATGTTAAGGTTAAGGTTTTGAGTCTCGCTAAAGGTTTCAAGTCACAGTTAGGCTTACAAATAGGAGTTTCAAGCCAGTCGTACGATTTCAAAGAAGGGTTTGAAGCTAAGGGTGGGCTTTCAAGTAGGGATGCACGATAATGCTATCTTCAACCGATACAATAAACCAATCATTTAGAAAGTGCCATTGTCAATAACCGATAAGTAAGCCGATAATTGTTTGCAAAATTCACTTGAATATAATTATTGGCGGATTTCTTTATTAACTGCTTTATCTGTTTGACGTCAAATCGGTCGATAATTATCGGCCACCGATATTATCGTGCATCCCTAGTTTCAAGTTTAACTAAAGGTTTCAAAGTAGAGCTTCAAATTAGGTTTTGGATAATAAATTAAGCTTTCTAAGGGTTAAGGTTTCAAGCCTGGCACAAGATCTGGGAGGAGGGTTGTAAATAGTAAGGAATTCTTTATTGAAATAAAAACTCTTGTCGTTAAAATAAAAAAAATACAATTTGGGTTAATATATTTGGAAAATGAAATGACTCAATGTATGAATACAAACATGTGATTGCACACATGGGTGGCATTAATAAAATAATGTATGAAATAATTCACAGCCTCACATCAGAGAAGATGAAAACGTTTGTTTGTAGTTTGCAGACGCTCCCCTGCAGATCCGCTGTGGGAGCGTCGCTTCCCGTCAACAGCTGCAGCGCGTTTTTAATAAGACGAACGCTTGCTTACACGTATGAACAACATCAACATGCACAGAACAACACCCCAAACACGCAGCGCCAAATTTATTCGGAAGCGAAGACAATCCAATTGCGACTGGAGAATTACGAGTGACCCCCATTTTTTCAAGCTGCAAGCTGTCATTTGGCCGAATTTTTGCTTTGACTTGTGAGTGCAAACTTGTGATATGAGTGCTGTATAGTGGCGGTCAACTCAATTCAACTCAATTTCCCAAAAATGGCTTCAAGATGTTTTTGGTTTTTTTACACTTCCTATTGCCATTGATTGTCAAACTGAACATCAAACGTCATGTTTGCTTCTTTAAAACAATCATACTTGACCTTCGGAAAGGCCACTTTGCTTAATGCTAACAAACAATGCAAAAAGAAAAAACAAGGGTTTCAAGCCAAAGTTAAGCTTTTGACAAAGTGTTTAGTTATGGTTTCAAACTAGGGTTTTAAGATAGCTTTTCAGATTTCAATTTGGAGTTCAAACCGGCTTAGGTTTTCAAACAAGGGTTTGGGTATCAAATATTTGTTTAGGGTTTAAAAAATAGCTTTGGGTTTTTAATTGGAATTTCAAAGCAGGTTTAGGGGTTTCAATTAGGGTTTCAAAGGTTTCTGGTTTGAAACAAGGGTTTGGGTTTCAAGTTAAATTACTAAGACAGTGCAATGGCTTCAAAGTAGGGTTTCAAATCCCAGTTAGGAATGTTATTCATAGCGGTCTCTTAAAATACGAGTTGAATTTGTTCCGTGACCATGCTCATAACACAAAACACTCATATCTCAAATGATCTTTTCCCATTGAAATGAATGGAAATGCAATTAATCCGTTTTGAGCCACTCATGTGTAATGTGAATTTTAACAAGTGAAAATAGCACTCCATAATATTGTACTTATGAAAACATACAGTCGTGACATAATGTCATATTGTCTGTCTACATGTGTTGCTGCACTGTTTTTTCCAACCTGTTACTTAAAGGGTTATAGCACTGCAACATACTGTAGATGTTTAGCATTAAACTAGCAGAATGAAAGGATACGTATTTGAATATATACGAGGTGTAATTGTGTATTTTATATGATGCATGCACGGTGTAGGATATTTCCCCCATGTTTTAATGTTAAGGTGACATTTCTGGCATGTTTGTGGCGTACACGAAGCTCAAAGCGGCGCAGTGAAGTGACGTTTTTGTAGAATTTGCTACTAAATTCTTGCTGATGAAAAAACATCTTGTAAGTTCTTTGTAGGGCATCTATTGAGGTGGGGTTTTGTTGGGGGTTCGAAGCGGGGGCTTCGTTTGACGACGGCAGCGTTTGATGGCGCAATTGATGGGCAAGTTGTGAAGAAAAGTCCCAAAGCCTCGGAGGAATTTGATTACCTCCATCCATTATCTGCACAGTGAGCAATCGCGAGGCTCGCCATCTGTCATCCGTTTCATTTGCATCGTCAACACCTGCCTCGCCTGTTTATGCCTTCACTTCTTCTTCTCTTTTTTCCTTGTTTTTATAAGCCGCCTTTCATGGCAGCCAGGAAGCAACATTGACTTTTCCTGCTAAACGCATTCGTTCCACAAGTTCAAGCAACATATTGCACGCAAACAACTCCTTTGATGGCCAAATTGCAAAGTCTTTCTTTATATGGATCCTCATTTAAATTTATAAGTAAACTACTACTTTCACATGCAACTACATACGGTATAGATATTACACAAGTCTACTTTATTTTGCCTTCGATACAATTTGATAGACATTATATTGAGGAATAAATGGATGGATGAGTCAATGCATGGACGGACAAATGGAGGAATGGACGGACGGACGGACGGACGGACGGATGAATGGATGGATGGATAGAGAGCTACTATTCACTGCATGATTGGGGGGGGGGGGCAGGATGATGAAGGTTGGACAGGCGGATACATCCAACTGACAGACAGAAGGATGGACAGATCGATACTATGACAGACAGATTGAAATATGGATGGACAGATGGATAGCCACAACTGATTGTGAAGAATGAATGGATGAAAAACAGTGACGGATAGATGGATGGATGGATGTCGCCATCCTCCTGTTTGTCGTCTTTCTCTCACTCCTTGATCCCCCCCCCCCCCCCCCCCCCCCGCCTTCCCATCCATCCCTCCATCCACGCATGGCGTTCTCGCGGGCATGTATCCCCAGGTGGTGCTGACGGCTGCGGGGCCCATTAGCGACAGAATCCCAGCCTCCAGCAGGCCACGCGTGTCCCCGGTGACACATTTTTGGACCGGCACCAACAATCCAACCCTCAGCAGACAGCTCACTTTCCCTCTGCGCCTGCGTGCGTGCGTGCGTGCGTGCGTGCGTGCGTGCGTGTGTGGGTGAACACAGCATGAGTCCCACAGGAAATGCTTGAAAGGCAGTATGGGACAGATTGGCGATGGCGCACAGTGGAGATGAATACTAAAAGGAGACGGCGGAGGAGACATCTTGTCTTGGGGACGTTTGTTGGGCTGCGTGCGGGTCTGTCCTGTCCTGTGCTGCACGATAAACGATATAGACGCATAGCAGCCATGTGATTGATATACAATTGATATAATGAATGGGCGAGGGAGATTCTTCTTAATCCGAGGGCGGCGTGATTATGGAACAATACGTCATGGGAGCACAAAGAAGAGCGGATGTTACGAATGGATTCTTTCTCTGCGCTAATATGGACTTCATTACGGAGCTAATGACTCCTGTGTGATTAGTCCAGGAAAGTTCCTGTTCTTACATGTTTCATGTCGGCCATTCCTCATTTCCAAAATGGAAATGGATCTATCTGTGACACCACGGTTATTTCATTTTTTACACTTATTCTCATCCCTCATTTTTTTTTTTTTAACCAGTCTGCTCAACAACTTGAAAACTTGTCTTCCATATTCATGGATCGCGTGGAAAGACGAGTGCCCAATCCAGAATCCAAGATTCCTGACCTTCAGTGTCATTGGGGGGTAAAAACACATGTCACAATGTTATGGCGTGACCGACCACATTAGAGTCTACTGGATCGCCATTTGTCTACATTGTGTCAAATCATCATAAGTGCTGTGAAGAGAACTTTTTTAGCACACTTGAAGTCTCTTGTGAGACAGTTGACTTGTTTTGCTGCTGTTTTGGTTAGTAATAGAGTTCAAATTCAATCACCAGTAAAATATTCAATATCAGAGTCAATATGAACATAAAAAGACGAGATTGTTCATTGAAATTCAAAACAAGGCGGTCTCCAATCACTCACGTCACATGCTCTGCCGATTACGTAATCCGCAAGAGGAAATCTCGCAGTTTACATGTCTAAATAAATCCACTTTGAGTGTGCCAATCTCGTGCAAGTCAATTTCTGCTTCCACAATGTGCGCTTCGACCGCCCTGACTTAAAAGAGAATGAGGGGAGTAGCCGCTTCGATTAGCCGGGAGTCGACTGTGTTCCAATAGGGCACAACAGAACAAACACTCTTTTCAATCTGTGCTACTTTAGCAAAATACCAAAAGAAAGAAACCTCCAACGCACACTGTTAGGCGACTTTGCTCTAGACTTGCACTGGGCCGAGTCGGGAGGCACTGTGTGGAACAAACCATTTTAAAATCAAAGGGGATACTGTACTTTTGTTGTTCAGAAATTACGTTAGTAGCTTGTTCAAAAAAAATTTAAAATACAGGAAAAAATAAAATACCCCCCCAATGGCCTAGGAACACACGTGGGACTTTTTTTCTTCTAGTATTATCGAGTGTGCAGAGGTGGCAAATCCAGATCCAAAAAGTAAAAACCCTGCTACAGTTGGGCTTTAGCCCCAGGTGCTAGCTAGTGAGCTCCCTAGCTAGCTCCCCGGGTGCTTGCTTACCTGCTAGTTAGCTAGCTAGCTAGCACAAGGGGCTAAAGCCAAACTATGGCAGGGTTTTTACTTTATGATTTGCCACCTCTGCTCGAGTGAGAACTGTTGTTACGTAAACAAAACAGCACGTGAACAAACTACACATGACCTCACCTTGCCCTCCCCTCATCCTCACGTTGATCTCATCTGAGCAAATCTGATCACGAATGCTCGCCAGCATCCAAGCGGGCCCACGCCAGCCAGCGTCGCCAGCGCAGAGAAGGTGCTTGCTGAATAGGGTTGAGGTCGGATGCCAGAAGCGCTGATCCACCAATCTGACACCTTAATGAGATCCTGGCCTGCCGTCGAACCTCCACTATGACCTGACACCCACACGCACACACACATGCACACACACTCATATGTTTAATTCTTTGACACATGCATCCACACATTGGGAGGAGAAGGAGGAGGGCTGGTGGCGGGGGGGGGGGGGGGGGGGGGGGGGGGTTCATCTCCTTAAATCTGTCTAATTAAACCACCAAATCCCTCTACTCCCCTCACCCACCAGCCCCGTCCTCACACCCCCCTCCCCCTCCCTCCACCCACCATTCCAAATGATTATTAGGAATTTAATGGGGGAAACGTGTCCCCATCCCGCCACCGTCGCCATCTGGCGCTTGGGAAAGGCACGGAATTTTGAGGACCCTCGTTGACAGCAAGAGGAACACCCATTTGTCAACATTTGAGGGTTTGAAGGCTTGAGAATGCAACATATTCTTATTTTAAACGTAGCCTTGAACTTCAGAGCTTGGCAATAACTTGACGTTTGTCTCAGGAAAACGCTTTCTCGGAGATGAAATTGTGCACACTATTGTATCGTGGAACATGTCTTGTGGAGCCGGTTTTTTTCCCATTGGAAAAGCTGAAACAGGAAGATGTGCCAAGCTCAAACTGTCACCTCAAAACTTGGACCATTGGTCTACTTCATTTGATCCACATATTCTCAATAGAGCACTGTTAGTGGAGAGCATACAAATCCTTCCTTCCTTCCTTCCCCTCCTTTCATTCAAACCTTCCTGCCATCCTTTAACCTTTCTGTCTTTTTTCATACATCTTTAAATTCCCTTTTTCCACCCATCTTTGTTTCCTTCATTTGTTTCTTCCATCCTTGCTTCCTACCAAACTCCCTTCCAACACCCCCCCCCCTCCCCTTACATCTCACCTCCATGGTTTCACCCTGTCATCCTTCTTTCCTTCCCCCCCAATAAGTGAATTTACGAAGTGTTCAACTACGTTAGACCCCTGTATGAATGCACACAGACAATCTATGGAGTGTGTTTGTCTTCATGAGGCGATACCAGATGCTGCGTGTATAATGAGCATGTGAACTATTGGGGGGGGGGGGGGGGCTTACACGTTTGACCCCGTGTTAAACTGTCGCTTGCTTGCTTATGGACCACGTGGGCGTCAACCGCACGCACACACCCACTTCACCGAGCCCACCTCGGGACTCCAAAACACTTCTCCTGTCCAAACAGTAACAAGCCAGAGGGGGTGACACTGAATGGGACAAATGTGGATGTTGAGGTGGTGGTGGGGGGGGGGGGGGGGGCTAAAGAGGAGCTTTCAGGACCACCTAGGGACTACCGGGTTTAGTGATGAAACAAGAGAAAATGAGCGGGAGAAAAAAACAAACATACACGTTTTCTCGTGTGTTGCGTCACCCAAACCATCCGTTAAATAAAACGAATCACTGTTTCATTTTGTTGTTTAGTTTTTTCGACGACTTTGAAATCGTTTTTGCAGGAAAAAAAACAAACCATGACACACAATTAATATTTCCAGAAAAAAAATCCACGTGAATAAGTGCAGTGTCAAATTGTGATAGCTTTGCTGTTGTTAATTTTATTTATTTTCTGCGGGAAATGTTTCAAATATCATTTTGAAATGTGTCAAATTACAGTAATATACACATAAATAAATACACAATGTAACCTAGCTACGTTTACAATTCAAGATGGTTATTGAGCATAATAGATTACATGGTAGTGTATATTTGTGTATTTTAAATAATTATAAATATATAATTGTCAGCATCAGCTATGCAATTAAAATTACAATACAAACCATGTTACATATGCATAATGATACAATTTGGTTTTAATTTTTTAAATGGCAGAAGTAAAGCAAAAAAATAAGTTTTTTTTAAACGAACAAAATATAGGTCTAAATGTTACATTTGAAAT
The DNA here is from genome assembly GCF_054856555.1 of Leptonotus elevatus. NCBI lineage: Eukaryota > Metazoa > Chordata > Actinopteri > Syngnathiformes > Syngnathidae > Leptonotus > Leptonotus elevatus. The sequence goes on along the minus strand of NC_141239.1, from coordinate 37,028,247 downwards.
GATTTAAATATTAAATGGAAATATGAACATAAAATAGGCCTTCACATGCAAAATAGCCTTATAATAAGTGGCAGATGTCACGTCACTTTTCGCCACTCGAAATAACAGCGGAAAGTTAAAATAATTTTTTGGGGAGGGTGTTTTCTAACTGTCGTTAAATTAAATTAAAAAACAACAACAATAATGTGGACCTAAAATTAAATCTTGATGTCAGTTCACTTTTTTTTTTATTACCACCTATAAGTAGAACTTTATTTAATAAGACTTTTTATGGGGGTGTTTCTATTAGTTTGTATAAATGTTGACCAAAATAATAATGATAATAATAATAATACTGATAATAATAATAAAAATAATAATTAGCTAATTTCTGCAAAAAGGATTTGAGCAAAATTTGTGTGTCACGATCTCAAGCATTTTGGAGTTTGCATTTGAACACGAAAAATAGTCAGTGGAAGATTTAAAAATGTAACAATTACCTTTAGTTGTGATGCGAAGTATAGATTGAGAAGATTGCTCTGCACACTCTGGCCCCAATCCAACAAGTCCCTGCACTCATCCAAGCGCTGCAGGGATTGAGCCTGCCTAGAATTCGCCCAAAAGTGGAATAAAATAAAATGTTTGCATTTTCCCTCCAAATAATTCGATAAAAGAAAATCCCTTTTGATTTCCCTCGTATCGTGTATTCATTTAATTGTGGTAAATGACAAGCTCATCACAGAACATGACTGCACGAAGGTTTCGATCCATTACAAGTTGGCACATAGCCACAACCAAAATGACACCATTTGTGACATAATTCATAAAAAGCCCCCCCCCCCCCCCAAAAAAAAACAAAATAAACAAAAACATGTCATTGCATATTAATGGTGGTCCCTTTTTAAGGCATGTGACACATGATAATAACAACAATAATAAACCCTCTCAAGCCAATAAATTACAACAATAACCAAATATTTCACATGATAACACTGTTTGGAAATGTACAATAATTCTATCATATATTATTCACTGTCAATAAATAGGCTCAAATAAATACATTCATTCCACCTGATGAAAACACAATTACTCAAGCACGTGTATTTTTTATTTTTTTGTACTCCCATGGGAACAATTTACCGGTAGATGTCAAGTTGTAATGTTATTTTTGAACGATTGCCTTGCATAGCGTCATTCCCATTTTATTGCTCAATCCAAATTCATTCCCCAAACCACATTAAAATCCATACAAATATGCATCTGCAACGAATTATGTTGCCATTTCGGACATTTTGTAACGGACACCTGTCTGCAAATGTTAATTTGTTGTGCTTCAGCGTCAAAAGTACAGACTTTTGAAAGAGTTAAGCTATGCGGAAAAGAAGAAGCATTTGTGTGTGTAGTTTCTTTATCTTAATTGTGGAAAGAGGCGTTGATCTCTCCCTGCGCTTGAAAGGACTGGCCACGGACGTGCAGGTCGTACGGGTAGCGGCCCTCCGGGGCCACCCTGTACATGCTTCCGTGCGCGTGCGCCAGGGCCGCGCGTCCCGGAGCACCACAGTAGCGCACCCCGTAGTGGTGCCCCGCCTTGCCGTAGTCCGGCGGCTCGTCGTGCTTGAACGAGAAAATGCCGTTCAGGTTGACGGGCGGGCTCAGCTGGCTCTCGAAGTGCGGGCTGCCGCCCTCCGGGGACCCGTAGGACGGCTCGTAGGCGCCCGAGTAGCCGTAGTGGCGGAACGGCTTGGCCGGGTCCGACGGGCCGGAGCCGCCGTGCCCGCCGTGCCCGCCGTGCCCGCCGGCGGCGCTCACCTCGGAGCCCGGGTAGGCGGACGAGGAGTAGAGCGGGTCGTAGGGAGGCCGCCCGGAGAAGACCACCTCCCCGTTGTGGTCGGTGAGGAAGTTCCGGGCGTTGAGCTGCAGACAGCCCGCCACGAGGTTGGTGGTGGGCTGCGATAATCCTTTGCAGAGGGTCTGCACAAACGCCAGCAGGTCGGGTCTTTTCCCGGCGCTGAGGGTCTCGGACAAAGCCCAGATGTAGTTCTTGGCAAGGCGCAGAGTCTCGATTTTGGACAGCTTCTGCGTTTTGGAGTAGCAGGGCACCACTTTGCGCAGGCTCTCCAAGGCGGCGTTGAGGCCGTGCATGCGGCTCCTCTCGCGGGCGTTGGCCTCGTGCCGCCGCACCCTGGAGCGGTCGTGCGGCTCCTTGGTGGCCTTCTTCTTCCGGGGCCCGCGCTTCTTGTGCAGCAGGAGGCCGCCGCCGTCGTCCTGCTCGTAGTCCCGATCCGAGGAGGCGGCGTCGTCCCCGGCGGACCTGCAGGGCTCGTCGTCGTTCTCGTCGTCGTCGTCGTCGTCGTCGTGCAGGTGGTGGGGCGGGCGAGGGGAGGCTCGGTCCTCGGGGGCACCTGCGCGCGGGTAACCGGCGCCGAAGCGTGGCTCACACATCGCGTGCGTGTCGTCGAATGGCAGAGTCAACATAGTTCCTGGAAAACAGGAAAAACACTTTTAAAAAGTGCTTCAAAGGTTTTGACTTAATTATCCTGTAAATGCACCCCCGAGAAAACTTATTGGCGGGCGTCTTCACATCTATAAATGTACTCAAACTCTATTTTTTAGTTTCACATAAAAAGACAACTCACCATGCAGGGAGGGGGGTCAGCGTGTATCCTGCATGTTCCCAAATCTCGGCTCCTGCACCCCCCAAAAAGATGCCAACGATAATGACAAGAGCACTCAGCCTTCCTCTGCTCCTCCTCCTCGTCGTCGTCTTCTTGCAGGACTGTCTGCCACTGGTGCCAGCAGCCGGTATGCATGGCGGTGGCGGTGCCATCTGCCGCTGACGTCTCATGGCAGCCCGGACCACGTGCTCAGCGGGTCTCTGGGGATCCACTTGCACGGCGCAGAACGGGAGAGGGAAGATAACAAGCGTGAGGCGAGCAGAATCAGGATTTCATGCATGTGTTCCTTGTCAACAGGTATGCTGGTAGGATTGTCCATGCATGTTAATGTGAAAAAGTAACTTTTACAGGAGAGTGAAGTACCTTGGGAATGCAATTCTTCCCACTTTTTTTTTGGGTTAATATATATAAGTGAAGTAGGGAATCTTTGAGTGTGTCACGATTCGACTCAATTCCGATTTTTGGGTCTGCGATTCGATTCAGAATCGATTTTCGATCAAGAAAGATTTTTTTTTTAATTCAAAATGATTTTTGCTTAAATTTATAGATGTGAAAGGAATTGTAATGATCTACTCCAGTCTGATTCACTAATGCTAATTAGTGTGCTACTCGCGGCACTTTTATCACTCAAAAGAACGGCTCTACGCTGGGAAAAAAAATTTTTTTTTTCTGGAGAGCTCAGTCCATTCGGTAATTTTACCGATTTGACATGTCATCATCATTGCTCTTTTTTTTTTTTATTATTATTATTTTTTTAAATTAATTTGTATTCATTAGTTCACCTAAAACCTATTAAAAAATCCCATGCCGTTCACCTAAACCGAACACTTCAGAATCCAGCCAGAGTCGTGAGGCAGAAAAGAAAGGAAAGTGAAATCCAGCACTGACCAGACACCACCCACCACCCACCGGGCCACCAACCAGAGTCCTTCACCAACCCCAGAAACATCTAAATTCCAACAAATCAGGGAGACCTCAAGAGACCAAAGGAGAGACTGAGGAAAGGAAGGAAGGACAGACGAAGCAGAGTGAGATCCACAGACACCAACCTCCACCGATTCAATGACCTTAGGAGGAAGCAGGTTGTGTCTGAGTTTCGATAGGTGCTGGTGTGGTGGATCTGGCATGCATGAAAATCTCCACCAAAGAGGGGAGCCGTCGACCCCCGCCAGGACAGAGCAAGCGCAACACCTCAGGGCCCCCCAGGCCACGGCAGCGCCAAGGGACAACCCCCGGGCCCCGCAGGGGCCACCGGCTGGGGAGCAAACCCAGGAGCAGGAGCGCCCCCCACCCCAACACGGCCCGCGCCCCCAACCCAACGCAGCAGGACGGGGCACTGCAGGCCCGCCAGGCACCCCACCGGTCCACAGCCCCCGCTCCCCAAAAGTGTGTTATGTGCCCTATGTGTCTATAAACAAAGTGTATTGTGCAAAACTAGTGCAGTGAGAGGAGCGACCAGCGGGCCCCCCCCCCCCAACCAAGCATATGGGACCAGCCCGGCGGAGCGATAGGGCTCGCCCCCCGGATACAACACCAAAGGCCCCCGGAGCCCCGAGACCCGGACCACGGGACGGAGCCCCCGGCCCAGGGGAGGGGGAGCAAGGCGGACAGGGGAGGGGGAAGGGACGGGGGAAAGAGACGACAAGAAGGGCAAGGGGCAGCGGCAGGGCCGCAGAGAGAGGGGGAGAGGAGGAGGAAGGGTGACGAGGGAGAAGGGACAGGGAGGCGGAGGACGGGCGGGGAGAGGCGAGGAGGGAGAGGCGGCCCCGGACACCAGGGAGAGCCCCGCAACGCAGCACCCCTCAAGAGACCCAGGGAACGGCCAAGACGCAGCCACCACCCAGCAGCCAACAGAGGGTCAGAGCCGCCCACGCCCAGTCAGGGGGGGACAGCACCTATAGAATTAACCCACTGGCATGCAGTGAATCCGAATATTAACCGTTGGTGCCCATTGGAGGTGAATCTTGAGGAGTTGGTGATTAAGGTGTTGTTTGATGTCGTCTGCTCGATCCTGGCAGCAACTGGGTTCCTGACTATAAAAAAAACAACTTTTATTGGAATAACTTGATCGTGACTTGATCGTGACTTTTTCCTTCTACTCTCTAATGTGGCTACAATTTAACAGTGTATCAGACCGCGTGGAACCACACTGCCACTCCGTGGCCAAACCGGGTACAACATGAACAGCACTCCAAATAAAGGCATACACAGACAAAGGCAAGACAGTATAAAATATTTGAAATAAAATCGATTTTGGGACATTTCAAATAGATTCTGAATCGTACTAAATGAGAATCGCGATTCTTACGAGAATCGATTTTTTGCCACACCCCTAGTTAATATACGCTGCGTCAACGCGCCAGTGTGGGCTACATTGTGATACGATTGAATGAGATACGTGAATGTGGCTTTGTCAACGTAAGATGAAGAAAGTGCACTCCATTTACGATTTTGATCAAATTGAATTTTTCATTTGTTTTCACTATGACATGTTTTTTCAGAATAAAACCCATTGCTTGGTTATAGCCCCGCAGGACGGATGCTATTTAACGTTAGCATTAAGCTAGCAAACAGAAAAGCTAAGCTGTGTGGTTGTGTTAGCTACACAAAGTGTAAGTTCACTGCCACCATATCATGCTTGTATCTCAAGTCGCACTTGTAAGCAAACAATCAAATCATATTACAAGGCGGCGACAATTACCCTTCATCAAAAGTACAAATTGTAGTAAAAGAACGACACTGAATTTGTAGTAACTGCAGGAGGATTCTAAACGCACGATGTCACGTTTATGTGAAGTTGCACGGTAAGTTGAAGGCCTGTTTATGAGTGTAAGTAAAAGCCAAAGAAGAACGGCGTGAAGGTGCTCCTTCTGTTCACTCCTTGTTGCTTACACATAAACGGCTCAAGCGGAGCCTTTCATGGACCTTGTAAATCCTTATGTATCCCACTCTCAGCAAGGTGCGCATTTCTCCTTAAAAGCACACAAGAAAACCTGCAGCGTGTTTGTTCTCTGCTATGGTTTTGTTGAAATAATGTAGCGGCTGGTGAATGTCAGCGATTAGCCCAAGTGGCAGTTTGTTTGTTTTTTGCTTAGAAAAATGAGGCCAAGAAAAATATACATTTAAAAGCTTTTGTCACTATTATTGTGATCCATAAGTAGTACAATACATTTGGACAAAAAAAACAAAAAACAATAAGCAACTTCAGTAATGAGGTTGCACAAGTGTGCACACCCTCTTGTAACTCGGGATGTGGCTGTGTTCAGAATTAACCAACCACATTCCAACTCATGTGGATTTGAAGTCAATATGACCTCTGAATAATCCCAAATAAAAGTTCAGATGTTCTTGTAGACTTTACTTGCCTATTTTTTCCTGATGATTTTTTTTGTGTGCTAACGCTGCCATTTCAAACTTTGCATAATTCTTTTCCACCATCATGCTTCACTGTAAGAATGGTATTCTATTGTTGATTAGCAGCATATCTTTATATTTTTGCCATATAATACATACAATTTGGAATTATGGCTAAAAAGTTCAACCTTGATTTGGTGGAATCATAAAACATTTTCACATGTATGTTTTGAAGATTTCTAATATTCATTGTAAAACACTATCATGCAGCACAATCCTGCAGAAACACTCACATCCGCCACGAGTGTGACACCCCTGTCAACATATCAAAACCAAAATGTAAGCAGAGCTGCATTGAGTTTGGCTGAATGCTAACCGCATTAGATTCTGATAAAGTAGTACATACAGTATAAAGGAAAATGAAAGAATGCTGAATAGGTGAGTTTTTCAGTAAATAATGTAGGATAGGCACCCGCTCCAAATATGTGGGGCTTCATTCGACTTGATTGCTCAACACGACGGTCGTGTTTTTGTGTGTGCCAACATGTTCATGTGCTACATACGTCAAATGTGTGAAGTGCTGCCTCCACGAGTGAAAATGCTTTTTATTGTCTTTGCAGTACCTGCACACACACAGAACATGCAAAAAAAATTCCTTCGATTCGGGCTGAGGCTCCCAATCGGAAAAGTCATGACAGAGGGACTAAAAGATTTCAGCAAGACAAGAAATTGGGTATTAAGTAGGCTGTAATAAATACAATAAAAGAGTTTTGTTACATTTTGCATCAATTGAATAACCTCTGTGCTATTGCCTATCTTGACCACATGGGGGCGGCATAGGACAGGCAGATGGATATAGTCTACATGGACACCTTTACGCTATTGACCTCAGCTCCTCGCAGAGGATAAAGAATATATGACGTGAGTACTATTGAATGTCTAAAGGTGCTATGTTTAAATATCAGTTCCTTAAAAGGTTATACAAGCCTTTCATATTATGTGTTAGCATTAAGCTAAGCTATGTGTTGTCAGTTTGACATTAACTCATTAACTGCCATTGACGTCTATAAACGTAAAAAAATAATTTGATCTATTTGTATTAGTGTAACATTTCTTTCCACTTTTGTTGAAAATGTAGATTTTTTTATTATACATTTAGTTTTGTAGATAACATTTGTGATTAATTGCGAGTTAACTAGTGAAGTCATGTGATTAATTACAATTAGAAAAATGTAATCGTCTGACGCCCTGAATTTTTAATATTTTCTTTCTTAAAAAAAAAAAAATCATTTACTGCCGTTGACGGCTATAAACGTCAAAAATTCATTAGAACTATTTCTATTAGTTTAACATTTTTTTCCACTTTTGTTAACAAGAGTAAAACCTATAATTTTTTATTGTACATTTCGAGCATATAGAATTTGTGATTAATCGTGAGTTAACGAGTGAAGTCATGCGATTAATTACAATTAAAAACATTTAATCGCCTCTTGCCCCTAATTTTTTAATAATTTTAATGAATGTATGGCAGTGAATGAGTTAAAGACTTTTAGGCCTCATTTTTGAAGAACTGCTCACTATTATATATCACTCTATTTTGTGTTGCATAATGTGAAGTGAGTTGACTTGAGTTCTTTTTTCCATAACATTTTCAACTAAAACTAATGTCGATTTCAGCATGCGGTACGATGAAGATGAAGATGATGATGATCAAGGGGTGTGTTTGCTACCAGATCTCCTCGGGACTCCAAACATTAAGTGCACCCTGCGGATAGAAATATAGAATGAAAAAAAAAAAAAAGAAGTCCTGGTGGCAGGCTGCCAACACCACACCGGGGGCACAGCTGGCACTTGATATGGCTGCATGCGCTCCTCACTTATGCGGAACACACACGCACACACACATGCACGCACGTATGCCAGCCAATGACCTTGTTACAAGGAGAATCAATTAAAGCCCAGTATCAATCTTGCTGTATTGGACATTACAAGATATGAGGACAAAAGACATACCTACATACAAATACAATGCGTGCGTGTGTGTGCGTGTGTTTCAGGATCATCCGACGAGTACGACTCCCCATCTCAGACTAATCAGTCGACTGCACTAATTGCAAATGCAAATATGCAAATTTATATTAATTAATTACTCCGCTAATTAGTTCTCTTGTCTGTTCAGGTAATAAATCACGGAGTGCTCAAGAAGAGAGCTTGAGAGACTGATCTTTTTTTTCTTCTTTTTTTTCTTCACCTATACGAACCGTGTTGGAGTGCCAGGGTCCACAGCCGTCATTCAGCCAAAAAGTAACGGCGCCGCTTTAAGGAGGTGTTACACTTGGGGAGGGGGGGGGGGGGGTGTGCTTGTGGAAGACGCGTTCCCGCCTGTCAGCGCTTTTAATTATCACATTATCAGCTTTTACGCCGCGCTTTACTCAATGGATGTCAGCGCGGGCGTGAAGCGGCACGGGGGAGTTATCAAGTCAGCAAAAACACCAAGAAGGAAAAAAAAGAAGAAGATGATATGTTTTTTGTTTTTTTTGTTTTTTGTTTTTTCACGCATCACATCGTATCATTACAAACCGGGAACGGGAGGACAAACAATGGTTAACGAGCTCGTTTACCTGCCGATTAAGTCGAAGCACCTGTGGCTAAAGCCCAACCGTATACAGGGTTGTTTAACTTTCTGGACCTGCATTGAACGAGAGGTGCCGCAAGTGACTGCTCACCTGAAATCACAGCCAGCAAGCATGGAAGGCAAAACAAGTGCAGCTGGTGGCGTTCCTGGAATCCAAATGTCCATCAGGTCTTCTTCCTGTGAGAAGATCACAATTAGCACTTGAATCATTGGACATTTTTATATTCTTGTTAGTTTTTATTTCATTTTTTTGAGCATGTTAGTTTTTATAACCGTAAGAGCCCGTGAATAACACGCACCCGTGTAGAATTTTTTTTTATCTTTTCTATGGCGATTAGGGATGTTCGATACAATTTTTTTCAAATTGATATCAGTACGAGTACTGAGTACTCAAGTCTTGAGTAGTCACAGATACCGATACTAAGTACTACTAATAGCACAAGTAATTTTGATACATAAAAAAGACAATTTTAAAGAAAGACCTATATACAGTATGTCAGTTGTAACAGCAAAACAAACCAAAACAGGAGAGCTTCAACAGATTAACAATCCACGGATTCACTTTATTAAAACAAAAGGGAAAAAAACAACCAATGGGCTCGGCGCCACCACGCGTTACAATTATTGGAGGCCTGTAAGGCATCAAAAACATTTCCCCACGAAAACGAAAAGTCCCAAAAGCAAAGAAGCGCCACCCTGTGGCGCGGTGCCACACTGCGATTGTTACACAATATATCACTTTTCATTAAAATTGCATGAAATGAATGGCAATGTTCTATTGCCTTTTTCCAATTTGTCCATAAAATACATATTTTGTATAGAGCAGACAATAGAATGAATCTTAACTAACTAATAAATGAATAAAATGAAACTAATAATTCAGTGGCCAGAGAAAAGTCCAATGAAAATACGTGGTTCGACATCTTAATGGGCATTTGTATGCCTTTAGTTCTTGATTGTAAAATGGACGCCCGCCATTGCAAGTACTGATACCCTGAAATAAATAAATTGGCTGATATCGATACCTGGTATTGGTACTTGCCTATCCCTACTCTTTAGGTATGATTAAGATCTTTCGAAGTATTTTTAAAATCATGCTTTCGAAAATCTTGTTCTTGAACTGTTTCACTCTTTTATTAATTTTAGTAAGGTTTTATTTTATTTATTGACTTTACTTTTAACTCTGTTTGTAACTGCTTTTAAATATTATACCTTTAATTACAGTATAGAGGCACCTTGAGTTACGTTGTACATGACAAGCACATTAAATCAGTGATTTAAAGTATTTTATTGTATATTTTCCCAACCCATAGGACTGTCTATACTGGTAAATGTCTAAATAACGGGAAAAAATGTCTCTTTCGATTTGGGATCTCCGTTTTTTTCTTCTTTTCATAAATGTTATTCACAGGATTTTACAGTAGTTAGTTTTTCAAAAATGCTTTGTTTTAGCTAAGTTTGTATTAGTTTTAGCATTAGTTTATTTTATTTTATTGTATGGCGTATTTGTGGAGTGCAAGATTAAAAGGTCACTAAGTATTAGGTAATAAAGTTAACTACAATTCCTAAATGACTGTTGACCTTTCTTTTGTACGGCTGTACAGCATTAAAGAAATCCATCCATCCATTATCTGCTGCTTATCCAGGGTCGCGTTAAAGGTACAGCAGCTTTAGGAGGGAAGCCCGGACTTCCCTCTCCCCAGCCACTTCAACCAGCCCCTCCTGCGGGATCTCAAAGCGTTCCCAGGCCAGCCGAGAGACAAAGTCTCTCCAGCGTGTCCTGGGTCGTCCTTGGGGCCTCCCACTGGTGGGACATGCCCGGAACACCTCTCCAGAAAGGCGTCAAAGGAAGCATCTGAACCAGATGCCCGAGCCACTTCAACTGGCTCCTCTTAATGTGTAGGCTCCACTATGAGCTCCTCGTGGATGACCGAGCTTCTCACCTTATCTCTAAGGGAGAGCCCGGACACCCTGCGGAGGAAACTCATTTCGGCCGATTGTATCCGGGATTTTATTATTTCGGTCTCGACCCACAGCTCGTGACCACAGGTGAGGGTCAGGAACGTAGATGGACCGGTAAATCGAGAGCTTCGCCTTTCGACTCAACTCCTTCTTCACCACAATGGACCGATACAGAGTCCGCATCGCTGCAGACGCTGCACCGATCCGTCTGTCGATCTCCCGCTCCATCCACGAACATCTTTACCAGCTAAAAATGCAAGAAGCTCCTCTCGCTGTTCAACATTCAACAAAAACAGGGAGTAATTCTGCAAGAACAGAATTAGTTGCAGGGTCCATTCGTCAATTTTCGGTAAGGTTTGTTTGTTTGCCCCGCCGCTTCCTGGTTTTGTCACAGCTGCATATGACGTCCCAAACACAATGTCGTTCTGTGATTGAGGTTCGGCTCGGTGGAAATCAACGGACTTGGTACAAAGTGCATTGTCAGAAATCTTGGAACTCACAAAATTCATCTTGCAGAGCAAGGTTAGCTCTTAGGATCATTGGAACACGCAAACCACTCCACCACCGTAAGGCGGTGGCTTATTGAGGGGGTATTGAAGAAATTAATACATAAAAAAAAAAGCCAATGTATGAAATTAATTGATGAAAACAAAATAAAGAAATGTAAACTATAGTAGCTTCAATTCTGAAAAGTACTCACATTTTTATTGTATTTTGTTAACAAAAATGTTTGATACATTTCTGTTTTAGCTATTTTGTTAGTTTTTCTTCCTTGGCGCTAATAAGTAGTGATGGGAAAATTAAGCTTCATGAAGCACTTGTAATATTTTTTGACTCCTCTAGATGGCAGGCACTCTTGGTTGAAAGATGCAGTGGAAATGTAATCAATTTCCTTTGCACGAGCCTTTATATTTAAACCAAGAGCACCATCTAGGGGAGTCAAAAAATATCACACGTGCTTCATGAAGCTTCATTTTCCCATCACGACTAATAAGTGTTTTGAATCGGGGACGAGAGCAACCAGTCGAGGAGCAGTCGGAGCTTCTCATCAAAGCATTCACATCCGAGCACAACAGCAAGACAGGAAATATGTGCTGGAACAATTTCGAACAGTCGACATTTTGTGTGCAGCAAAATTTGCACAAGCGCCGCAAAACTCAGGACAGAATCGTTAGCATCGATGCTTGCGCTAACATGGTGAGTCGTATCACATACTGCATCTTTCATTTCGTCCCCCACCAAAAAAAGAGAAACAATGTAAATACTTCCAGTTGTGAAATACTGAAGTCGTTTTTGGCGGCGGTCGCTTTGCTGCACCCTGACACACGCCCGCACGCCCACCCGCTGGCACGGTGGCGGCGCCGAGGATTGTGGGAATGATTAGCTGAGGGTCAGGGCTTGCACTGCACTGGTGTCGTCCAGCTGTGCTGTTCTAGCCAATTAGAAGCTCCATATGCTGCGGCACTCGGCTGGCCACACCTCCCACTCACACACACGCGCACATGCACGCACACACACACACACACACACACACACTGGTTTCTATATGACAATGGAGAAGATGGCATTCAGGTATTTCCGTGGGTGTGTGGCAGGCTGGCGTCATGCATAATGGATGTGTTGTTGAAAATGTAGAATGTAAAGATGTTTGTCGCAAGACGTGTGAGATGTTGCCGGGGGCGCGTCATCCTTTTTTTTTTGCTCCCCCCAAAGCCAAAGCAATCTGTTCGCACGCGCTCAATCTGTCGCTTCTCCGAGCGACAAGATAAATACTTTTTTTCTTTGGTAAAACGTGTCAGTTTCTCATATTTAAGTGAGTTTTGGTAATGAGTTTTATGTACGGATTCCATAAAGTCGATGATGAATTGCATAAATGTGTAATAAACATGTGCAGGTCGCATAATGGAAAATTTACTTTTTAATAGCTTGTACAAAAAATTGGTGCCTTGAGATACGAGTTGCATTTATTCTGTGACCACACTCATAGCTCAGATCATCTTTTCTCATTGAAATGAATGGGAAAGCCATTAATGTGTTCAAGCCTTTCCCCAATGAACAACAAAAATTGCCGTAACCTGTATTTTAATGAGGAAAAAAAGCACTCAGTAGTTTTGTACGTGAAACATGCAGAATTGACATCATTAAAGAATGAAACAGCTTTTTGCCAGACTGCATCAAATGAACACTGATCCTCCCAGTGTGCCCGCCTTTGCCTCCTGGGGGCAGCGTAAGACAGACAGATGGATAATGTTCATTCAGACTTCAGCTCTGTCCTGCCTGCATACAGCAGCCAATCATATTGCAGGGTGTTTCCTGCCTGAATCAATCATAAGAAGATGTCTGTACTCATCCCTCTGCTCATCAGTACGGCACTCATATTAGTTGTTCTATACAGGGGATAAAGAATATATGTCTGTGAATACTGCTATATTGTCTGTCTACACAGTTTGCGCTCAATCCATTGCCTCAAGGGTTAAGCACCGCTACACAGCTAATTAGCATTAGCCTTAATTTAGTGTAGGTGTAATGCGGGTGTAATTCTCTTGGGGAATAGTTCAGCCAAACTGCTGCTTCTTGTTGTATTGTTGCATCTCAAGTCTGCACTCGCAAGTCATTGCAAAAAAAAAAAGATCAGTGGAATGATGACTCCTATTTAGCGAAAAACAATCAGGAAAGCTGGGCAAAGATTACAGAGACAAAGTGTTTCTAGCATGTTAAAGCCAAAAGGTAAGCAGAGCTGCAGTGATAATACAGTTTAATGTTGAGTAACAGTTAACTGTCTCAGCGTCTAAAAATAATGCTATAATAATGTACATGTTAGCTAACAATATTTTAAGTTGTGATAACCACACACAGAAGGATAAAGTGCAGCATTTCCGAAATGTATCCTATGACGCTAGCATGGGCAACCGGCATCACTCATCACACAGACGAGAGATTCCATTGAATTGCCATTGGTTGATGCAGCATTTGATCACCAAGCTAACCCTAAAGCTAAAGACAAGCAGTAATGATGTCATAGCACTGACTGTTCTGTTACGAGCATGAATACTAATGTGAATACCAAAACAGCTTGAACGGCACTAAAAAGTGCGTTTTAATACGTTTGACTGCGTTTAGTAAGTGTGTGGTGACAAAACTGCAGTGCAGCATGGCCATGGTGAAGATTTGCTCACTCTTGTGTAAGTTGAAAATTCCCCCACATTGAGAACAAAGAGGTCGCCACGAACTTTACTTCTTTTTTTTCTTTTTTATAGCTCTTCAAGTTTTTATTTTTTTTATTTTCAGACCTGACGCTGAGATGATTGACAGGCGTTTTCTCACCTCATCGACACTCTCGGTGTCGATGTGACGATCCCCTTCTTCCTCGCGCTTCTCATCAAGTGTCCTCTTCCTCTTGTTCGACTAAAACGTGTGACATCAAGTGAGCTTTTAATGTCGGGCACACTTCTCTTTAGAGGCCGTTAAAGAAGTCATGTGACAACCTCCTAACCTTAGCAACTCGCTAACGGCCACATGGGAAGCAGCTTTAACATTATGTGACTATAATGAATAAATTCCCCTTTTTTTGTATTATTGAGATGTGTTTTTAATGCATTTGAATGAAAATTAACTGAGAACAAAATATGAATTTAAAGATATATCTATTTTATATTAAATGTACATGCCTATATAAGCACATTGATATCTATGACTACATATTATACATATATAGTAACATATGCAAATGTCCTGTTTATAGTTTGTTCTTTAAATTAATTCCTAAGTTTTGTTTCCGTCAGTACATCTACAGTTGAATATGGAAAAAAAGTAAGATACTATTCTAATAAAATGCCTCAAACAAATGTCATTGAAGTTGTGTATGAATATAATAGTAATTAACTCCTTCACTGCCATTGACGGCTATCGACGTCAAAAATCCATTTGAACTATTTCTATTAGTTTGACTTTTTTTTCCACTTTTGTTAACAAGAGTATGAAAACCTAGAAAAAAATATTGTACATTTAGAGCAGATATAAAATGTGTGATTAATCATGAGTTAACTAGTGAAGTCATGCGATTAATTACGATTACAAATATTAATCGCCTGTCGCCTTAAAGATTATTAAAAATTCGGGGCGTCAGGCAATTACATTCTTTAATCGTAATTAATTGCATGACTTCACTAGTTAACTCACAATTAATCACTCATTTTGTACAATAAAACAAATCTAGGTTTTCATACTCTAAACTAAAGAATGAGTTCAAATAAAATTTTGACGTCTATAGCCGTCAATGGCAGTGAATGAGTTAAGTGGGAGTTGATCTGTCATTTAAACAGGAGCAAGTGTAAATAAGCATGTACCATGATGATGTTCTCCGGAACATCAAGTTGAAGAAGGTTGCGTCTGCGTCAAAGTTCTGCGGTGTGGCCTGGTTGGAAATATCTCCAAGTGACATGGTGCCATCTGTCTTGAAGCACATTTAGACAGAATCAGCGACGTGGCGCCGCCGTGTTACAACAGCTCCACGTTGATCGCAATTACAAAATGGCAGCAGAATGAGCACGTGTCATGTGAAAGTATGCCCTCACAAACCCATACCCTCGTTATAGTCACAGTTATTATGCAGATAAATGCTTTCTTTTTTAGACATTTATTTGCAGAATATTGAGGAAAAAAATCCACATATATCAACAGCCCCTCAAAAAGGTCTGTAAGCTTTCATAATTGATGGTGGTACCACTTCTGTCTAAATGAAGCTCGTTTACTCACCTGAACAAATTTTGTTGGCATCAATATAGTGCAAGGTTTCAGCTAAACAATCATTTTCAATCAATGAAGATCCTCAACTCACTTCATTATGTTGCAGTTCCTTGATGCCACAAGATGGTGACAAAGCACTACTTTTATCACTTTGTGTTGAACACAGCAAAACCAAACAGCAAACAAAAAAAGCACAACTATTTTCCCTCCATAATTTCTTCCACAATCACGAAAAAAAATATTTCTCTTTAAAAAATTGGACATTATTTTTTCTAACATAAATAAATAGATTGGGCAATATCATTTTTTTAAAATAATAAATAAATTAATTAATAACCCCTCCTGATGGGAAAATGAAGCTTCATGAAGCACTTGTGATATTTTTTGACTCCCCTAGATGGTGCTCTTGGTTTAAATATAAAGGCTAGTGCAAAGGAAATTGATTACATTTCCACTGCATCTTTCAACCAAGTGTGCCATCTAGAGGAGTCAAAAAATATTACAAGTGCTTCATGAAGCTTCATTTTCCCATCACTACCTCCTTATCGTGGTGGAGGAGGTTTGCGTGTCCCTAGGAGCTACGCTGCCATCGTGGTTTCCCTTTCCCGGACGCGGGTCACTGGGGCCCCCCTCTGGAGCCAGGCCTGGAGGCGGGTCTCGAAGGCGAGCGTCTGGTGGCCGGGCCTTCTCCCATGGGGCCCGGCCAGGCAAAGCCCAAAAAGGCAACGTGGGTCCCCCTTCCTATGGGCTCACCACTTGTAGGAGGGTCCGTCGGGAAGTCGAATCACGGATTCAGAAGGACCAGTGCGGTTTTCGTCCCGGCCGTGGAACAGTCGACCAGCTCTACACCCTCTGCAGGGTCCTTGAGGGTGCATGGGAGTTCGCCCAACCAGTCTACATGTGTTTTGTGGATTTGGAGAAAGCGTTCCCTCGGGGAGTCCTGTGAGGGGTGCTTCGGTAGTACGGGGTACCGAGTCCCTTGATACGGGCTGTTCGGTCCCAGAGCTTGGTCCGCATTGCCGGCAGTAAGTCGGATTCGTTTCCAGTGAGGGTTGGACTTTGTCATCGATTCTGTTCATAACTTTTATGGGCAGAATTTCTAGGCGCAGACAAAGCGTTGAGGGGGTCCGGTTTGGTGGCCTCAGCATTGTAACTCTTCTTTTTGCAGATGATGTGGTGATGTTGGCTTCATCAAGCCGTGATCTCCAACTCTCGCTGGAGCGGTTCGCAGCCGAGTGTGAAGCGGTTGGGATGAAGATCAGCACCTCCAAATTAGAGACCATGGTCCTCAGTCGGAAAAAGGTGCTCTCTCCGGATCGGGGATGAGATCCTTTCTCAAGTGGAGGAGTTTTGGGGTCTTGTTCATGAGTGAGGGCAGGATGGAGGGGGAGATCGACAAGCGGATCGGTGCTGCGTCTGCAGTGATGCGGACTCTGTATCGGTCCGTTGCGGTGGAAGAAGCTGAGCCCAAAACGAGTTGAAGTGGCTGGGGAGAGGGATTTCCTGCTAAAGCTGCTGCCCCCGCAAACCGACTTTGGATAAGCGGTAGAAGATGGATGGATGGATAAATAAATAAATAAATAAATAAATAAAAACAACATGTGGGAAAAAACAGACTTTTGTGCAGCTTTTTTTCTTGAAATACATGCACAATTTTTTCCCACCTCCATAATATCCTCTGAAATAAAGCAAAAATATATTTTTTTCTCTGGGGGAAAAAAAAGATCCACTTTTTCTTGCTGAAGTAAAGTATGCCCCACCCACAAAAAAATATGTTGTTTTGTTGGTGTACAAATGTCTTTACTTTTTCTCATTAAAACAAAGAAAAAAAAGGCACACTATTTTTTTTTCCTAGCCGCAATATCCTTTATGATGTATAATAAAGCGTATATACCACTGGGGTTTGGAGGAGTGGTAACGTCTGGCAAGCCCCCTCACCCCAAAAAGAAAAATTTATTTGTGCCCCCCCCCCCAAATTTTTTTTAATTAAATAAATAAATAACACTAAAATGCTAGCACAATGTTTCTTTTTCTTTCTTTTTTTTAGTGGTGCCACTGTCTTTCTCAAAAAATTAGTCAACAACTTCATTATTCAAGGTTGTGTACTGACCTGTGCATCCGACAACACTGCAGCTCTGCACAGTGTTTGACTTTGCAATGACAATACATGTGTGCAGTCTAGTCCTATTTGGATCTTTTGTGAAGAAGCTGCACAACTCGCTTCAACACCGTCACCCGCTTTGACCGTCCTGAGCACAAAAACAGCAAATAGGCGAGTCAACACATCTGTCATACCTGAATGGGTTGCGTTGGACCAAAAACAACAAATAAATACAATCATGAGCAGGTGGGTTGAACCCATGGGCATAAAGAGACTTGATTGGACGATAGGCGGGACTTCCAAAGAAGTGAGCAAAGTTAAAGGATCAATCAATGCGATCACATGCAGTTGTGCACTCCAACAAACAGGAAGTGAAATCGTACGTGGATTGTCAGGAGACATCTGCTGTCGGCAAAAACCACGTCTGCGTGGGGCCAAGTTGGATGGGGAGTGGGGGTCGGGGTGGGGGGGGGGGTACTCGGTGTCTGCTGCCCCGCCCTGCCGCCATGGAGGAAAGTTGGCAAGCAACATGCTGAAAAGCTTCCAGCAAGCAAACGCCCGTCTGCCCACATGAGCACTTCTTCATGCTCCACACAAGTTTGCCTCTTTAACACTGCAGCCAATTCACAATCACACACACATACTCTCTCTCTCTCTCTCTTTCTCTCTCTCTTTCTCTCTCTCTCTCTCTCTCTCTCTCTCTCTCTCTCTGCAAATGGAATTATTACACGTCCTTTACATGCTGGACATGCGAACGTCACTCCTTTCATTTTCTCTTTGATGCGCACATAAAAGCAGCAACTAAGCCTGAAAATGACAAAGCGGAAATAGATGACACCAATAAAGACAATAATTACCGACTGAAGGGGGAAAAGGGAAGGATTTTTTTTAATTTTGCTAAATGAATATAACTTCTAATGTTCCAATACTAATAAGAAACATTCAGTAACAAATGACACATTTGAATAATACATCAAAAGATATATTTTCAAACAGAAAATATCCTATTATTTTGCTTGTCTTCATGTATTGCTGCACCGTTTATGTTCACTGCTTAAAGAGTGATAGATGCTAGTTAGTAGTAGCATTTCGCTGGCAGCCTGAAATTCTGAATCCGTTGTTAATTGTTGCTCCCACTTGAAGTTTTCTGTCAAACTAAACAAAGAGAATTACATGTTGTTGTTGGGTGTGTTTTTTTTACACCTTGTATACTTAAAACAACCATAAAGCTTAGCTTTTCAGGCTGCTAGCATAATGCTAACGCTAATTAGCATCTATCAGCCATTAAGCAACACATTGAACCTGCAGCAACACATGGAGGCAAACATAATAACAGTATACGAGTCTTTCTACCCTGGGCATAGACAAACTAGGCGGTCCCCCTGGTTTTCAAAAATAAAATGAATTAAACAGCATATATATTTGATATAATAATTAGTGTTTTGGTTTGTTTTGGTGTGAATTGTTAAACATATAAATGCAATACAAAATAAAATTGAAAGAAAGAAAATAGACGCTAAAAAGGAAAATAATTATTAGTAGTCAGAATTTACATGTTCAAAGCACTAACTTATATCATGTACAATAAGTTATTATATTTAATAATAAATCTTTAAAATAGAAAATAAAGCAAATGAAGAAGAAGAAAAAACAAATAATGGAAAATATTTTTTTTTTTAAAATGCACAGATATTAGTGTAAGTTATAAACCCTTATCCATTGCTTACACTGAAACAAGTAAAATATACAAATAAAGCCCTACATATACCATTGAGCTAATCACAATATGATAAATTTCCCCAAATTAATTGTTGTACATACATGAGCACATACAGCATAACAAAAACTTTTACAATGAAGAGGTCCAAGCCCTCAGGCGCTGCATTCAGAAAGCAGCCAAAGGAAGAAGAGGGAAAAACATGCCCAGGGTCGAGGCATGTTTAATCATTGTTCATAATAATCAACATGAAAATAGCGTTAGCTTCTTAGCTTGCTCGTAACTTGTTTACATCCATGCTACGCTGCGCATCCGAGCGGGGCAGAACTTGCTGGCTTTTGTTAGAGTAGACAATATTAAGTATTGTACTCTTTGCGTGTTCAATTAACTGAATGGTGAGATTCTGTTGAAGAAGTTCCTTTGCAAAGGTTTTAATTACCAGAAGCTTCTGGTCCACATAAGACAAACCATCCAAGCGATGCTCTGTTCAAATGTGTTCCCCTCTCTCCAGATCACATCGTTATTTATTCACAAAAAGGGTTCAGAAAAAGGTCAGCCCACAACACACCTGGTTACAACTGAATACAAGAGAATCCGTTCCCATGGGTATAAATCAGATTAGAAAAAATACAATAATAATAAGCCTGACTCCCTTCCGACACAGCAAAATCCCCGGAACCTCCCTTTAGATTACGAATGAATAGACAGACCCGTTGCTCTTTCTCATGAAAGTAACACAGATAAGAATATAGGTCTATTCATACAGCCATACTGAGTTAACTAAATCTAAAACGGCTAAAATATCATTTAAAACTGAAAAAACAATGTTAATAACTCATCATTCCCTCATTTGAGCTCTTGAGAGCTCAACACATTAAAACATTTTTTTTTCAATGGTTGTGTGGTAAAAATAATTATCCTTAAAACATCCCTTTAGCAGAAGAGGAGGTAGTTTAGCAATCATATGACATTAAAAAACAATTTGATACATTTAAAAGATTTTTAGTGGAATAAGCATAGCATATGTGAGGCTTAACATAAAATGTTGTTCATTAAAAAGTGTCGCAATATATCGGCAGACGAATATGTGTTCTTTGAAGCCATCTTGTGATGAAGTTCTTTGAAGGTCTTTTTTTTTTTTTTTTAATGAAAAGAGTGTCGTCTGTTCTTTAAGAATTTGGGGTAGACTACCCAAATTCTTCGATTTGTCACCTGGGATTATTCTGCCCAAAATGTGACTGATCAAAGGAATGATTGCCCAAGAAAAGGCACTTGCTCTTGATCCGTTGGCTGATGTCCTCAAAGGTGTCGAAACGGCCGCTCCAGAACGATCACTGGGTCAGCTGACGTGGCTCCAGGTCGGAGGTGATAAGATTGATGATCATCAGTTGATGAGATAGCCGAGCCTGGCACGTCTCCTTTCCAGTTGTGGAATTTCTCCTCATCAACCCCCTGGGGCCGTTCTCCTGAGTGCAGAAACTTTTCATTTTTAGTTTCTCATAAACTCACATAAATTTTATTTGGAGGAAAAAACCCTGATAGTTTTTGTTAGTTGGGATTAGTAAATGTTATTTGATTAAGATCCGTAGGTCCTGTGCTGTTGAAACAGGAAAAGATCTATTTTTGTGACATTAAAATAGAGCCCAGCCCTTGATTGAGTTGAATGACATTCGCTCATTCATTAATATAAGACAGAGCTTGTAAATATTTATCTTTCAAATAGGTTTTGTTCAATAATAGGTAATTTTTTACCATGACTAAATTTGTTCTAAATTTGCATAACTGTGCCTTTCATATCTTATTCTCTTCCCAGAATCCCATGACCGGCCGAATCCTGGCATGCTGGGAAAAACTCACATATATTCATATTATCTATACTCTTTTGCAAACACTGGGCTCCAAACATTACATTTTTCACATGTGATTCTGAGATAAAAGATATAATATAATGTAATTACCTTCATTCGGCAAATATGCATTATTGTCCTTGCTTGCTTCAGACTTACTTTGCGATCGATTTCCTCTGGTAGATTTCTTCATATTCAAACTGTGGATTATCACTTTCAAACTCATCCTGTCAATTGGAGTGTAGGCCGATACCCCACAACCTTTTTAATTTCGTTTTTAAGTTTGATTTTAATTTTCTAACTCGTCTACATTGGTTAAATTCTTAAACATAAACTCCCTCATTTGACAAAGATCCACTGATTTTTTCAAACACGTCAAGACAAAGGGAGGACAAAATAGAGACCTCATAACTCAAAAAACGTCATAAATAACTCAACCCTCTAAATCAGGCTATGAGATAAACAAAAGAGCTACAAAACACTATAAAACTAAACATAAGCAGATACAACTTAAGACACTAATATATGATGACTTTGGGACCATAAAAAATAGAGGTAACCATATTACTCTAATTCTCCTAGAGTCCCAAAAATTATTTAAACTGCCAATCAACCTCACCTCTTTTATAGATTAGTGGGGCTGAGGATAAAATCACACAAAATTCACAAATATCTACCATTTCCTAGATTTAATCAAACTAAAAATCATCTTCAAACTGCTAATCTTTCACATATTAGCGGGGCTCATAAAAAACACAGCACACAAAATATTTCTGGGATTTATAAATCACAGTGCTGTTAAAAAAAAAATCAAACTTAGCCATCAAACTCTTAGTTAGTCTTAAGAACTGATTGAATACTGTCTGTTGATGGTTTAAAAAAATAACATTTTACTAGTAGCAAAACATTAGATTTTGATATTGTTGTTATTATACTATTTTATTTTTAAAAACAAAGTGTTCATATTGTTTGTGACGAGGTGGTACAAAATGGCTACAAGGTCTAAATAAAAAAGGATATTATTAATAAAGATTTTATCCCTGAGGTGGAAATTGTTTGGGGGGGGGGGGGGGGGTTGACAAGTCTTTCATATTTTGGATTTTGAAAAAAGGAGTTTGCTCAGCATGAACATTTTACAAATCGCAAGTGGAAATGGCACCCGTTTTGGAGAATGGTGCATACACAGTCATATAGGCCCTATACTTTATCCTCTGCATAGAACTATAAATATTAGTGCGGTACTAAAGAGCTGAGAGGAGTCCAGACATCTCAGAGTAGTATTCCCAAGTTTCTTTTACTATCTTTGTGGGGCCATCTCATTGACATTTCCTAGCCGCTCCTCCTTCCCCCAACCATCAAAAATGATTGCCTACCCCTATTCCCTACTCTAACCTCAACCATAACCAAATTCAAACCTTAACTCTAAAACCAAGTCTTGACCCTCAAAAAGAGGTCTAAACTTGTAGGGCCCAACAAAATAGCCCCACGTGAACGGGTGGGCCTCACAACTCTGTGAAATCCCGAAATGTTGGCCCCACTATGTAACACGCACACACGCGCGCGCACACGCGCAACAGAAGGACAGGCTGGTGGAGGACCTTCTTGCCCATCCCGCCTCTTCCTCCAGCAAACGGTACGCTGGAGCTCCGCCCGATTCGGGACAGGAGGTGGGGTGGAGCACAAATACCAACACACACGCACACGCGCACACACACGCGCTCGCTCTCACGGATGGATGGTTGGAGCGCAATTGCACATGTAAAGCATCAACGTCGAGTGTGAAATATGTGTTTGCTTTATTAAGCGTGCAATGGATAAAACGAGTGAACTCACACACCCATGTAAGATAAGTGTGTGTGTGTGTGCGTGTGGGTAGGTGCCTTTACCCCCCCCCCCCCCCACACACACACACATATATAGCATGTCTGGAAAGAAGCGTACAAGCTCATTTGCACATCTCACTTGCGAGCAGATTGACTATTAAATAGAGTAATGGTGCAAAACAAAGGCTCGGTAAATCAGCCGCAAGCCCGAAGAAGAAGAAGAAGAGGAAGAGGCGACGAAGTGGTGGCATCCTGGCAACCTTCTCCTGCTGCAGGGGCTCCCGGCCTAATAGAAGACGTGTGTTCCAGTGCAAACACGGGCTTTTAGGGGAACAGCTGGCGTATAATTGAATTAACATTGGCCTTCTGCTTGTCGCCCTCCGCCATCTCCGCACATCAACATGAATATGCATGCCGCCGACCACTATGGATTGTTACGGACGTGTGCGTTCCAATGCGTGATTAAAGTGCAGTACAGTAGTAGTTCAAGCGCACGTACCACCGGTGGTACATTGGTTCCCTCTAGTGGTGCACAAAATAATTACGGGTTTAAATCCAGTTCAGAGTTGTGGTCCTGAGACAATCGTGTAGCTTTTTAAGAGAAACACTGACATCTAGTGGAGCATTAAGGGAACAGGACCACTCCGTAAAGCCAAAAGAAGCATCAGCAGTAGGGAATAATAAAATAAAAATGACAAAAAAACAAAACAAGTGACAAAAAAAAGACGGCTTTAAAAAAAATAGACAATAATGTAAACATATTTTAATTTTCCTAAAAAACTAATTAATAAAAATAAATAAATAAAAAACAGTTTAACTTTGCTCCTAACTTGAAATCTGTTTGAAACTAAGTACTGAACACGTGCAAAGACAGGCAACAATTTATTAGTGAACTGTTGCGATATAACAATAACTCTTCACCTCAGTTGTCAAGATTTTTTGGGCCTGGGGTGAAAAGGCACGAGTTGGCCCTCCCCTACAATATTTCTGTAAACATTTTGCTTTTATGTAGTTTGAAGCTTGAAAGCCAATTTCCACTCCACTTAGTTTCGTGCCTGACTGCAGAAATCATGCATATTTCTGTGGGGCGTGTCGTGCCTTGAATTCAAGTGGGATTCATTGTTATTATTATTATTATATATTATTATATGTAACTTAAAAGAATGGATCGACCACGCCCGGACCCAGCGAGAAGCTCCTGCCGCCAACCGGCTTCCCAAGCACAATCAGCCTGCTGACTAACCCCGTTCCCTCTGCGTAGGTTCTGCTTTTTTGCCTGGTACGTTTCGTCCGTGTCCCCCTCATCTGTTTTAGCGTGTTTACAGAGTTCACCACCTCGTTTTTCATCTCAGTTTTTTTCTTGATGATTCAGATTTTGATCTCACAGCAATTTACACTTAATTAGACGGTTTTGATTTGGACACTAGTTTTTTTTCACACAGCAGTTCCCCCGGTGCACTTCCGTATGACACAATTTTGCCACCTCATGTTTTTGTTGACCCCGAGTGTGATTTAGATTCCAATCCAGAGTACGAGTGTGAAGTGAGCGAGTGCCCCGATTTTGGTTTGAGTGTGAGTGAAATCTTTTATGTTTTTTTGTTTTCATCTCCCCCTTCGTCACATCATTTAGAACCTGTTTCCACGTTATGTCGCTCCCCACCACCCCGTTCCCATGCAACTGTCTCAGTCACGAACCAAGCTGCAGCCCCCGGCCGTGTCGCCTGTGTTACTGCAGCCCCAAGCCACGGATTCTCGTCCGCTGCAGCCCCAAATCCGCGTCCCGGCTCCACGGCAGCCTCTAATCCCCTCGCCTGTTCCTCGGCAGCCCCCGTCACATCGCCTCAACCACGACAGTTTCGGACCCCTGTTCCTGTGGTGTGATTTAAAATAATTATTCTATCGATTTTCACAAGGACGTGCCAGTAGTTTTTTTTTTTTTTTTTACGTTTTCGGTCATGGTTAAGGTTTAATTTGGGTTTAGTTTTGATTTTGTTATGTTTCTGTCATGATCTGTTGTGTTCGGTTTGTCCTTGTGTGTGTCCCTTAGTCCTGTTAAGTGTAATCCTGCCCTTCCTTGCATCAACCAATCAGGGCCCTCAGCCACTCTTGTCTTGCTCAGGTGTGTCTCATTTTGTCATTAGTGTCTGTGTATATAGTCTCATCTCCCGTCTCTGCGTCGATCCATTGTTGTTTCCCCCGTCATGTTGCTGTTTTTTGCCTTGTCATCCCCGCACCACGTCTCGCATGGCTTGCTTTTTGGAGTTTGCTTTTGTTTTTTTGTTAATTCAAATCCCATTTGGACTTCTCTGCCTCCTCACCCTGCTTCTTCACATTTGGGTCCACAATCACAGCTCAAACTTAACACTCATGTCCATGTGAGTGAGACAACAATGTTGCAAAAAAAAAAAGACATGCTGACAGGATCTGAGCCCTTTGAGTCCACTTTATTGATACAGCTGTGCAGTCACATAGCATGGTGGCACGTGCGCGGCCGCGATGAAACAGTGGCGCACACACACCTGCATGCACACATTCTCACTCTGTCATTCCATGAAGAGATTTGGTGGACTGTTTGGCATTCATCTTGTGATTTGGAAATCAATCAACATTAATCAAACATCGTCGTTAAAATTACCTCACTCATTTGTCAGTAACCAACAAAAAATGGTTAAACAGTATCTGATTTTTTTCCTCGTCATTGACATGTATGTATGTTAGCATTAAGCTAAGGAGACTTTCCGAAAGCAAAACTTTAGTGGTGCAATTATTTTTGTTTTATGTGAAATTTAACAGTTAACTGCTACCATAACACTCGTATCTCACTCGCAAGCAGGCTTGGAGAGTAACGGAATACATGTACCGCCGTTACGTAATCAGAATACCATTTTTTTTTTTTTACTGTATTCTGTTACAGTTACATGAAAAAACATGTCATCAGACTATAGGTACATTTATTAAAATGGGGATTACTTTGAGGGATTACTACAATTTCTATGATGAGAGTGCGAAACAGAGCGAGGGTGAGAGAGAGAGAGAGACAGAGCAAGAGAGCGCGCGTGCATGCCCGCGCAAGTGGTACCGCTGCTACATGTCGGGGAGGTGGGGAGAAAACAAACTGACTAGTTGTGTCCTCCACACGCGGGCAGTTTGAAAAAGCTTCACGGACGGGAGGAGGCAATGGCGACCGGTATTCACTGTTTGGAACTAACGGCTTGTTGAAGGAGCGAAAGTTTGAGCTGAGAGTCCAGCGGCATGCTACGCGCTGTAGCTTCTTGCTAGCTAGCCCGCTAGCCTTCAACCACAATGCAAGTTACACCTTCCAAACAAATCTTCCTCCCACCAATTCACTATTTAAACATCATACACAACATAAACACGGCTAAACTTGTGACTGGGATAAAAGTTCATTTTGCAGTTGATGTCACACATTGTCATCCTCATTGGATGACTATCAATCTATCTAAACTGTGAGGTTTGGTTGATTTCAGTGACAGTTCGAAAACAGCATATGGCCTTCAATCAATCAATCAATCAATCGCCTACATGCTTTTTAATTACACAAGGATTTTTGCTATCTGTAGGCTGCTCGGGTCCCTATCACCCCCCGCAAATAGCAGGGGCATATTGTATAGAATATATATGTTGTGGTGATATTTATTTATATTTTGTCTTCATGAGCATACTCGGCATTGGAGTAATCCAAAAGTAATCCAATGTAATCAAGTTACATTACTTTAATATTATGGTACTTGGATTACGTTACCAAATAATTTTTTTAGCAGGTAACGGAATACATGTTAAAAGTAACCCTCCCAACCCTGCTCGCAAGTAAAAGCAAAAAAATCATCCAAGTGACGGCCTGCATTGAAAAACTCGTAAGTTGGGGCACTCGTATCGCAAAGCGTGACTATGTTGGATTTTGTGTTGCTCTTCGAAGCGACACAGATGACAATCATGTAAAAGACCCTGTATTTAACAGTCAAAATGCCTAGAAAGTAAAAAACTGAAAGGCACAAAATGTCATGTCTAATATCTGAAATGTTAAGCAGTCCACCACATCTCTATGAACGTACACGCACTCACACAAGCATTCATGCACGCACACACATTCATGCGCAGTCATGTCAGAGCAGGTCACAGTGAGGAGATCAGAAATACACGTTAAGTATTTTCCGGCATATTTTTTTTTAACCTCGCACACTTTTTACATCCACTTGACCCCGAGACGTTCGAGATCGTTTGTCTAAGATGGAGGGGGAGTGAGGAGGGGAGAAACGATGACAAATGGTTACAAAAACGCCACGTGGAGAAGAAATCTGGCTATGATGCAGACAACACCTGCTAAATATGCCGTACAGCAAGAGCATGTATAAGCAGAAACAGGCTACTTGACCATGTCACAAGCAAGTGTTGGTTCTAAACACGTGGAGGAAATTATATAACACACTCACGCTAGTTACAGTTCTAAAAACAAAAAGAAAGAACAAAAAACACATTGTTACAGCACGAGGAAGTTTACAAACAGGTCATACAAACGTGATAAAAGAACCCCCCCCCCCAAAATATCGTAAGAGAATGAAAAAGTGTGGGGTAAATAAGTACAAAAAAAAACAAAAAAAAAAAAACTGGAGAATGCAATGTACAATATACAATATTGAACAAGATGTGGGGAACAAATGAGACAAGATGGGAAAAAAGTAATCCACTATTAAGTAGACTAAACAAAACTACTTAGGAAGGGGGGGGGGAGATAAAAAAACATGGGCAAATGAGATTTTGTTAGTAAAAAAACCATCTAAACTAATTGAATACATTATTTTTTTCAAATGAACAACAAGACAGACATAAAATGGGAAAATGACCCACTAAAGTGGACTAAATTAAAACCGAATGTGGTTTGAAATAAGCAAAACAGACAAAAAATTTTTTTTTTTAAATAGGAAAAAACTTAAAAATGTTAATAAATTAAAAAAAATGTACAAGAGCAAAACAAAATAAAAATGGTTTGTGCCACTGAATAATAAGACAAAATAAAAGTCCAATGAAAAAAAGTGTTACGGCACAAAAAGATCACATAAAACATCAACAGGTTGCAGGAACAATAACAGCTGCTTCCTACGGTGCAGTTACATGTACAGTAAGAGGCACACAGGTAGATCAAAAGAAAAGTAACTTTTCACAGCACGTGGCGTCGCCGCCCTATTATATATATAAGTATATATATATATATATATATATATATATATATATATATATATACTGTATATATGTAGATATTTAAAAAAGCATTAAAAATAATCCACAAGGTTTTCTGTCATCCCTAGAAATCTTCCATTTAAATTCTCCCTTTTTAAATCTATTTTTCTAAAAAAAAAGCACATCCCATGCCAGCATCTTGGCACTGCGGATTTATTCCTAAAATCATATTACACAAGTGCACAATTATGTTAAGAAGGGAACGCAAATACTGCCCATTTGTCTCGCCCTTAACAGCAAGTACACATTTACAATAACAGCTAAAGCGGAGCTTGGTTATTTTACATATGCACAATCAGCAACATTTACATTTTATAGTCGCACAGCGGGGTGAAAAAGCAGGACAGTTAAAAGACGCTTTGCGACGGCACAAAAACATGAAAAGGCATCGAGAAGAACAAACATGAAAATGGAAAAACAACAACAACCCTGTATTATGTTGTTTTAAAAAAGTGTTTTATGTGACGGGTTGTGTTAACGATAGGAACCATTTGAATGAAAAACAAAATTAAGCAAAATTAAGGGTAAAAAAATATACAGGGCGCGCACACACAAAAAAGAACATGAACATTTCCCCATCTTTACAGTTTAAATGTACATTTCACAGAGTTTGAAACTATAGAGAACGACAAATGAAAAGCTGTCAAGCTATCAAGCTATCCAACCAAAAAGGAGAAAAAAAAACCAGGAGAGTGGAGCAATATATCCACTCAAAAACAAAAAGTCACAAAGGAGAGGTGGTGTCAGTCATTTTCGTGTGTTCCTGCAGAGGGCGACAAAGTCCAACTGATTAGCTTCCCCCTCCTATTCCGGTACTTCCAGGCCGGTTCTCATTCCATAGCCAAGTCGGCTGTGTCTAAAACAAAATGGGAAATAAGAGGAGACGTCTATAAATGATGATGCTCAACGAGTAAGTTAAATGTTTGAAATACACCAAAAACAAATTCAACACAATCTGTTCTGTGTTTGGGTGTGAAATACAGTTATTCTTCGCTTAGCGTTGGGGCTGGGGGCATTCAAGATCCATCATGTGAGGTGTATGTATTGTTTTTGTCCACTTGGTGTCCCCATCCTCATGTAGTATCTGTGCCTGTATGTGAGTGAATGCGTGTGACTTCAAAAGGCAGGCACTGTTGAGGGACGTGGAAGACTCAGACAGAGAATGTCAACGACTTCAGAGACGAGAAGAATTTATGTGCAAAACCACATTGTAGCACTTTACGGGTGTGGAGGTTCTACCGTACCTAAAATGTTGGGTTTGGGTTGTTGGCGTCCACTCACCATCAGTCACTGTGTTTTTGGCCTCTTCACTTCCTGGAGAGTCTGCGCTTTCACACAACTCTCCTAAGACATCCAAAAGACCCATGATACTAAATATCGGACTATTTGGATTAAGACTCAAGATGAATAGATACTGCAAATAGGCTGGCAGAGACATTTAGATCACAGTGGTGCCTTGGAATAGAAGTCTACTATGTTTGGTGACCATGCTCATAACTCAAAACACTTGTATGTCAAATGATCTTTCCATATTGAAATGAATGGAAATGCCATTAATCCATTCAAGCACCCCCCCCCCAATTAATTATTAAGTAATTTTAATTAGGAAAAATAGAAAGCACTCAATGATACATGCAAATAGTGAAAACGGATTAAATAAATGCATTGAAGAAAAAAAATCCTGAATAAGCGGGTGAAAAACGTTTTCCATGAAAAATGGGGGGGATATTAAAATATATATATATTTTTTATATTGCGACTAGGAGAATCTACAAGTGCTGAACCACAAGCAAGTGGTGGTCCACTATATTTTACTGTATGAAAACACAGTAAGAACATAAATGCTGTAGAATGTAAATAATTAAACAGTTTGCATAGGATAATTTAATAGTACTTCTTCTACTAATAGTGTAAGAGATTCAGTAAGATGTTGTCATTTTAGTGAGCATAAACAATATATACCTGTCAGTAGTTATCTGTTTGCATGTGTTGCTCCACCATTTGTGTTCAAATATCCATTACTTAAAGGGTTATAAAAGCACAACAGTCGATGCTAACTGTTAGCATGTCAATGATGTTTTTTCATCATATGCTAGCAGGCCATTTTAAGGTAACTTTTGTTGTTTTAAATACACGGTGTTAATTCTCTGTGTTTTATATTTAGTGGGAAACAAAAGCACGGTAGAGGTGCCAAAATGATTCAATTATCAAATTAATTGACAACTATTTGAATACTGTAATTGAGTAATCATTTACAGGGCTCCAGACTAACTTTGTTTTTTTACTAGGAGTGCAAACTTGAAATTTTACGGCCCCAAGTATAAGATTTTAGAGGCACACACTATAGATCCCACTAATTTTCACTATAGTACTAACAAAGAGGCTATTCAGTAGTAGTAGAAGTATGATAGCCCAAAAAAAAAAAGTTAACTTACTGGTTTCACTGGCAAGAGTAGATGAAAATTAGTTGCGCTATGTCAAATTTTAGGTAGAAAATGTCAGATTTCGGGGCAGTCTGGAGCCCTGGTTTAGAGCCATTGTTTAACTTAAAATTGTCCAAATCTTCTGATTTCAACCTCTCAAAAAGAACAACCAATTCTAAAAATATTCGCTTGTGACTGCCTTGGCTAATGAACCACATGCTGCTTCACCCAGTCTAAAGACAGACATGAGTACCGTTCTGCAGCGAGGGACTCTTTTGTGCGGCGTCCCCAGGCAGCGGTGGTGGTGCCGCGTCACCAGCATCAGGCTTTGAGTCCGCCTCCTGGTCTCCGGCTTCCTGTTGGCTGTCTTTAGGCTCCTCCTCCGAGTCGGCGCGGTTCTCCTGAGGCTCCATGGCGTCTTCCCGCTGGGGTCGCTCCTCTGCCTCCCTTTTGGCTCGCTCCTCCGCCTCTGAGGTTACACATGGGACATGACACGGCGGCAGGTTAGAGAATGTGTTGGTTACCTCCGTCATCGGCCGTTTTGTGGATGTTTGTTTGTTTGCTGCTGGTATAAAGTATACACATTATCCAAATGATCAGAAAATGACTCAATTTCTTACATGTATTATTGATCACATTTTAATGCCTTATAAATAAAGATGTCATGAGGATAAGCAGTTCAGATAATGGTCGATGGATAATATAAAGCGGTGATTCTCCAAGCGTACCATCAGCGTTAAGCCGGAATATGCGAAAAAATCACTTAATTGAATACAAATGAAATGCACAACACTTAAAACATAAAACTCAAACATAGTACAATAAAGTAGATTTTCTTTTAATCCAATACAGTACATTTTTTACTTTTCACGTATATAACATATAACAAACAGATAATTTTTTTTAGTGCAGTATCTTTGATTTGCATTTAATTAATTTTTAACATTTACATTGAATCATCATTTACGAGCCGTTTTATTTATTTTCTGATAATGAAGCGCATTGTTAATGTTCAAACTGTGCATACTCTTACAGTGGCTTACAATAATACAGGTATACTTTTTAGGAAAAAAAACACTGCATTATTTTTCATGAAATCTTAAGTTACTCGATCTTAATGTTGGCGGTACAGTAGTTGGATAGCTAAGTATTTTTCAAGGTTGTACATAGTTGGTGTCAAAAGTTTGAGAAACACTGATATAAAGTACTGCAAAAGACGTATTATGGACATTAAAAAAAATAACACTGGGAAAAATTGGAAAAAATTGAATATAATTTTTTTTTTTAGAGAAAGAAGTTGACCAAGGTGAGTAGGTGATCCATTATAGAATATTAAATTAATAAAAAGAAATGAAAACAATTGAAAAACAAGGCCCACTATATAAGACACTTACGACAAGACAATTACTTACCTTCATTAAAAACATAGCCAAGGACGAACTGGCAACATTTTGGTAGGTATCTGGACACGTTTTCATGGATTATAATGTACTGTATTGAATTATTATTTCTGGATAAATTAATCTATAATAACATAAATGATTGTGCCTAAAATATATTTAAAAAACTGTAGATTTTAAAAACTGTCAACATTTTTGAACGATTCTGAATGGAATTTTTGTTTTGAAAAATATTAAACAAAGTAAGCCATTATATAATATGACAAAAAAAAGGGAATAGATGACAGCAATTAAACAATCAAAACAGAAAAGTGGACATTTCAATTCAATCATTATTACTTTATATCAACTAGTGAATTTAACAATGCATTAAAAAAAACATTCTCACAAATACATAATAAAATCATATATAGTATAATTCCGTTATTTCTTAATGACTAATGTCTGAATGCCAAGGCAAAAGTCAGACAAATGCAAGAGGTGGGTGTTAAATTTGCTGCTAATCCAAATGATCGAATAAGAGCAAATGTCCAGAGCTCAGTCGGTCCCAGATGCAAAACCAATAAATGTCAGGTTGCTTTTTAATGAGCGGGAAGTAAACAGAAGTTATTTGAAATAAGGCTTAGGATTTGTATTCATGCCAACCTTGGAGCTGTGCCAAGTCGAAAAACGAGTGTGTGGAACGTGTGGGTGAGCACAGATGCTACGCATGCAAATACGAAACATGCAAGTAACGTAGAGTTTTCAAGTCCTTCAAGGTGGACTGAAAGTTTTGTACAGTGGCGCCTTGAGATGTGAGCTGAATCTCAAATCATCAAATTATGTAGATTTTAATGAGTAAAAATAGCACTCTATAAATGTAGGTACTGTATTAAAAACAGACCGTAATGACATAATTAAACACAACAAAAAATATTTTTTATTACACAGCATCAACTGAAAGGCCATTGTGTGTTCTTTTTGGTGTGCCCGCCTTTGGGTCCCACAAACGGATGGGAGACGACCACTCTACCACTGAGCCATGCCGCCTCAAATGTAGCTATTGTGTGTATCATGTTTAGCGTGGCAATAAACTTTAAGTTGCATTAAAAAAAACTTGAATCCTTTTTGAAGTGCTGTTCACTATTTGCCAAACAGCTGCTATTGTGAAGTGAGTGGAAATGAGTTCACTGCCACCATAATGTCAAGTCTGCTCACAAAAAAAAAAAAAAAGCAACTTGGATTTTGAAAAAGTTCCCCGCCGATCATAAAGCATTTGCAGATGTATTTTTTTTCTTCCAAAGAAGACAGTGTTGCACCTTTGGTTGCCTGCGCTTTCCAGCGCTCCCTGTTCTGGTAGACCTCCTCGTTCCACAGCGCCTTAAAGTTCTTCATGTCCACGGCCAGCAGGGGGCTCTGGCCCGACGAGCAGCTGTCGGAGGCTATGCTCTTCACGCTGTGCCTCTTGGCCTCCTCCGAGCTAATACTGTTCAGACTGCGTGCAAAGATAAAGGAGAAGAGTTCACAGCACTGACAACTATTGCACATTTTTACCGTGTTAGGCCAATTCCAATTTTGTGACATTGAAAGTTGGGCATAGAGCCACATGGTGCTTCACTAAGTAAATTTGTGGGTGTGAGAAGTAACAGTGTCCAACTTGGATCATTTCCTTTTAACTTGCGATTAGAGGAAATCAGTATCGTCATCTTCATACCCCCCCCCCCCCCCAACATCAATAGAATAGATGAGTAAAGCGTCCCATCATGTGACAGCTCTGTGATGGGATTAGAGAAGACAGGACGTCACTGAAGTCATCGGCATTCATCCTTCGGGGAAGGGGAACGTGTGAAGAGGCGTGAGGCAAAGCAACCCATCCACCGTGTGTTGAGATGATTCATTTTGGACTCGACGCGTCGGTCTGAGCGATGAGAGGCGAGCGAATACGACCAGACGGTTACAGATAACCGAAAGCGTCAATACGCGGCGAGAGGGAAGATAAAGAGGTCTGACGCGCTTCAGCCCATCAGGTGAGCAGAAATCCCAACGGTTGTGTGAGATTTATGCTCAGTTAGCGCACTGATAAGCAGGCTGATATTGATGTAAAGGCTGAAGGGAGGCTTAATACGCACTTTACATAGACAAACTTTTTCATTAACACTCTCTAGATAGTTGTTAGTCGTTAATATAGATTTTTCTGGGGGTGGGGGAGTGGCCAGTGTATTCATGTGGTTCCAGTTCTTGAAACCAATCAATCTTAACCAAGGTAAATGTAGGCTCTGGATAAAGCTGGATAAATGCTGTTGTCCAGGGTTTAAAGCAAAAAAATTATAATCCTGAGCCTGAATTAATTTATTTTATTTACTTACCTACTTGTGTTTTTTTATTGACTTATTCATTTACCCACTTAAGATAATTATTATTTTATTTGGTGTTGTTTATGTTTTACCCGTCTTTATTCAATGACTGATTTTTACTCCATGTACAGCACTTTGTATGAAATGAAATTCCGAGTTGAGTAGTTGGTCTGTGAGATAAAGTGACGTCAGAACCACGGTTGTGTTTTTGTTGACCGTCAACTGCACAATTGAGTGAGCTCAGTTTATTAAACTGATCTCTAGGAACGGCAACTGTGTCCGGCTGTCAGCAACAAAGTGTGCAATCGTTACGTCGATTAGAATGCCTTTAAAAAGTAGTCCGATGACTTTAGCTGCGGCCACTAGCACCGTTAGCACGCTAACACTGTAGACGCCCTAAACACTGGCAACAGGCACCGTGCAATACAATGTCAGTGTAATTAAGTCTTTTTTAATGCCCTTAATTGGCGATCAAAAGTGATTTCTGTACAAAGTTGTTTTATTGACTTTGATCGCAATTGTTTACGCCGGCAATAAGAACGGCAGACACACGTTCTGCAGGACGAGTCAAGTCATACGTTGCGCCGCGACTGGCAAAACGCTCCCGGGAAAAACTTCAAAATAAATGCGTCCATTGGCATTGCGCTCCACATATTACTTGGTATGGGAAGGTTTATTTTGAAGTTGGCCTTCCCTCGCATTGGCGGTGTTTTGCCAGCCGTGTCAAATATTCCCCACATTTATTTGCTTACTTTGCTGGATTTGTCATTGCGCTAGTGGCTCTTACGCCGGAAATCCGGCTAAGTGCTGGAGTACTTTAAGCCCTGTGTTGACTGTATAATCATTAACACTCTCAAAAATGTATTATTGCTTTGGTTGAAAGGGCTAGCCGCATGGTAATTTCATTCCCTAAGAAATGGCCAACCAATCAAATCTAATGAAGGCTCTTGATTAAGCTATGCAACTATCCACAAAGTCTTTGAATTCCTTAAAAAATAACATCTAACCCTTAGAGATGGAGGCTTTGGCAGAGGCTAAAATTCCCTTTGAAAAAAATTGTCAAAAATGAAAGGTTCTAGTTGAAGCTATGTGGCTGCCCATCGTTATTTCAATCCCTCAAAAATGGCCACAAATCTAATTTAATGCAGGCCATGAGGCCATCCATACAGTCATTTGAATGCCTCAAGTATTGAATCCAACCCAGATGAATTACAATATTTTGACAAAGCTATGCACCCATTCAATATAGTATTTCAGTTAATCTAAAATCAAATCTATCCCAGATAATGTAAAATGAGATTGCATCTCTCATGAATAGAAACAAAAATAACGTCTATTGCAAGGTCTGGATTGAGCTGTACAGCGCTTTGTGACAGCAAAAGCTGTTTGAAAGCGCTATATAAATAAAGATGACTTGACTGGACCCTACTATATGGCAATCCACATAGTAGTTTGGAATCTCCCGTAAATCTAATCCAACCCAGATGAATTCAGGTCCTGGATAAAGCGATGTGATCCTAAAAAAAATTCAAAATTAACAGAAGGCTCTGGATGAAGCTATGCAGCCATCCATGGTGATTCCAATCCTTCAAAAGTGACATTAATGAATATTTTTCAATGAGTAGTGTTGTGCTGAATGAAAAGTGAGGACAATGACATGCAACAGAAACGGACGTGCCTATGGTGCAACGTGTACATTTTTCTTTGTTATTGGATTTACTGCTCTTGCATGAAGACCCCATAAACTGGTTACCCGCTTTTGGCACAGAGCCCACCTGGAGCGGCGGAAACCCGAGTGCGAAGCCTCGTCGATGAGCGGCGTGACGATGCGCTCCATCATGTCGCTCATTACGGTGAAGGTGGGCACCACGATGAAGTCGATGAAACCTGTGCAAACACATTTACAGGTTCGCAGTGAGCAGGTTTTACATGCTCGCTTCAGAATATTAGATGCTTTGTATTTGTACTAGAGGTGTCAAAATTAGTGCGTTAATTTTGAGTTCCTTTAACGCCGTTAATTTAAAAAAAATTGATTAACTCATTCACTCCCAGCCATTTTCACAGAAGCAACCCGCTTCACTCCCGGCTGTTTTACTGGATTTTGACTGATTTTGCAAAGCCCACAGAATATTGTGTTCTATTGCTATAAAAACATGGAACCTACCAAAAGAAACATTAGAATCTCTTCTTTCATCAGGAAAAAAATAATATTCCTATAATCTGTTTCCATTTTGCAGCAATTAGCATTGGAATATAGCTACGTTTCATCATTATTCACAAATCTGTGAATATACAGAAGGGAAAAGAGCTTTTTGCAACATGGCCCTGCATGGTTGATCTCTTATACTCTGTTGCCACTGCTGGCCGTTTTTGCTATTACTACCATTGTTGCATCAAAGCCTTCTGTATGCTCTAGCATAAAAAACATAAGAAACGTATAAATTAGTGATGAACCGAATATTCGGCCACAGAAAATTTTCCGCCGAAAATGGTAAAAATTTGCATTTTCGGCATTCGGCCGCAATAAAATTCAAGCTGAAAGGATGTTGTGGTGACGCAAGCAAAAAAATAAAACAAAAAAAACGCTGCAAGCAAGTGTCTGTTTGAATTAAACACCAAACACGGGAGTGAGTGTCCGCCTAGCCGCTTGCTGGCGTTTGTGAGTACCGGCAGCTTCATTGTGCACTTACCACTATCTCCGGGTGGTGACAGACCTGTACAGGACGCCGTGTGTGACTTTGCAGTCTGTTCCCAAAGCTGATTGGCTGGTGCGAATAAATGTATTTATTTTTAAATGTTGGTGAATATGTGAATGTGCCGATTTTAAGTGCGCCGCATCGTCTCCCGCTCCAATTAGCCTACAAATGCGTCATCCACACCGCCGGTTCGAACTACTGTACATTGACTATAAAGTGCAATTGCACCGCCAGAAAATGCTCAGTTGCTCACCCCACGTTTGGTGTTTAATGTAATATTTGCCAACATGTCTCTGATGTCTGTGGTGTGGACGCATTTCAATTTATATTGTGCTTTGTTAAAATGCCCGTGCTAAATAGGCCTAAATATTTTATAATAATATTATAATTTTATTTAATTCTAATAAATGCAAGGATAATAAACAATTTGCATAATTTTTTTTCGCCGTTTCGGTTTTCGCCCAAGCATTTCTCATTTTCGGTTTCAGCCAAAACATTTCATTTCGGTGCATCCCTAGTATAAATACGTCTTTGGGAGACTTAAAACATTTAAAATAGAACATATTTAGAAGTTTTTGGGAACAAATGAGTTTATTGATTAATGACTGCCCCTTACTTGTTTGTATAGCCTGTACTGGGGGAATTCCAGTCGCAACGCAGCAGAAACATCCACATCAAAATTTAGCACTAATAAATTTAATACAAATGCATATATTTGTGGAGACTGGGGTCAAACTGTATTTTACAAAAAAATGCGCAAAATTTCACAAGTTACTGGACCGGAACTATTCGGAACGGTGCTTCTGTTCCGAAAATATGA
This sequence comes from Leptonotus elevatus, assembly GCF_054856555.1. Classification (NCBI taxonomy): domain Eukaryota; kingdom Metazoa; phylum Chordata; class Actinopteri; order Syngnathiformes; family Syngnathidae; genus Leptonotus; species Leptonotus elevatus. The sequence goes on along the minus strand of NC_141239.1, from coordinate 36,990,480 downwards.
CGGCAACGCAACTGTACCCCCCCCCCCCCCCCAACTGTTAAATAACCTGCCAGGCTGCCACATCGACATCTACTAACGTCAGATTTACATACAAGTGTGAACAATAACAAGTCTAATAAAGTGCTTCTGAATCGGTCCAATATCCTTGTGTAGCGTAATCAGCGTTTCTACCGATATTTCTTATTTATTTATTCGTATTCCACGGATATCTGTCCGCCGGCTCCATGTATGACGAGTTACGCCGATGTGCGTATGAGTGAATGCACAGCGAACCACCACACTCAATTGGATAACAGACTGACACGTGATCAGCATGGATACTTGCTGAGCTCTGATTAGTTCGAATGCACAATGTGTTTTGTTTCTGGAAAATTAACAACTTGTTGAACTGATGCGATAGAAAAAGAAAATGCAACAGAAAATTTACCAGATTCTTTGACCCCTTTTTTTTTTATTATTTATATATAAAAAAAAAAAAAAAAAAAAAAAGATTCTTTGACCCCATACACAAAAAGGAGATGAATGAATGTGTGTTTTTTATTTATTTTAATTTCATTTTATTTTGCTTTGATGGGGAAGTTCAGAAGATCTTCCATGTTAATGTGCACATTTGGACTTATTTATGTTAATTTACTACTATTTGCTACTTATTTATTTCCTTATAATTTAAAACAAGTCAATGTTTTCTTTATCTTCAAAATAAATTTAATTTACATGTGCACAATGTAAGTGTCATTTGGACTTATTTTTGTTAAATTATGTTACTTATTTAAATCCTCATTATTATTTTTTTTAAAGTCCATGTTTACATTATCTTCCATTTTAATGTGCCTCTTATGTTCTTCATTTACATTCTAAAGTAATTCTAATTGAGGTTTTGCATTTAGATGTGAGGAAATAGGGGAAAATATTATTAGGAGATGGAGGTTGGGGTTACTGGTGTTTTCTATTAACGGTTATTTTGCACATCATTGAAAAAATAAAATCAGTTTCTCATGTATGCCTTGTTACAATCATGTTACAGTAGCCTAATGCATGTGTAAGACCTGTTGTGTTTTATTGTGTGTACCGTGTAACTGTACCAGAAGGATTTTATTTCTGCATGATGGTGGTTTGAGGAGCAATTAAACTGAACCCCCCACCCACACAGGGAGTTCCGGCAAGAAATAACCACTTTCATCCCTGATTATAGTATGATATTTATAATGGAATCACCTGTTGTTTTCGTATCCACGAGGGGAATTTATTAGAGGTAGGGCATTCATTTGTTAAAGTGGATGACACACCTGGAGATTAATTGCAGTCTGGTGTCAATACAGCCACTTTTAGATTCTTTATCCCCATCCTTGCTTGAACAACAAAAGCGACGAGCTGTTGCTAGGTCAACTTCCCATAGTGCCGCTATGTTACGCCGTCGGTGCTATTCTCACTCACCTATCTGAGACTGCGCCACCATTGTTGACTTTCGGTCACAGAGCGGTGAGAAGGAAAGGCCGAGCTCCGCTTCTTTGTCCCCCTGGGAAGCACAAGAGTCACTCGTGAAAACCACGCGCTCGCTGCATCGCTCAACAGGCTTGCTGACCTGCTCGGCCCGCCGACTGCCTTTGGGGAACAAACTCGTTTCTTTTTCCCTTTTTGAACACACACGATATAGAGGTGGGAGTTGGCGGTGTGCGCAGAAGCTGTTTATTGACAAAGCGCGTCCCTTGAGGCAAAAGAGCCTTGTGATAACCAACGCAATAACAAAAGGAGCCATACTGGCAACAACAGCGTTTGATAAATGCGTGACTGATCTCTGTTAAGGTTTTTAGTGCTGAAGGCGCACTGTTCATTTGACCTCTACAACTATGATCTTTCTGCCTTATCCTTATTGACAGAACAAATGGCCCGTTGCAATACACTTCATGCATAACAGTAAAGGCAAACATGCAGAATGTTGATGACATAGAAACCATGTAAGTTGCACTATTGCCATGTGTTGCCCTTCCGATACTCATTAAGTCCATTACACTCCTGTTTTTAGATGTCTAAAGACATGCAATAGTCTCGATACGTTCACAAATTAACAACATTTATTGTACACTGCGCTATTGTGTGAAAGCAAAATGGCTGCTTGGTTCTGGCACTTCAGCTCACAGATCCATCAGGGGCATTGCAAAAACATAATGAGGCTCTCTCCAGTGACATTAATGTTAAAGGCAGCTTGAGTGACAAACTATTTGTAAAATAAATAATACAAATGATAATTTAAAAACAAAAAAATAACTCTTAAGACACTAATATGCAGTTGCATTAGTTTTCTTCAGAAAACATGTTTATTAGGGACACATTATGATCCTAACATTTTGGCATTAAAAAAAGATTTTAAAATATTACTGTAGAATGTCATTATATATATATTTTAGAACCAATTATTACAGTATGAACGATAATTTCCAATATTAAGACTCATATCCGTAAAATTCATTGATTGTCAAAAGAAAATATGCATAGACTTGTTTTTGTTTAGTTTGAATACCAAGATCTTTTCTTCCAAACGTTCTATTTTTTTTTTCTTATAACATTTCTTCATTTTCTATTTGTGTATTTCTAGCGTAATATTTACCCCCCCCCCCCCAAAAAATATTTATGTATTTTTAAGCAACATTTTTTTGCATTATATTATTTTCCAATAATTTGTATTTTCTAATAATTTGAACACGATTGCTTTGGTTGTCTTTGTGGAATCTGTATGGTAACTGACATTTCTTTTGACAACATCGTGACGTGACCTTTTCGTGCCTTTCATCTCAGGTTTGAACCATCGTTGACGCCAGCTCAGCAAGCAACAAAGGACTAAATGTGGCTGTGTTTTGCTTGTTTGGCATTTTTCTTGCAACCCTTACCCCGAAAGAATGGGCTGCACCTACCCTGTGCAAAAAATGTGCATCTGTTCTGCTGACGCTCACCTGTCTGAAGAACTCCTCCAGCAGAGAGGTGGTCCAACGGTGGTGAAGGTCCCAACTTTTGGCTGGGTGGCTGATGTCAGCAGTGTGCAGCAGTAAGGACAGGGCTTTGGGCTTGTCAATGCTATAGACAATAAATGTGAGTGTGACATTAATACACCAACAAAAGCATCAACATGCATGTATAAGCAAGTGGATTAGGTATTAATAGTGAGGAAAAAAAAAATCAAGATAAAGTACACACAGCAGAAACCTCAAGAGACGAGACAGCCAATTGGAGATTTGACAGATAATGGCCTTTACAAGATGAAAATGGAACACTATATGCTGGAGCGGGAACAGGAGAAACAATATGAGAGAGCAAGAGAGTTGTGTAACGTAAATGCTAATTGCTCATAGGATGGCAACAGGTTTGCTGTGGGTCACTTAACACTGTTTAGTTGCACTGTTGTGGTTTTTACAATGGGCCTCCAAATGATGCACACTGAAATGGATGCACATTAAATAGGTAAAATAACACAGCCACTTATTCTTGCTTAGAGCATACAATAGTGCTGTAATGGTACAGATTCATATTTGAGGCATATGGAGCTCCCACGTGGAACATTAAATGCCTCATGTCTAATTATGTAAGCAAACACCGTGGACCTCGGCTTCTGGCTACTGGCTAACATACGTCATGGCTCAAGAAACAGCTTCATGCCAATGTGGATTTCAGTACAGCACCAAAAAATAAATAAATAAATAAATAACTAGCATAATACAAATGCAGCACATTTAAACTCCTGGGCTCTTCACATAGATCCAAAGCAAGAATATTATACTATTGGTGTTTTAAAAGCACAACCATTAACACTGTTCAAACATCTACTGTCACACTTGCATTCCTCATTTCCTAAAATGAAGACCAACGACTAATTTTGCACTTTCCTAAAATCAAAAGCAGCTGTGTTTAGAGCCGCGCCTTGTGATATGAGTTAAATTTGTTCCGTGACTACACTGGTAACACAAAACATTTGTATCTCAAATCATCTTTCCCATTTGAGATGGATGGAATTGTCCCCCCATTTTTGTTTGAGGTTCTTTTTTAAAATAAGGATAATAGCACTCTGTAATACTTTATTTCATAAAACCAGAAAGTAAAAAGTACATGATTAAAAAGAATATACACTTAATCAGTTTGTGCATCATGATTCTATGCTACAATCCAATTCATTGTGCTGCTCCTAATGTGGCCGCCGGGAGGCAGTGCAATATGATAGTCATAAAGAAATTCATAAATAAAGAATAGTACTTGAACTACTATTGCTTTAAGTCATTCAGTAGGACGCATTTATATTAGTCATTTTCCAGAGAGGATAAATGCTGGATGAACAAAAGCAATGAGAGACAGGTGCGGAAACACAAGGTAAGACTCTGGGAAATTGGAGACACAGTTGGGTAAAAGGCGGAAAACACACCACCTGCACCCTCCAGTTGTTAAAGAGACCAAAATATTGCCTTGACCTGGGATTTGACATTTCTTTCTTAACCACAAAACGACGACAGCAAAGCCTCAAATCCAAATGTATTTCCCATTTAACACGATTACCTGCTTGAGACTAATTGTCTGTTTCACTGGAATACGCTGTGAAGATCATTTCACATTATCGGGCATTACTGGTGCCTGATAACATTAAAACCCTGTCACGCTTGACAAACGGATTCACATGGACACAAACATGGAAAGGAGATGAACAAAAAACACACACGCAAGGTTAAACGCGGGGGGTGAAGAAAGACCGTCTCGCATTTCCCCTCCTCATCCCATTTGCATCAGGCTTGCGGCAGCCGGCCTTGAATCACATTACAGTCCATTCAGCATTACACAGCCAGTGCAATCTCTCTTGTGGATGTGATGGAAGGAGACCCTCCAGTCAGCACTCTTTGCGCTCTTGTGTGGCTCTCGCACACACGCACGCGCACAAACACACACACACACACACACACACACACACACACACACACACACACACACACACACACACACACACACACACACACACACACACACACACACACACACACGCACGCACGCACGCACGCACACGCACGCACACACACGCACACACACACGCGCACACACACACACGCACACACACACACGCACGCACGCACGCACGCACACACACACAAGCTGATATGAAGCCATCTCCAATCTGCTATCGGTACTTTTGAAAATGAGACCTCGAAGGTCAACAGGTTCCCCCTACGCCTCCACACCCCTTGACCTTTTCTTATCATCCACCTGCTACACAAGCAGGGATGTCTCATCAGCTCAAATGATTACTCAACTTGACTCCAGCCATGAGATAAGAATAGTTATCAATAATATATTACAGTATTGTATTTAAAGTCCCTATAAAGTGCTAAGAAATGTCAAATTGTAAAACAACCTTGCCAAATAAGTAATAAAAATTGCCAAATTTCAAGTTTATAAAGGCATCAAAATGGTAAAAAAAACAACAACAAGTACTTCTCTACTGTACGTTCTCTAACAAAATATATCTGTTGAAATCTTCCAGTGACTGGAATATGTCCCACGTCGCCAGGCTTTCCACTACCCAACGAGAGGTCTTCCTCCGCTAGTTACTTCCTCGCTTGGTGTTGTGTTGGTGTGTAGGTCCAATAACAGAGACACTTATAATAATAATAAATAATACATTGCATTTATATTGCGCTTTCTCTTTCAGGGAAAGTCAACCATCTAATAAATATGGCGATGCACATCATTCAGCCTGTGGCTCATACTACATGAATTTGAGCATATACCTTTTGCTAGCTATACCTACAATGTTTTGCGTTCCAAACTATTATGACACGATAAAATGTTGGCACTCTCTAGGCATAATTATCAATATACCAACACCGTATATTGCAAAATCCCATAAAAAAACAATCAGCAAAACTACAGATCTCTGCGATATAGCATGGATTTCCACAAACGTCAACTGACCCCTCGGGCTGTTGCAGGAAGTTCTTCATGGCCTTCACCTGCTGGAAGTGGCAGGACATGTCAGTGGCCAGCACCATCTCCACCACCAGAGCGCGCAGCTCTCTGCGAGAAAAAGACAGGACAAAATGAAGTGTCACACACCTCAATGCGGAAAAATAAATAAATATCAAAAAGAATTAAAAGCTTGCTGGAGCAAAAAGCGGACAGCCAGTATAGACTTTGAGAGCTATTTATAAATGTCTTTCTTTGACAGGTTCGGGCTTATGCTATGAAAATTGGATTGCTGCTGTCTACTTTAATATATTATCACAGTTTCACTGAGTACAGAACTGTTGGACCTTGAAAGCACTTGTCATTTCCCACAGAACAAAAAGTGAGTTCACGATGAATGTGTAAGGTGTACATCGAGGTCACGGGCCTGAACTTTTGTATCACTTTGTCATAGTATTTTTGGCGCAGCAGTAACTTGAATTGAGAGTTTAATGACTTTTGTAACCTTTTTTTTTTTTTTTACCCAGTGAAGTTATAACGTAATTGATGTATAATTATTTCATTATTCCACTCCACTGCCAGACCAAATAATATGAATCAAGAAATGTAACACTATGCTGTATACAAATACAAAGAAATAAACTAGCTTTATGATGTTTAATTAGTAGGTTGCAACAAACAGACTCAGCAACAACTGTAGTCTTGAGTGCCTTCAAAGTGGAAGTCAATAATATACGTTACCTCACTGGTCTAAACATGACATTCTAATTAATATTACGTTTTTGGAATATGAGTTATGAAGCAAAATCCAGCTGTTTTTATCCTTTTCAGGTAACAACCAATCACCGCGCAGCTTCAAAAAACAGGTGAGCTCTGATTGGTTGTTGCCTGGGCCCTGAGCAACGTTGATGTCATCTTCATGTGACAGCAAATGGCAAAATGGCCGCCTCCTGAGATGGATAAAAACGGCTGGATTTTGCTGCTTAACTCATATTCCACTAATGCAATATTAACCAAAACACCATATTTAGAGTAGTGGGGCTGCATAGAACATATTATTGTACCCCCCCCAAAAAATTTTTGGGGGGGGGGGGGTGGTGACTTCCCTTTTAAGGGGTGTGACCTTGTGAGTGATGTCAAAACACTGCAGTTTAGTCTAGCAGCTCGCGACTGTCTCGTTCAGCTGAAGGTGCCCCCCCACCCCCACTTCACTCGAGTGGTGACGTGTCCAACGCTTACTCGAAACACGAAGCCAAAAAAATACCTGCTCATCACTAAAAAAACTTTTAAGTTGGATTTCCCTCCCTCTCCTTTGCCCTGACCTCCAGTCATCCTTAGAGAGGTTGTACAGGATGTTCATCTCGTCGTCGTCCTGCAGCAGGCGGTATGCCGCGCTCACGTGGTGGCTCTCCAGCACCGAGCGGTCGTTGTACAGGATAGCCGTGTCGGACCTGGGAGGAGGCCAAGCAAATAGTCCATTACGGCGTTTATGACCGTCGGCCACCGACTTATGTCACCGCTTCTCCTTTTAATCAGTATAATTGGAGAGATGGCTTTGATGATATTTGAAACTCATCTCAGGATTTTTCCATTTTTGCTTGTTAGGGAATTTTATCACCCACGTGAAATTAGATTAGTCTAATGTTCAAATGAATGAAGTTAAATTGTGTGAAAATATAATGGACTTCAATTCAGGCTTTTGCTGCCTTAATGGAAATGACTTCAGGATTAGCCGCGGTATTACTGTCGCTGACTTTGTGGCTTTTCTTGAGTTTATTGCTTAATTTCTATTGCGCAGCAGGTTGGTTATCGTGCATGAATTTACAGTTAAGCACAGTTGTATCATGAACTGATGACGAATCTGTACTTCATGATGATGATTTGTGTTGATTAGTTAAATACTTTTGCTGCTTAATGTATGACTAACTGGCGGGTGGAACGACTGCATCGATGGTGAGAATTATGTTGGTTTATGTGTTTTACATTTAGCAAATCAAGTGTGCCACCACTCTGTGACACTTCTGCAAGTGTAACCTATTTTGACTCAATGTATTTATTTCTATAGTGCAAGAATAACTGGCAGGATGAGCACTTTTTACTTGAGCATCACTTAATGGTACGACATTGCATAAGTGCAACTTTCCTAACTTTGAGTCTTACTTTTGAATTAATGTGACTCTGTTATACAAAGTAGTGGTTATCATTAATCATACTCAGAACAAAACGATTGCATAGTTTATAAGACACATCTATGCGTCAAGCTTGAGAGTAGTTTGAACTCATCCATTCTTCATACTACAATTCTGCATTACTATAACCTTCCTGTCTTTGACGCTAATTTTAAGTCATTCTGCTTATTTCTTTGATGAAGGAGGTGAGGGTTATCATTAATCACCCCCCCCCCCCAAAAAAAAAGTTAAAGTAGCAATTGCATTTCTTTGAATGCCCTTCCCTTATACAGTGAAATAAGTAGGTTTTTTACAGGCTGTGGAGCTCATTTGGTCTCTTGTCCTTCCTCTTATGTTATTGCTGCACCAGCACCCGCATGTGTAAAGGCCCCTGTCGCCTTCGTAAATTAGGGCATCGATCTCGGAGTCAAGAGCTGAGCGCTTTTGATTTTATGATCCATTACCTCGTCTGAATGTGGAAGTTGTTTGTAGTCCCCGTGTGCTCGTAGTCGTGCACGGCCGCGGCAAAGATCATGGCAAAGATCTCCAGCTCAGTTAACCAATGCTGGGGGGAAAATGAAGACAAGAAGGAGGGAAGGAGGGGAGGTGGTGTGGGGTGGGGGGGGGGGGGTACAATGGAAAGGGCAGCCATGAATGAGAAAGAATGCACAGAGGAGGGAATAATAGACAGGAATTAAGTGATGAGAAATGGGAAGGCAGTGAATGGAAAAGCAAGGAAGGTTGCATTATGAAGATGTGTAGGAGGAAATACATAATGGGTTGGAAACAAATGGGTGATGGGGGGGGGGGCAGAAGAGCAAAATGGAAAGTTTACAGGAGACAAGTTCAATACTAAAAGTTAGGGGTGGGAATCTTTGAATGTCTCACGATTCAATTCGATTCAGATTTTTGGGTGTATAATTCGATTCAGAATCGATTTTTGATTAAGAACGATTTTTGATTCAAAATGATTTGATTGACAATGATTTTTGCTTCAATTTATAGATGTTCAAGGAATCGTAATGATTTACTCCAGTCTGACTCGCTAATGCTAATTAGTGCGCTACTCGCGGCACTTTTATCACTCAAAAGAACGTCTCCACACTGCAAAAAAACCAACTTTTATTGGAATAACTTAATCGTGACTTTTTCCTTCTACTCTCTAATGTGGCTACAACTTAACAGTGTATCAGACCGTGTGGAACCACTCTGCCCCTAAGTGGCAAAATCGGGTACAACATGAACAGCGCTCCCAATAAAGGCACACACAAACACAGGGAAGACAGTATAAAATAATTTAAATAAAATCGATTTTGGGACATTTAAAAAGTATTCTGAATCGTACTAAATGAGAATCGTGATTCTTATAAGAATTATTTTTTTGGCACACCCCTACTAAAAGTGTCATTTTTACATTTAGTTAATGACTGGCCCCATTTAAGTACTTCTTTTTAACTGCACTGTTTTTTAACCGTACCTATGCAGTGGACCCCCGTATATTTGCGATTTGGAACTTAGTGTAAAAGATTATTTTGTTCTTTTACTCACAGCAGCACACCAAATCCCTTATGAATACACTTCATCTACTTCATCTTACCTTGCCATTATATTATGACTGCACCATGATGTGTGAGCGTGCATGTGTGAGCTTTTATTAAGATTTCATGTGGATGTTTGTGTTCCACACACAAGTACACGCACACACCTGTGAGTGGGCATTTTGTTGAAGTGCACTCATGTATGCAGAGGGAATTCAGCTCAATATTGTTGACTAATCAAGAGTGGGGGATGGGAAAGGCATTACGAACAAGAGGGAGCAAGCTGGCCAATATTTGGTGTATTTGCTCGTGGGCCTGCTTTATGAATGACCTGTTGATTGTTGATTTAATGGAGTCTGGATGGCGTGCGGAATGACAAATGCTCTTGTGCGGCTCTCCCAGGAGCCCCGTGGTCACAGCAGTAATGTGGTTTCCTGTGCGAGGCACGGCCCGCAGAAAAGGCAGCATGTCGTCGGCTGTCATGGCCATCTTATTAGGGTGATTAAAGAAAAACACTGTGGAAACGAGGGGTGGCTGGATGGAATTCGGGCATGAGAAGAGGATAGTGCTGTTTTTCTTACATGGAGGAAAAAGTAAATAACATTTCTTCATACTGCGGTGGTGTTATTTGAAAAAGTAAAGGGACCATGATTTAATGCTTTACACTAGAGCCCCACATATTGACATTCGTCGAATATTTTTTGAGAACCTTTGCTTATACATTTTGGAACCTATACTTACTTACTAGAATTCGCTTTAATACTAAGTTTTCAATGAAAAATCATTTTATCGCCCAGCATTACATGCTTTAATGGTCTGTTGATGAGTTATGGATTATTCATTGTCTGTGTTGTTACAGACTACAAAAAAAAAAAAAAAAAATCCAAGCACAGTACCAGTATTGGTTATTTTAAGATTTTTTCTGTTTTAAGTGCTTTGATGACATTTTGTGGCATTTATTGGAAATAAGAAACCCCTCTTAGGAGAAGGGTAAATCATTTGCAGATTTTTTTATTCGCGAGAGGAAATTGCCCATTAGACATACTCACCACCATGCCGGTCTTGAGTAATAAATAATGAACAGTCTGTGTAACATCAGCAGCATGCATCAAGTTGTGGTAAGGGTTTTTATGCTTGCTGTATCCCACTTCCAAGGCCTCAACAAATGACACAACTGCAGAAATCGGTATCTGGAGAACAAAGACAACAAAGTTCATTGAAAAGCTGTGAGCAGCAATGAGCGAGAGCTCAAAACGATAAAGGTATTCGCTAAAAATGGTTGTTATTAATGAAAATGGTTGCCTTTTCGTTCATTGTTGTACATGGGTTCTTGAGACTTTTGTGCTTGTTATGTCCACCGAAAATTGGATGGATGAGTGAAACTGGTGTTGGGGGCAAATTTTCATCATAGCCTTTTTCATGGCGAATCCTGGTGCATTGATTTGATGCCATGCTCGACTTACATTAGATGGCATAGGCAAAAAAAGTTTCACTATTTAGCGTCACCCAACTGTCTAGGATAGATGATACTAATTGGGGCTTCCTGTGGAATCTGCCAAGAATGGCTCAAAACCAAAATGGCCACCTTCTTATTCAATCTCATGCATGGCTCCTTGAGACTTTTTCAGTTGTTCTGCTATGATAGACGTCCACCAATTTCTTCAAAATGATCATTAAACTTAGATGCCATGTGTTGTCCATATTAGATGTTTTGCAAATTAGCATCGTCCATCCATCAAGGATACTTGCTTCTTTTGTTTTGAGCACTGGAATTGACCCTAAATGGCCTCTTCAAATCTTTTTCCTGTTCAATTTCGGGCATGGATTGGTAGACTTTTTCTGTATCCTGACATAATCAACATGTCTGGTGAAACTGGTGTTGGGGGCTGATTGTTTTCTAACCTTCGAGTGAGGATCGGATGGTTGCGTTTAGGACCCCAACAAGCCATACATTTTCACAATTTCACCAGAATACCCCAAAAGTCTTCCTCACCATTTAAGAGCACTCTTGGTTTGAAATAGAAAATGTGATGGAAATCTGAGGAAACCTTAGTTGCGATTTGACTTTGTCGAATGCCTGGAAATGGCCAAAATGGCCCTAAAAATAGCCGCTTCCAACCAAAATGGCAGACATCCTAAATGCATTGTGGTTTTTTTTCTTTTTCACGTCTACTCATGAGAGGCCGACCGAATGTTATGTTGTTACTAGGTGACACAGAAAAATGAATTTCCTGATTTATATGGCTGGTACATAAATCATGTAATAGACTGTTGCCCCACAGCAACCAACACCGGTGCCGTAAAAAGGATTGTGCATCATTCGGACTGTGATTACATATTCATGCAAGCTTCATTGCCTCAATCATTTACACTCACGTACTGTCACTATTTGAATTGCAGTGTCTTTCAGCTATTAGGCAGAGTAAAAAATTAGCTTCACAGATCTAAAGTAGTGTGTCCAAGACCCCACATAATACAGTCAGTTCTGCACTCTACAGAGAGAGAGAGAGAGAGAGAGAGAGAGAGAGAGAGCGAGAGCGAGAGAGAGAGAGAGAGAGAGAGAGAGAGAGAGAGAGAGAGAGAGAGAGAGAGAGATCTTGTTTTTGATCTTTTGTTTTTTACTTGAAGAAATGCCATCTGTTTACTAACACCTGATGACATTATATTTGGTGGGCAACTCGTGGAAAATGAATTAAGTGTGTGATTGCCAATGGCCGCAATCAGGCCAAATATTTTTTTATTTTGCATTATTTGTCTCATAATTTTTTTTTAAATAGTATTTTTAATTGTTGTTTTTTATCTCCCCACATTTCCTAACATTTTTTTTTCTGTTGGCCTATGTTTTCATTTATAATTTTTGGTTTATTTTTACCGTTCTTTTTGCCTAATATTTTGTTATTAGTTTTGGCTATACTTATATTTTTATATTTTATTATTATTATATTATATTATAATTATTATTTATATTTAGTTACACATTCAAAATCATCTTTTTTTAAAGGCTGCATATGGTGAGCAATTAATAAAAAATAAAATTTTCAGGCTGAATATTTATTTCCAGTACTTTTTAAATTTATATTTAAATTTAATACTTTTTTAATGTAATATTTTCTAAATTTCTTCTAATATTTTGTACAAAACTTTTACACTTGACTTTATTGATCACCTTGGGATGACTCCCTCAGGGAAACGTCACACAGATGAAGAAAAAAATAAATAATACAAAATTACAAAATTTAAAAATTTACAAAAATTTTAAATTTACAAAATTACAAAAATTTAAATGTATAAATACGTACATTTTAAATATGTAGCATTTTTGGTATATTTTGTCTTGTACTTTTGTCTGATATTTTTGGGATTATTTCATATGATTAAAATTGTTCAATTAAATAAAAATTTGACAAAGTATTTTTTTCAAACCCTAAAACAACTAATGATGTCATATCTGGTGATTATCTCATAGAAAGTGAATTTTGGTGTATGTTCACCGCTATTTTATCCTTAACATGTATTTTAATGAGTTGGGGAAAATTCATAAATTTTTTTCCTTGTCTTTTTTTCATCCAGTATTTTTGGATTTACCCCAATTTTTTCTGTATTATTGTTCCATTTTTCTTTCTTCTTTTCTATTTTAATTAAGCAGACAAAAAGTGTGTGCTGTATCTTTACCTTGAACCGGCTGATGAGGTCGTATCTGGTGAGCAACTCGTAGAAAATGAATTTAAGTGCGTGATCGCCGCTGGCCTCATTCAGAGCGAACACGTCAAATGACCACTTGTCCACATTCTGTGTGGGAGAAGAAAAAAAGTGTTGTACTCTTTTTTTTCATAAATTTCAAATTTGAGGTAACTGAACATTGCTGTCAGGTGGACTCACTGTATCTCCAAAATGACTACTTTTCTGGAAATATATATATTTTTTAATTGGTGCTTCAGTTACTCAACACCGCTTTGTCCAAGTTATAGCTTATACTGCCCTCATACATCATTGCGCACTTAACATCAACATCACCACATATCACGTTCAGTCGCTAATTTAATATGCTAAAAATTCGACAATTAATGGTCAGTGATTACTATTATAGGATATATCGTCAACCCCAACTGTCCAAATAAAATAATGACGTGTAATACTAATCGGTGAAAATGAATCTGCATGAAATCTACATGTGGCTGATTGATTCATTCTGCACCAAAGAATTAGTGATCAATTTGACCAAAATAGGCCTTCGAAAATGCATCTTACCTAATTATTTTCGCTTGTTATTGTTACAAAACAAAACAAAACAAGATTTTCAACCTGGCGACAATTATGCTATCCAGCTCCACAGGGTGAGGCAAAAGGTGCACGGGAGTTTTATAACACTTCTCAAGACTGTTAAGTGCTCAACGGGTCTGCTTAATCCAAGCCTTGTGTGCAAAATGTGCGATTCCTTAACTGCTTGTGCTTATTTTTGGAGGGCATGTGTTAATACCTTAAGCGCAGATATAACGGTAGGGGGGTAGCTTAGTCCCACCAAATTGGAGGTGCGTCGGTACATCCTGTTTGGGTGAGATAAAACACACCGCTGTGCGTAAACACAAGTCGCCCCAAACAATAATACGACACTTTCACAGAAAAACACAAAGTGCAGTTACTGCCATTCTTACTGTTTTTCATTTGCTTGTTTTGTAATGTTACATGCAGCACATTTAAGTTTACGTGAGGCATAACAAAGCTGCATGTGGCCCAACACTCAAACGCGACTGTAGTCAAAATGGGAAAACCAACGCAATGAAGCTGATGTACAGTAAATAACAGGGGTGCAACAGTATACAAGGGTGTATTAATACGTTTCGGTAAGGCATGTTCGGTTCGGCCCACTTGCGTACCGTTCTTCGTGTATTTTTCCCTCATTAAGTTTATGCGCCACGGAGCTAAAGTTAGTAAGCATGGTTTCACACGGATGTTATTGACTGGTGGGGGTAGCAATGCACATCCCATGCCTAGTCTGCCGGAAATGAAAGTAGAAGAAGATGTAATTGAGTGTCGCCACCTGTTAGAAGAGGGAGGCACAGACGACGAGACAGCACAGCATGCAAGTGGTATCGTTATGGCAAAAGCAAATAAGCCGGAGCTCGAAGTGTTTTTTGTACCGAAAAAATACCGAACCGAAGACTCCAAGAAACTGAACGGAAATGTGTTTTTGTGTACCGTGACACCCCTAGTAAATAAGTACACACAGCAGGTAGGACAGAAGCATAGAAACACGGAGTAATTGAAGACCCCTCCCCCACTAAAAAGTTTACAATTGACTATATTCAAAATGTTAAACCGTAAATCTTGTACTGTATACCTCAAACCACGATTCCAAAACAATTCAAAATCCTTTCAAACTCATCTTGTAACATTACCCCTGAAAATAAATGGCTCGTGATTTGCTTTTGTAAAAAAACAAAAACAAACCCAAACTATAATATTTATAATGTATAAAAAACGAGTAGTAGTAGTAGTCAAATAGAATGTAAAGACACAGTTTGTGCATCATGATTTAATGCTGCAAATGAATGGATTGTGCTGCTCTTTCTGGTGTGCCCGCCTTGGCCACTGTGTGGCAGTATAGTACTACAGTCATGGAGACACAAACGAAGAAGATAGCACTTCTATGACTCCTACTGTAAGTGACTCAGTAAGATGCTGCAACATTATTTTTCGGAAATTATAAAGAATATATGCCTGTGAGAATTGTTATATCATCTGTCAAAATGTGCTGGTTCACCATTGATCAAAAGCATGTTGCTTCTAAAACGGCAACTATCGATGCTAATCGTTAGCTTGCCAATGGAATTTTGTGTTGTTTGTTAGCATTACACCAGCAGAAGTTCTGAAGGCAAAGTGTGGTTGCTTTAAATACAGAACGTGCAATTCTCTTTGTTTGATGTTTAGGTTAACAGCAAACTTCAACTGGGAGTGGCATTAAACAGCTTGAAGCTTCTTTTGATGAATTCTTCTGAAGTGTGTAATGAGCAGAGGTGGGCAACGCAAGTTTGTGCTCGCAAGTCCAAATAATGGCGCCAAAGCAATACTTTCATATTAGACATGGTTTGGGTGGGTGTTTTTTTACAGCAACATGAAGGATAGGTTTATTACAAAAAAATAAAAGAAAGAAAACCAATACATGAATGTCATATATGCCGAGGAAAACTTTGAACTGTATTTTACCTCTCAACAAATATTCCAGCCTGGACGGCATGGACAATGCTTCGGAAGCGAGGTTTCTCCTCATTGCGTCGCAGCATGAGGCCCATTTGGCGCGTGAAGGTAGAGGCCAGCCAGTCGCGCACTTCCGACGGTACCGACTCAGACTGGATGTCGCTGAGCTCATCCTCTGTGTCCACCAAACGCCTGAAAAGTGAAGGGGGAGGGCAAAATTCAGCTAGCCGCAGTCTGACAAGGGGATCAAAACCAAATCCTAGTGATGTCCATCAAATGTCATCGCATATTACATAACGTGGCTTCTTAAAATTCCATAATGTGCTGTTCAAATCCAATTTTGTGACAGCATTCTCGCCAGTGTTTTGCTTGACGTGTACCATTAAAGCCTCTGAACCAAGCACAATTTGTGATAGCAAGGCCACAGTGCCCGCATCACAGGTGGTGGTGCAGCCCTATGGTCCTACGGTTTCATCAACCGCAGATCCCGGCCAGGGTGGTTGTGCTATTGCCGGCCCTAATCTGCTTGGATCCACATGCCAGAAGTTTACATAATTTCATAATCCTGGACATATCTCGTACTCTGGATCTGCAGGCAACTGACATACACCGACACATTCTCTCACCTACGCTGGCCCCACATCAGGGATGAAACATTTTAAAAATCATAACAATTTAAGGATTATCGTTTCAAGATGTAATTATTGTTATTACTGTATTTTGCTGGTCTCTGACACTGGTAGTCATGCAAGGTGATGATGGAGATATTTTTCATTCCATTTCTTTACATTAATTTTAATTTAGGAATGTGTATTATTTTGTTCAAAACATTTTTGCCTATTACTTTTTTTTATGATATTTGTGTATTTGTAATATGTTCGTTTAATGTTTTAGTTTCATTTTACAACATTTTTATTGTAATTAGTTTGTATCTATTTCTAATGTTTTGTACTGTTTGACTAATATGCACACTTGTTTTCTAATATATTTGTATTTTTCTAGTTTTTGTCAAATTTTCTTGAATATTTTTGTCCAATATTTGTCTAATGTTTACAAAATTTTTACGTTCAATATTTAGTAACTCTTGTTAATATTTGTTTTTTTTAACCTAACTGTTTGCATAATTTGTAATAATGTAGTATTCTATCATAATGTATACATAACAATATTTTCTAATGTGTATTTTTCATAAATTTTCTAAAGTCTCTATTTAAAAAAACAAAATAATCTTGTCATATTTATTAATTCCTATATCCTAATATTCATTATCTTACAATAAATATATGGCTTTCCCCCCCAACACATTTTTTTCCTAACATTTATATTAGTGATGCACCGAATATTCGGCCACCGAAAATCTTTGGCTGAAAATGGCAAAAATATTTTCTGCATTCGGCCGAAATAAAATTCAAGTTGAGAAAATATGGCCGAAAGAGGATGTTGTGGTGACGCAAGCAAAAAAACTAAACAAACAAACTCTGCAAGCAAGTGTCCTTGCTGCTCGCTGCAAGTACCGGCAGCTTTATTGTGCACACCGGAGAAGGAGAGGGTCACTTGGTAAACTATTTCGAAAAAGAGAGCAGCACCTTCCTTTTTTTCTTTGATGAAAGCCCCTCGAACGCTTCCACTTTTTCACTTGCATTCTGTTGGCCGTGCTAAATACTTTAGCTAATGCTAGCACTATTGCTATCAACAATTTTAAACAAGTAAACACCACTATCTCCGGGTGACTACAGAGCTGTACAGGACGCCGTGTGTGACTTTGCAGTCCGTTCCCAAAGCCGATTGGCTGGTGCGAAGAAATGGATTTTATTTTTAAACGTTGGTGAATACGTGAATGTGCCGATTTTAAGTGCGCCGTACCGTGTCCTGCTCCAAATAGCCTACAATTGCGTCATCTGCACCGCACGCATCCGTGCCCGCCGGTGCGAATTACTGTACATTGACTATAAAGTGCAATTGCACCGCCAGAAAATGCTCAGTTGCTCACCCCGCGTTTGGTGTTTAATGTACCATTCGCCAACATGTCTCTGATGTCTGTGGTGTGGACGCATTTCAATTTATATTGTGCTTTGTTAAAATACCCATTATAAATAGGCCTAAATATTTTATAATAATATTATAATTGTAATTCATTATAATAAATGCAATGATAATAAAAAAATTGGCCAAATTTTTTTTCAGTGTTTCGGCCAAGCATTTCTCATTTTCAGTTTCGGCGGAAAAAAATAATTTCGGTGCATCCCTAATATATATATACACACACACACACATTTGTGTTTTTAGATTTTTGTTGTAATAAATTAATGAGCATAATTGCTTTGGCTCTGTCCAAGTATGTTATGACTATAGCCTTAATATGGTGCTATTAGGGCGGTCCCTGATTCTTTTTGGAATAAGATTTAAATATTTTTAATCATTCTACTCACAACAATCATGACACGGAAAGTTCTTGCCATTTCATCAGCACCACTGCATAAAAAAAGCATGGCAATACAACAAGCTCACCTGGTTTCCTCGATATAGACCGACTCCAGCACAGACGCCGCATACTCGAGGTTCTTCTTGAGGTCGGCAAGCGAAGCCTCGCCTCTCTCCAGCTGTTTGACCAGACATCTTAATCTGAAACAGACATTCAACGAGCCAGTTATCAAAGTGGATTAAGTCCTCTGCCACGTTGAAATGATCCATTAACTGGCTAATATTAGTCATCTGGTTTGCCTCGGATGCTTGTTTTTCCATTGTGTGATCAATAATACATGACAGTAACACAATCATTTTAAAAACATAGACCACTGTATGAAAATAAAACCCTCACAGTTAGGAGATATTGTTCACACGTAAATTCAATGTATTTGTGGACTGCACTTCTTAAACACAGTTTTTGTCACACTTTCTCCTTCAAATGTGCTATTTCATTCTGCCGTGCACACCTTGGCCACCTGGGGGCAGTCAAAGACAGACATACAGTACAGATATACAAAAACTGTAGTAGGATCAGCTCCTCTCCTAGTTTGTCAGTATGGCAATAATATTAGTTGCTCTACACAGAAGATAAAAAATGCATACCTGTGAGTACTGTCATATGGTGTCTACATATGTTGCCTTGCAAAACTCATAAGTCGTGTCTCAAGGCACCGCTGTAATTTCAGAAACACGGTAAGTGGTTTGGGATAAGTCAAAGTCAGTTCATGTCTTTTAGAAATGTCGTTCCTACAGGGACACTGACGGGTCAAACATGGGGTAATTAACAACTTTAAATATAGCTTCCATCTGCAAGTGTCAGATCCACGTAGTCGACTTTGACGGTCATACTTGATGGGAGCGGCCATCGTTAACCTCTGTAAAATGTTCTTGTCAGCTGTCAACGATGACAGTTGAAGTGCATGTCAGTGGATACGTTGCTCTTTTATTCAGCACTACTTTAGAATAACTTTTTTCCCCCTGTAAATACAACAGTAGAATATTGAATAATTTTAGAATCAATTATTCCATTCATTCATCCAAAAAAGTGTTCTCTGCAAAAATACAGTCGATTAATTGATTAACTTGTGACACTGCTACATGACAGACATTCTGTTTAAAAGTACACTTTGAATAAACCAGCGGACATTTTCATTTTACGCTAATACTAATTAATCCATGGCCATACTAATTTGTTTCTGGCATATTCAAGCAAACACAAAGACAGAAATAAACTTCATTGGTATTGTGCACTGCGACCTCTTGCAGGATACCACCTGCTGCCGCTGCCGCTTAGCTGGAGGGTCATGTGATTACTCATGGTGAAAGCCCATGCAGGCTACGTGTTGTTGAATTATTAAGCAGAAAGGTTTCAGATGCTCTCATTGATTAGGTACCCTGACAGTGGCCGTATTTTCCCTGCTAATTGAATGCTTCTGCATGCAACAATTCTCCCAACTCGGCTGTCTAACAAATTAAAACTGTCAGTCACCAGATTCATATATGTTGAATGCTGCACCAATGACCAGGATTTTTCAATACGTTATTTATTGTTCACTGTGCGATAGCAACCATCTAAAATAGCACTTGACCGCTTATTTAACGGTGGCCGATTCTTATCCATTTATTGTTCTACCGGCACAATGAGTGAACAAATTAACCTTGATAAAGCCGATTGACTCCTGAGAATTCCGGTTTATCATCTCACAAATCCATCAGGTTAAGCTTCAGGCTGATAAAAAGGAAGACAAGAGAAAACAGAATGACTAAAAAAAAGCATATTTTGAAGGTTTAGATGTGTTTTTTAATGCAGAGACCTACGAGACCTTTATAGACAGAATTGGTGCTCGTGTAGTAGTAGTTTCCCGCTTTGTGGCGAATCATCGTGTCTGTCACCAAACTTGGTCCATTTGTTACATTTTGGTTAAGATCTTCTGACTCCCCAGGACAAGTTGGTTCTGGTACAACTGCTGGAAATGGTCCAAATCCCTGCTACCTGAATTTTTAACAGGATTTGGTTCTTTACCGATTAAAAAAAAAAATTACGGCTACTTCTCTATTTCTCTGGGGACGGCTACTGAGGCGAGTTTTGGTTAGAATGTGGACCCCCACATTGCATAGATATTCACCAGGATCCAATTGATGACATATTTTGTGATCTGCCTCATCTCTATCGTATTAATTATCTCTTTTTTGTTGTTGTAGCTCTATTTCTTCGAGGGTGCCTTTCTTTTTTGTGTTTATTTCAGACAACATATCCAAATTAACATCAATAACAAAGTCATAAAGAAAAGTACATATTAAATGTTGAAACAAGATGCCTGAAAGGGAGTGGGAAGAAGAAAACGTATTTAATCCGACCCCTTTTTACACATTCAATGTAAAACATAAGAGCATTCACCACTTCTGTTAAAAATTAACTTGCATTTTTTGTTTCAAAACTAGTTAAGCAATTATCATTGACACAATATAACAGAAATACACAAATATTCACACACGTGTATTGCCGCAGGTAAAGAATCGTTAATTGCATTACATCAGTAAAATTTCTACCAACATTTGGAACAAAGGAAGCAGTAAATGTATTGGTTAAGAGTGCAAACCAACACTGGTAATAGACAATGCGTACCAACAATGGTAACAATATAACAAACAAAAGTTGACACTAGGAAAACACACTAAATCTGATGCCTTTAAAACTGATACTACTGTTATGCTCTTCTTTGTTTTGTTTTTTAAATTCTGTATTCTTTATTCTGATAAGCTACATCTCGTCTGTTCACAGCTGCCAATTCTCGTGCTGTGCTAAATGGCTATTTTAAGAGTTATGAAGAAGTGTTTGGATGAAGGCAGCGTCAGATTCAGTACATGTGATTTGGGCGAGCTAATGATGGTTATTAGGAGCAGCTGTGTGCCACAGAGATGCCCTGCTCATATTGGCAAAAAGAAAAAATCACAGTCACTATATAACCAATTAGAAGATGTTCAAATGTGTTGGCAATGGCATTTGTCGTCAGTATATCACAAATGAGTTATTTGTTCACTATAAAGAAAATCCAAACTATTGCCCCCCCCCCCCCCCAAAAAAACATCCATATAACCGTTTTAATTTTTAATAGCACTTTATTTATACAGTATTTCATTCATTTTAACTCTTTTACTGCCAAACGTTATCCAAAAAAACAACCTCTACAATGCCAGCCGATTTTGAACATTTTCACTCATCTTTCAAGGGAAACAGAATATTGTGTGCTATGACTACATAAACATGGTGGATACTATATGAAAGATTGGATTCCATTCTTTCATTAGAAATAAAACGTATGTTTCCACCTTATTCCGTGCTTTAGTAATCACCATTTGAAAATAGGTAATTTGAGTGACAAGCTTTTTGTGAAAAGATACATTTTCTGCACAACAGTGACTTTGACATTAATATTTTTTTGTATAGTGACACTCAGTGAATTAGATTTAATCTGACAAATGCTTTGATCATTCACGTCATCCTTGAGATCCGCCATGTTTTCATGTAATTTGATACAGGGGAGCCCATTGCAAAGAGATACAATGCTGCTATCTGCTGGCCATAGTTAGTGGCTGCTTTTGGATTTTCACAACTCCATTTCACAAAGCAGCGCTGCACAAAACGTGTACTGCCGATTGAGGGAAAAAAAAAACATAGTTCAATTGACGTTATTGGTGTTATACAGTGGGCGTGTCCATAACCTCAATTGACGTTTTTAGTGGTACAAGAGTTTTCTCTTTGAAATGTGCTTACTAATACTATGGGGAAAAATAGGTAATCGGCCACTCATTTGACATTTGAAGGAAAAACACGACATCAGTATAAACAGTATATTGTTATCAGGATTTAAAAAAGTATGAGTACGTGAGTGCCAGGATTTCTGAGTAATTGAGGCAAATTACCAAAATAAACGAAACTGTCTCATTCCACCTACTGTCAGGCGGGTTAATAGGCCTGGATGGAGAAATATAGCTACAGTGGCCTAAAGTAACGGCTGGGATCTGAGCCAAGTGAGAAAATGAGAGTGGTGAGAGAAAAAGCAAGTGGCAGTAGCTCATCTGTGGGGTCACATGTTTGAGTCCAGCAGCGGACCAAATAAAAAAGCAAAAATGGCAGCAAGTTGTTGGAGAGTGAGTCCACTTGCTGGCTACTGTCGAGGTGCCCTTCACCATCGCCCAGCTCAAGTGTTGCAAGCTCTGTTTAGCTCTTCTGCTTCAAGGAATACGGTTTCCAAACCATCAGTGCTATGAAATTACGTCTAGTGAAGTACGCTGGCAGCTCACGTTTTAGACTATGCCAACATCACACGTCCAGGTCAACACTGGACCTTGGAGTGTACCACAGTATTAACAATGACTCAGATTGAACATTGTACAACTAATTTAACGTTGCAGCGACAAGGGTATAAGGTCTTTAAAAGTTGTCCAATATCTGTCCATACTTGTCAGTGTGAGTAACTGAGGGTTTGTTTGCGCATAAGTGAATGTGTGAGCATTTGCATGTGTGTTTTGGCATACGAGTGCGTTCACTGTGCACGTTTTTGATTATTATTATTTTTTTACTGTGTGTGCATAAGACTATACCTGATTGTGTATGTGTGTGCGTGTGTTTTTTCAATATTGCTCTGACAGCTGTGATCAGGCACAGAGGCCTGGAAGCGCTTGACCCTCTGAAGATGTGCTTTAATCACGCGTCACACGCCAGATGCTCACAAACACACGTCCAGCATATGTGCAATGTTTCACAAATCTCACAAGACCTCAGCGTACCTCACTGTGAAACTGTTATTTCACTAAAGTCATTGTGTTTATACACTTGTAGCTCGACGTATGAGTGAGCTGAAGTCCCACTTTTTCAGGAAACGGCACGTTGTTCCATTGTCTTCAGTTGCAAGCAAAAATGGGTGCCAGGAGCACAAAATGGTGGTGGCGAATTTCACAACAAGCAACAAATAGTGAACAGTTATTCAAAAAAAGGGCAAATTCTTACTGAAAGATTATTTACAAGCTTTGTCATTTACAGTTGAAATGTAAAGATGAAATAAAAAATATTACTAAATGTTGTGTACTTAGTCCAACCAGATAATTTAGGAGTTCACTGTACTGGTCAGGGTCTGAAGTGCCTTGCTGGCCTGACACGTTAGACTTGTTCCGGAGGTACCGTTTATATCAGTCACTGGATTATTTATTATAATTTTTTTTTAGATCCAGAACAATTAGTGTTATGGGCGTAATGACTTAGCGTTTAGTGATTTATTAGTGAATTGATTCCTGGACAAAATATGGATGGTCTGTAATATTTAGCAGTTATTTTTTTATAATACAGTATAATTCAAGTGCTCACTTTTTAAAAATCACGAAATTAATTGGATATATTAAGCATACTTTACTTCATTGAGGCCTTTTTCCTTTTCTCTTGGAGCCGGCCATACAATTTGGGCATTTCTGTCACAATGAGCAGTGCAAACGGAGGGAGATGCAATCAGCATACAGTACCGCCAATGACCAGTAGGGTAAACAATGTCTCACTTTAAGAAAATTCATACCTTCCATTGAAAATACTGTTTATGCCACACACCTAGTTCGGCCATTCTAGTTAATATGCATTATATAAAGTTAAGAAATGTCACCATCACTCGCAAAGAAAACACAATCTTGCCAGAAAAACATGTGATGTGTCTGTCCTACCTTATAATCATAACAATAGGCCATTTTCAGCCTTTACAATAATATTTTCAACAGAGCGGAAAGAAAAGGAGGTGAGGGATCAGAATGTCGGGATCAAGCAATTGTTCGCCGCTTGCATTTTCCCGATGCCATTCCTGCCTTGACGGTATGTAATCAATGGCCTGGGGTCAATGTAATCACCCGTGGAGATTAGCGTGTGCGCTCGGGGGAACACACAGAGCTGTTTTGTGATAAGATAAGCGGCACAAGGACTGTAAAAACATGATGTCTGAGCTGTGGTCCTGCAGCTGCACTGTAATTTGTGAATAGACAGATGCGGAGACCAGCAAAGATGTGATTTGATCTCAAGTTGCTGTGTGATCAGCAGGAAAATAAAAGCAGGACTAATGGAACTCATTCCGTGTTGTGTTACGTAAATAAACATGATGAAGTGACACCCACACTTGAGTTTGGGAGGGAACCAGCTGCTGTGTGGACTAAAATGCTTCCACCAATTAAACGACTTTTTTTTGTGCGCTTCATTGAACAATAGTGGCGACTCCTTGAAAAGTTCCGATACGCGTTTCTAAACAAAGAGCCTTTCCCGTGGGAGGCGGCGCGTGACAGATGTGACGAGAGCAGCGGGCGACAGAAGAATCCCTAAAAAAGATCCGTGCTCGGCTGAACGCGGCCCACTCGTGTCAACGGCTCAATCAAACACCAAAAGGAGTTAAAAGATGAACACAGAAAGAGACTCAAATATTATTGAAATCAGATTAACGCCACGTCCTGTTAAAGTTCCTCTACAGCGAAAATAAATGTTGTACCGTCATTTAAATTTGACACACCATAGAAGATCGTTGTTAACAGCCCTGAAAAACAAGTACAGTGATGCCTTCAGATACAAATGTAATTTGTTCTGTGTTCTTGCTTGTAACTCAAAAGACTTGTATCTCAAATAATGTTTTGTCATTGAAATTAATGGAAATTAGTTGCAGCCTTCACATCTGCGTGAAACAAGAACAGAAATACAATTTAAAAAGGCGACCTGCAAAATGCTAAAAGGGAATTATCCAATAAATGAATGATGTTCAAAAACAGGAATGGCTAAATGAAGATTAAAAATCCCCACCATTTATAGAAGTGGAATTCTTTTCTTTTTGTAAAGTCCAACAGTTTGCTTTCGTTTTAGGACATGAACAGTGTAACAGTTTGAACAGTTTGCAATGGATCAACGATCAATTACCACACAAATGGACATCATTCTTGTATATCCTTTAATCTATAATGTTCATCCTTAGTAATTACCAACACCTCAGGAGCCCTGCCAACTGAAGAGGGTAATGATCTGGGGTGAGGTGTTTGTTTAGTCAAGGCAGGGGAGGCTGACGTGCCGGCCATTTTCTAAATCATGGTTACTCTGAGTATAGGTGGCAATTTGATGGAAATGAGTATATAGGGCGCGACAATTGAAAAATAATGGATTTATCGAGAACACATGGACGAAAGACTGTCGGCTCTTCATTTAAACAAAAGAAGACTCATCTTCTGAGAAAAAAAAAATACGGATCGTGAAAAGAGTGGAAGAATTGGCGGCGTTTGAGAGACAATAACTGCAACCAGTAACTCACATTATTATATTGTGGATTATGTTTTACCCAAATGAAATTATTGTAACATATTACTAATTAACCCAAAACTGGAGCTGTTATGAGTGGAATAATGTGAATATATCATATGATTACTTGCTGACACTGCCAAGGTTAACTTTTGTTTATACACCTGCATTGTTGTTCCTTTAAGAATGTAAACATTGTCTGGCTCTATTTCTGTTTGGACATTTGATGTAACATGCAAGGCTGTCGTGATAAGGTTATATTGTGACTGCAATGTATCTGCTGTAAATATTTACAATGGGTTGGTAAACATGGTTCTGGTATAGAGCCTACTCAACTGGTGAGTTGCCTTGGTAGGCGCTAAGAACCGTCAAGATCTAAGCATCATCTGGATGCTGGCAACAGTGGTGGCTGAACTGACCAGAATGGAGTGAACATTGCTGTGGACGCAATGGGCAGAATGCAAGCCGATCTACTCTTCTGGAAGCCACAACATGTGTGAAAGCTGATCCAAAGTCAGCGAAGACGCTACTGGTGAACGAGCATGCACTCGCCTTGGCTGCTCACCTGGTTGGGTGGGCCTGTTGGTGGTGTCCGGGAAACGATTTACCAATTACAAATGATTGTTTCTACCTGCAACTTATAGACGGATATTACTCAAGATAAACTGAGCAAGGAATGTGCAGTTTGGGATTGATAACGATATAAATCAATGACCTTCATAATCAATTTATATGACTGATGCGTATAGTAAGAATTGACGGGGACGGGTTACTAATAAGCCATGGCTTCTACCTGTCAGCCCTTCTTTCGGATGTCAATGTTGCAAATGATATGATGTGATCTATGTAACCTGTAATAATGTGTCAGAAAGGAAATAAATAAATAAAACAAACAAACAAAAATTTAATGAAGGTTAATGTATGTGTATCAATGATGGAACTTTGGGGTAGGTAGCGTCTTCTAAAATAAGCATTTATGGTGCACTGCTGGAGAAGCATGGATGTAAACAACATTGCACATTAAATGTACACAAACACAGTGTGTTTAAAAGTAGTTTTACTACCAGATATTTTTAATGGTATTTTTCTTCTGGATAGTAGTGTTTTATTTAATTTGATCCGTAATCAAAATGTATTTCTTTTTACTTTTATCTTTAATCAATTCAATTGTTTTTCTTATTTTTAATAGGTAAAAAAGAAGAAATACATTTTTGTCACCCAGCTCTACTAAGAAATATATAATAAATATTACATGTTAAAATAAATTGACCTAAATTCAGCTTTTTGTCTCCAGGTCCTTATTTTGAAAAGTAAAAGAATAATAAAAATAATGTCGACTGAAATGAAATACATCGTGATACACTTTTTAGGCATATCGCCAAGCCCTAGTAGAGCAGGTTACGCACATCATTTTTAACATCTTAACCAATTTTTTTAAACATGAGGAGGATCACCCCACACAACTCTACAGTGTACATTTCGTATTCTCTCAAAACAACTAAACACACGGCCAATGTCAAACAGTTGGTATCAACTACACTGCCCTAGACAGGTTCCACTCATCTCGACTGCACTCAGTGCAACCAGTTTAAAGTCCTTTTCACCCAACCAATCACTTCAGGTGTGACCCACCCAAGGCTCTGTCCTCCTTTTCATCATCTACCTCCTCTCTCTCTCAGTATCGTTTTCTGTAAATATAATATTCTCTTTCATTGCTTCACAGTTGACAAACAGCTCTACTTCTCCTGCAAACCGAGCATTTCATTTCTGCCCTCCTACCTCACCTCCTGCTTATCAGAAATCAATGCCTGGTTGACCTCAACCGTGACAAAAAAGAAGTTGAAAATCCATGTCCGCACCCTGGAGAGCAGGGCCCACAGCTCTGGAAAGTCTGCCACCAGTCCTCTGCAACTCAGTCTCTTTCACCATTTTGAAATGCAAACTCAGCTGTAGCTTGCTTTTAAACGTGTTCACTGAACTCACCATGTTGAGTACATCTTTATTCTTTTCCTGCAGTTCTAAATTCGAGTCATTGAGCGTGCCAGTCAGATTAGTGAGGAATGATAAATCTAACAGCCACTGGTGGTCCTCTAACTTTGCATGGTAATCCACATGCTTTGAATGGGTCAGGAAGCCCTTGATATCAGGCAACAGCTCTAAAAATCTGGCCAAAAATTTGCCTCTACTTAGCCACCGAACATCTGTGTGGAGCACCGGGTCTGTGTGCTCAGCATCATTTTCTTCCAAGTAAGCACGAAAAAGCCTTCTCTACAGACTGGCCCGAACTGAACACACAATCTTCATTGCAATATCCATCACTATTTTCATATTTAAAATCTTTCCACACAATGCTTCCCGGTGAGTTATACAATGATAACTCAGGATGTCTGGGAAAGATTCGTTTTGTTTGCACAGTGCAATGAACCCATTGGTGTGGCCTGCCATAGCAGATGCCCCGTCAGTTGTGATAGAGATCAGCTTGAAGAGAGGCAGCTTTGTCTCACCAAAATATACCATGAAAGCATTAAAAATATCTTCACCTCTGGTGTGTCCTTTAAATGGCAGGATGATGAGTAGCTCTTCCTTGATGCTCATGTCTTCAAAAAACATCCTAATGAAAACACATAATTGTGCCACATCCGCCATGTCAATCAACTCGTCAAATTGGAGGGAAAAGTCCTCACATCTGTCAATATCCTTCCTCAGCTGCTCCTGTACATCCACAGCCATTCCTTCACATTGCCTTGTAGTGGCAATGCGGGAAAGTTGCATTTCATTAATGGCCTTTAGAATCTCAGATTTATTTTTAAAGTCATCAAAAAGGCCAACCGCTGCTTCGAGAAAGGCTTCCTTAACAATTTCCCCGTCTCTGAATGGCTTCTTGTGTTTAGCAAGACCGTGACTTACGCGATAGAAAGCAATAGTTGCGGCTTTAGACTTCGTCTTCGGTTTTGTGAAAATTGCTTGCTGCGCTTTTAAATCCCGCACTTTTGCAGCGCGTCATGCGGTTTTTGAAGGTACGTCCTTGCCGTAGTTCCCGTGTAGAGTTTTAAAGTGCCGCTCCAGATTTACTTTCTTTGCCAACGCCACTGTTCCCTTGCAGATTAAACAGACGAGTTTTGTATTATAATAAACAAAAAAATAATCTCTCAGTTCTTACAAAAAATACATAATAAAAATTATATAACACTATAACACAATCTCTCTCTCTCTCTCTCTCTCTCTCTCTCTCTCTCTCTCTCTCTCTCTCTCTCTCTCTCTCTCTCTCTCTCTCTCTCTCTCTGTCCACCAGTCGTTGGGCACTCCTGCACTAAAGGGTCTACTCAATTTGTTGCCAGCTATTTACATTACCATCGACACTGATGGCTTTGTGTGGAGTTACTTAAAGGAGACTTTAAACTATCTTTACGCTGACTAGATTACATTGTAGCAAAAGTGTTGTTTCTTCAGTGTTGACCCATGAAAGGGTATTAAATATTTACAAAGATTTGCACTCGCTTTGAGACACTGTATGCATTCTGTAGTTGCTTGACAGATAAAAAAGCTACTCTCAAATTTGCAATTTATCTTAAGGAAAATCCCTTATTTGACACTACAATGATTTCTTTTGAAAAATATTCGGAGAAAAAATGACTGAACACCTCACTGAGTGTGACAAACATCTGCTGAGCGGAAATTAACTTTAGTGAAATTCACACGAGTCAATGAAAAGCAATGGACCCTTTCTGGGTTTGATTTAGCAGCAGCTGAGTCGTTGTTCTTAAAGGCCCAAGCGTTTATCCGGCATATGGAGCTTTTTCCGTCATGCTCAGCTCGGCAGCCATTTCCATGTGAAAGAAAGGGCCATATATTGTGATGGTGACTATGTTTGGGTTTAATATCCAGAGAGGTTGAAAAGAATGAAACTGTCATCGGCCACAAAATGACAGAAAAGGTTATTTGTCCAATGTTTTATTATGAGTGTTTTTCATAGTTTTGCCTCTTCTGTTGCATGCGCGTGAATGCATTTGTCTCCAAATTCCAAACTATGTTTTCATTAATGCCGGTGAGCAATTTGACATTTCTGAGAAAAAAGTCATTTGTTCTGCAAGGGATATAAAATGCAGCTGAGAGCTTAATGGAGCACAGTCGGACTGCGTCATGGTCTGGCAAAATGACAATAGTGGGGGGCAAATTGACGTCAGGAAAACGTTGTTGGTGATGTCAAGTAAAGGAGATTTAAAGTCATCATATTAATGTTATGTGATGCATAATAAACCTTGCCATACCAGTAACATTCACAAATCAACTCTCCACATTGAAATTAATGGAAATTACACTAATCCGGTCCAGCCGGAACGATAAAAGTAAATAAAATGAAAACAAATCCATTTTTAATATTTTAGATATTGTGCTGTGTCTGGGTTTACCCGCCTTGAACACCTAGGTAGATACTATAATACAGATATACTCTATATGGAGCCGGTCCCTGCTCCTCAGTTAGCCACAGTAATATTAGTTGGTCTTTGCAGAATATAAAGAATATACGCCTGTAAGTATTGTTATATTAACAGTCTACAAGGGTTACTCTACCAAATGTCCTTTGTGTAAATGGGTTATAACATGATGCTATTTGTTCTTTATCAAGCTATGTGGTATTCTTAAATATGCAATGCGTAATTAGCTTTTTTTTTGCTTAGTTTGACAGTACATTTCCTTGCAGCTTTAAGCCTAGTTTTTGAGTGAGTTTAGTTTACTGCCAACATTCGGCACTCATCTTAAATTTTTGGTTACAAGTTAAAGTAAAACATTAGCCGAATAACGATCATATCCTGAAAAACTAACTAAATGGAGTCACTCGTAACACAAGGTACCAGTGTAGTTGAGTCAGTCACAAAGCACAATTATAGTATGTGTGACGATCATATACTTTGTAGCCCTACTATGGAGAAAGCACTCATGCAGCTTTGTGAGAGCCCTATGAGTTTGCTATGTAAAGGACACTAAGATGTCAGATATGAATTAAATATGAATTCAATTATTGAATATTTATTACTATAAGCTTAGTTACCCCCCAACCCCCACCACCAATTTCAATACATTGAATTGAATCATCATTGTTGAATTTTTCCAATGCTGAAAAACACTGGCTGGAAACGTTGCTTTCTAAAATACAGCTCTCCCATTTTGCTTATAAAATATCATGCAAGTACATTTAACTCCCATTTAGTTTTAATCAAATACAATGCAAGTTCATGCAACTTTAGGTAATTAAAATGACAATTTTAAAATAAATTAATAGATAAAAGGAGTCACACAGGAACGACAAAAACTATAGAGAAACATTCTTAAAATCTATTCAATATGCATCATGATGAATGGATAATTGGTATTTGAATGAAAATGAGGTGGTGTGCTTCTCATGGCCTTTCCTAGTTTTCCGTGATTCCTGTAAAATATTTAAATACAGCTGTCCTATTATATTTTGATATACTGTATACTGGGAATGACTCATTTGAAACACACCTGAAATATGGGACAGTAAAACATTATGTGAGGTTAGTAATGCTAACATGTAGCTAGCTAGCATTTGATGCAAGGATAAGGGTGAAAATATGTGAAGCAAGAAGTCTGCAAAAGGTGAAACGATTCTTTTAACAAGTATTTATGCAGCCTTTGTATTGGTGCCTGAAAATGTGTCCTTGAATTGAATTAGAACAGGTTCTATTGTCTTAGCCCTAGTTGTTACACAGGAAACACTGCCTTTGATATTATGACATTTTACAGTTCCAGTGGTCCTGAAAAACATTTCTGCAGCCAGTGAAGTACTTGGGGGCTAAAAAAGGACACATTTCATATTTTTATTCCATTTTTACTGGCATATTTTTCTAGTTAGCAAAGCCAGCGGAGGGAAACTGGAGTCCATTCAAACGCAACAGACTGTCAAATTACAGGAAATGATAAATAGTAGAATTGAGAGAATAGCTCAGTGGGTAATCAGTTCAGCTCAGTGACCTGACACAAAACAAACCAACTGCACTAATTGACCTAGCAACACACTTCCTGTGCCTTCAACTATTCAAACTGGGACAAGATGAACATACCCGGTAATATACATTCACCTTGTTTATAGTCCAATTACACCATATCTACGGGACATCAGCTTGTCACTGCACCATGTGTGCCCATAAAGCACACAAGCTGAAGCCTTGACCTATGTTTAGTCCTTTAAGGTCAGCAAAGCAGGACATCAAACTATGTAGGGGCTTGTAAGGGATAATTTAAAACCAGAAAAAGCCGCAGAACAAAATAAAAACATCATCCATAATCCCATAAATCTCGCCTCTTGATTTCCATCCAGCGGGCATTACCTACGGCGAGAGCTGTCCTGTCAAATATCCACTCTTCTACGATGTGTCCACGCTTCAAAGTATAATCCCAAATGTGCATTGGTGTGCAAATTATGCAATCTACAGAATAAAACATTAATAAGCAGTGGGGGAAGGGCGTGGCAAAGTGGCCTTCTAATAAGATGTTGACGTCAAGTTATATATTGTCGCTGTTTGATGGCAAGCTTGTAGAGTGACCTGTTTGGTAGCGGGACTCAGTACCCATCCTAACCGCAAGTGTGACAAAAAGCCATTTTCAAGAAAATGCACTTCACTGCTATAAATTCCAAAGATTGTTTGGCATATCAGAGTATATAAATTGGTTTCTCATTCGCAAAATGGCCCCACTATGACCTTGAGCAAATCATGAGTCCCGTGTGGCTATCGGGACTCACTCAGTGGTCCTCACTGGTCGGAATTCAACACGAACTAAGTTGAGCACATGCTCAGAAATGTCTTGGCTCTCATTTGAAACCGTTCAGCCTTCATAGTCATCAAGTAGAAGAGGGAAACAGCTACTAACAGATACCAAAATAAAAGGTCTCTTCGGTTTACAACGGTCGGTTTTGACGTACACAATTCTGAGGTTAAAAACAGCATGCAATGAACCAATTTAAAAATTATACAAGTAACAGACGCCCACCCTGAAATGTTTGTAATTGCCTATAGATGCACTTTTTTTCTATTAGACAAGGCTATGGCTAGACTGAATAAAGCTCTTATCCTCATTTTAATATAGTTAATTGACACCAAGATGACACAAGCTGCAATAGCGTACATTAGATATGGCTTTGGCCTGTGCACAAACAATAGGTGACTTTTAAAGCTAATTAAATACAATTATACAGTTTCAAAAATTCTGTGAGTAGGCACATTTTTGAAAGCCATACCATGAATATGCAGGGGTTCACAGTACCAAAGGCATATTGCGAGACATGATGTAAGCCGATAATTCTCAACAGCAATTCACCATTACAGCACTCCTGTTTAAGGGATCGTCATTTTGGACTGAAGCCACCCACATTCCACTGGTATAATGAGATGAACCCAATCAGTCACCTGCAACTTGCTAGTGACCTCCATCTTCCCAAGACGTTAAAGGCCTCAGATGCTCAAAATCAGCGGTTAACACTGAGCAGAGCCTTGGGAATAAGAGGTGAAATGACTTCATGAATCAAGTCCAAGAAAGCAGGTGGAACGGGGGCAAGGAAGCAGGCGGTTATCCATAGTCAAATATGTCATGATGTAAGCGCTGCAAACCAAATTGCCATACAGTGGTGCCTGGAGACAAGTTGAATTCATCTCTTGACCACGTTTATAACTCAAAATACTCATATCTCAAATCATCTTCTCCCATTGAAATGGACAGAATGCTATTTATACATTCCAGACTTCCAGAAAATTTTTGCATGCAAGAAAATAGCCCTCTATAATATTATACTTCATATAAACATACTGGAATGACATAATTGAACCAAATTAAACAGTTTTTGTTACACTTCAGTGCTCATTGTACTGCCTATTTCTGGTGTACATGTCTGGTTCACCTGGGAGTACTATAAGAAAGACTGTAAGAGACATACAGATATACAGTACTTGACACACAGCTCCTCTCAGCTGCTCAATACGGCAGTAATATTAGTCATTTTTCACAGAGGATAAACAATTTACAGTATGCTGCAACTGCACAGTTTATGGTCCGTTTTCAATTCAGATGCTAATTGTTATCCCGTGTGTCAACAATAATATGAATGCTTATATATTATTTTTTTAAACACATTTTGTTAATTTTGAACAAATATTTTTGACAGTAACTTTCAGCTGAAAGTGGCAATTAACAGCTTGAAGTCTCTTTTTTTATTTTTTTTAAAGTAAATATATCTGCTAAACTGCTGCTTGTTGTGAAGTGAGATAAGTCACCTTCCACCATACATGCTCTGCTACCTTAAATTTGCAACCACAAGTCAAAGCAAAACTAAATAAATAAATGAATAGGCTGATCGATGGCTCGTACAAAAAAAAAAACTTACAAAGTTGGGTGACTTGTATTTCAAGGCAACTCTGTATTCGCTTCAAAACAGATGCTTGCTTCCCTTGTCAAAAATCCAGCATAGTCACAATCCACTGCAACATGGCATACAGTAATGATTTTGACAAGGGCAATTAGTCCATTCAAACATCGTTTTGTAATGCCATGCTATTTGTAGCTCCGGGACGTTGATTTGCAAGCCCCACACTGGGTGCCAACAACAGGTGTCGTCGCTGCCAAACTCTGATGTTGTAATAATGATTACAATATCGATTTTTTTCCCCTCTCTCCCTGCCATCGCAATCTGTCAGGCACATTAGGGCATGCCAAGCTCCAACTGTGGCAAAGCTAAAAATGCTGCATAAAATGATGGCGTATTGAAAAATTCTAACTACATATAAAAGACATGTGAGTCAATGTGATGAGAAAGACAAACAAAATGGCATAGGAAGGAATCCATTTGATCATGACTTCTTGTTACATTTAGTATAAGACAATAAATATGACAAGATTTGGGACCTGAAACTACATTCTGACAATGAAAACGATTTAAATACAAAAAGAAACAGTTGATTTTTACAAGAGGTTCAGATTGTTATCAATTGTTTTGATTCTCGTTCAAGGGTGACACACAAAATACGTCAATGAAAATTTGACTAAAATGCCTGCCTCTTCCATAAAGCATGTGAGTTGAGTTTTTGTGCACCATTTTAGACACCCGTCTGTTGGGTTACAAGCTTACTTTAGTTTGGCATTATGATTAATTGATTTGTTAATAATTTGGCTGATGGTGGGGAATTCATTGTTGAAATTTGCTGTCTGAAGAAGAACAATATAATGACCGATTTCATACAATAAGATCGCATAACTCCCAACGGCACTGACAATGTAAATATTTTCTTTCTGCCAAGCGCAACATCAATAGATTGCCTTTTGGGTGGGGAAATTAAGGACTTCCTCCGAAGAGCCATAAGTAGGCTGCTTAAATGGCATTGAAAGCTGTGTTTGCACCATACTAGGTTTTTTTCACAAGCCATGAAGTCCCCTAGCCAGAGGCTGAGCTGCACTGTGTTTGTTTAGGCGTAGGCGTGTGGTTGACAGTTGCACATGCTGTCCTTACCTAATATGTTCCGTGGGGGTAGTCTGTGCACTTTCGGTGCTAAAAATGAAAAATCCAAATGTGAATACAGTAAACCGCCATTACTCGTGAGCGCCTGGGACAACAAATAGCGAATAATTGACACCACCCCAATTATTATTATTTTTTTACCACAATGATACTGAAACACTTCAATATCATTTTTAAACATAGCTTAGAGATTATTTAGTTTTGAAACAATGCACTGTCTGGAAGCATGGGTGCATGTTGACTTTGCGACCCATAAAAATAGCAAATGTCAAACTATAATGAGGACTCCCCTGTTTGTTAGCTTGAACTTTTTAATTAAAACTCTACAGAGCAAAAACATGCATGTGGCAAAGTCGTCCTAACCTTCACTAACAACTCCAACATACAAAGATGGCAGAACAGTTGCATTAGACAACTTCAACATACTTATTTGATTCCAATTACTAATGCACTATTATCCTATCTTGTGGCACCGGGAAGTGCACATAACTGGGGATAGGTTAGGTTCTACAGAAAATATAAATATTAAACCACAAATAGGTGTGCTCAATGTAAAGTGGTACCTTGACTTACTAGTTTCCAGATTTAAGAGTTTTGAGTTATGCACACTAAATATGGCAGTGATCCACACAAGCAGAGGATAGTGACCAATTCTTCAAAGAAAGAGACCAAGCTCTTACTTTAAAAAATAGAGAATTACAGTTTTTGTAGTAACCAAGACACACAACTGTGCCATCTTAACGCTAATACACATTTCAAAAAGAAGGGCTAACATACTTAACGATGATGCAGCAGTTATAACCCTTTGAGCAATGGTTGTTTGAACACAAAAGTGCAGCAATACATGTAGAAAGGCAATGTAACAATCCACACAGATCCTCAGTCAAAAATACTAATATTGCTGCAACTGAATGAGTTTCTTAATCTTAATAGTGGTCGGCGTGTATAGGTATATCTGTATTACTATTATACTTTGCCCATGGTGGCCAAGGTGCACACACCAGAAGAAGCACAATGTCAATGGGCATTGATGCAAGAAACCACACTGCACAAAATGTATTTGCATTATATTATAACTATGTTTTTACTAGGGATGTTTGATACCACATTTTTGGAGACCGATACTCAAATCTTCAGTACTCACCGATGCCATTAGTACTTTTGATAAAATTTCCACACCCAAAAAACCCCAGATTTTTTTTTAAAGACCTATATATCCCAATTATAGCAAATGTCCTTAAAATTGCTTGATAACGGCAATTATATTCTTTCAATTTGCTCATAAAAGTCATTTTGCATAGAGCACACAAAAAATGAATTTCAAAAAATAGATGAATAAAATGAAACAAATAATCCAGTAGCCAGCAAAAAAAGTCCCGATCAAAATATGTGGTTGTACAACTTCCTTTTAAGGAATACAGTAGGGCTGCAACTATAGAGTAGTTTAGTATTTGAATACTCGACTGAAAATTCGATCGAGTACTGAAGTATATTTTTGCTTGATAAAGAGTAATTAAAGTACTTAAAATTAAAAAAAATTTTTTTTTAATTGTACACTTACATTATACGCCAGGGTAGTGATTGTGCATTTATGAATTTGGAGCAGTTGACCAGTAGGCATAATAAGGCAAATTAAATAGGGTATTTTTAAGGCATTTTTCTTTTGCGTTACAGTTTAAAAAGAAAAAAGAAAAATTCATGTGATGAATGTAGCTTAATCTGCGGACACAAAATACATTAGCTACTGGAGTGTTGCCCTACAGGCCACATCTTAAATCGGGAGCCAGTTGAAATGTAACGTGGCAGCCTTCACATCACGCTAAAATAACATATATGACAATGACAGCCAGAAAAAAGAATCCCCCGCACACTGACAGAACTTCACTCAATGAGATTATTTGAGGGAAAGAACGCGTTTCGCGTTGAGCGTCATCAGGTTCAACCTCAAATTATATTTTTTTTCTAGAGAAAGCTCAGTATTGTTCATTTGGTAATCTTACCGATTCGACATGTCATCATCAGCTCTCTTTTTTCTCTCTCCTTTTCTTTTTTTTTGTATGTGCGTGAGTATGTGCATGTGCGGGTGAGTGTGTGCATGTGCGGGTGAGTGTGTGCATGTGTGTGTGCGTGTGTACACATGAATTCACCTAAAACCTATTAAAAATCCTATACCGTTCACCTAAACCGAATACTTCAGAATCCAGCTAGAATCGTGAGGTTGTCAGGAGACCCGAGGAAGGATCAAAGAAAAGAAAGGAAAGTGAAATCCAGCACCGACCAGACATCACCTACTACCAACCTCAAATTGTTTTCCCCTCAAACTCATTGAGTGAAGTTCTGTCAGTGTGCAGGGGATTATTTTTTCTGGTTGTCATACACGAGCTCCGAGCTCCTGCTGCCCACCAGCCCCTGACCATTGGCGACTGTGCAAAGACACTTCTCTATTGATTAACATATACACATATTCATGTATCGTATAGTTCGCTCCATTCATGGCGCAAATGCGGCAATTTACCCCACACCAGCCGTGGCCCTGCCTGGAGCAGATTGAGTGGACCATAGCGGCGGGAGTGGACCACGGCGGCTGCGGCCCCGCGGGGCGGATGGTAGGCTTCTCCGCCGGGCTGCCGCCACCTGCCCGCCGCAAGCGCCACTGCCGGTCGTCCCACAGCTTTGAGCCGGCTGGGCTCCCGCGATTCGGCTGCACCCTCGGCTTTGTTCACCGCGGGCGTTCGCTCTCTCCGGTAACGATCCTTCCGCAGGTTCACCTACGGAAACCTTGTTTGTCGTCGCTGCCATTTCCGCATTCCGTGCGCCCCATCGATTTGTCTCTAATACCTTCGTTCTCGCTGCTTGAATCAAATAAGTAGCATCCGCTTCTTCTTCCTTCCCTTGCATTGGTGAGATAAGTGTCTAAGTAGCCCGTGCGTCCGCTACACTAAAGCCTTAAACGAGTACTCGAGGCAGGAAAAATCCCTCAGATTTTTCGTACTCGAGGTACCTGTGGCGGTCAATAAATGCAAAATAACCATTTAAGCAGTTAGTTCCTAACAGAAAAACGGCCACAAGAGCGGGACCGATACCAGTATCGATATCCATCGCGAGTACCGATACCATGGAATATGTCTGGTATCGGCCCGATACCGATACCTGAGTACTCGCCCATCCCTAGTTTTTATAATACCGCAGACTTCTATTTTTCCTTATTACAAACATTTTACCAATATTTTTTTATTGTTGTTTTTTGTGGGTCTGGAACAAATTATTATAACTATAATTTAAAACTCTTAAGTCAAGGCATCACTGTGCATGAACTGTTAGACACCATACAGCTGCTATCACCATCTCACAATGGAAGTGCAATAGCACACCGTTGCTAATCGAACTGAGCTGGAGGCGCAAAGTAGAAACGTGTCTCTACAGCCAGGCCTGGAAACCTCAGATATGTGAAGGTTAGAGAACAAATGGGTGCATAACCTGAACGGCTACTTAAAGATAACCGCATTTGTGAAGGATGGTGGCCACTCACCCGTGGAGCAGTGAGATAAAACCCGTGCCATCAATGAGATTATCGGGTTGATTCTGATCACAGAGATGTAATAAAAGATAGTGTATAATTCTACAAATCTATCAGATTATTACCACAGTAATCCAGGTAGTGGGGAGCGGCCAGTGATAAAACAGCAGGTGCATCAGCGCGTGAGCATATATACAGTAGAGACCGATCCTCTTAGGCTGAGCAACAGTGATAGCAGATATAGCAGTTCAGAATGGCACAGGGAAGATGATTCAGGTGGCTAATTTCAAAACCAACACGCTAAAGACGGACGGGGAGGAGGCAACCGCAGATGTCACATGCGTGGACACACATGCGTGGACACACATACGGCACACACATGTGCGCACACCAATAAATCAATAAAAACTGAAAAGTGGGTGTGCTGTGGTGAGTGAGGTGACAAATAGTCTGTCCTTCAACCTGTGACAAACAAGGACAGCACCGTACTCGTACGCCTGAATCCCACACATTACTTTGAGGATGTATAGCTATCATATCAAAGATATTGATCCAGATCTACAGTAGTCACAGTGGAAACTAATAGGATGACTAAAAGGATAAATGTGACTATGACCTTAAATACATAAATTATTTCAGCATAGCCATGGTGTGGCATCATCGGTAGAGTAGCCAAATACTGTACTGTATTCAAGTAAAAGTAGCTACTTTTTAAGTACACAGTAAAAGTACACAATTTGGATTTTTAATGTTTATAAAAAAATATTATTATTATTACTATTATATATTTATACAAGGAATTCAAATTACATCCAGGCTATATAGGGTGTTTTCATTTATTTTTGTGAGTATTTATGTCACACAAATGCCTCACTCCATAATATGACACATACAATAATAATAATAATAATAATTCATTAAATTTGGAGTGGTGACGTACGTTCTACCACTGTCAGTTACTACAGCAATCAGAATAATAATACAAATAAAATAAATACTGGATAGATGGTGATTTGTGGCACATATGTCATTTATAGGTAATTTGTAGACAGTCATAGCCAGGATTTCCCAGGCATTTTTACGATTTTTAAATACACTAGGCGTGTTGCTATTATTTACTGGTATATTTATTGCTGTTCTGGTGCTTGTGGAGTCGCAATGTGGTTCTTGGTGGAACAGAATTGTCAACAAATCGCTCCTTATGGCGGCTGTTTTTTTACAAATCTTGACTGTTATTTTTGATTAATGTCACTCTTGTCAAAGTTGTCAAACCAGTTCCAGGCGAGAACGTGGACTCTTTGCTAAAATGCTAAATGCTAAAGCCTTAAGGTGCAGAGGGAAGAAGGACGACATGTCCGGCACGTCGTGACACGCTTCCTGCGGCACCTCCAAAATTAAAGTCACTATACATTTCAGTGGTCAAGACACTTTTATTGTGACGAGGTCCAACAACAACAGTGCCTCTAATTGTGCGCAAATTACATTTTCAGAGCTCGTCACCGCAAAATGTCTCGTAAGCTTACTTCGAGCTTTGAATCTAATAAATAAATTGTTTATAGTAACGCATTTCTCATACAATAACGATAACGGTGTTTCAAATATGGGGAGAATAATTAGTTAGATTAGTCCGTTTACCTAACGCCGTTAGTTTAAACGCCGTTATTCCCAACACTGGTTACAATTCATTTATTAGTTTCAAGGCTCGAAGTAAGCTGCAAGACGTTGTGCAGTTGTGTGTTGTTCTGAAATGGCATTTGCGTACAGTTAGAGGCACTGTTGTTGTCGGACTTTGTCAAAATAAAAGTGTCTTGACAGCTATAATATATAGTGACTTTTATTTTGGAGGTGCCGCGGGAAGCATATCGCTGCGTGACGGACGTGTCTTCCTTTTGGACTTAGCTTGCCTGGAAGTCATTCGTGAGTGACATTAATCAAAATAACACTATAGATTTGCTGAAAAACGGATGAGGAGCGATTTGTTGACAATTCTCGCGCCTGCATAAGCAAGCACCATAACAGCGATCAAGAAAATATACCGGTGTTTGGTAAGTCATAGCGACATGCTCACCTAGTGTAATTTATAGCGGCAACAATTGTATTTCTCTTATTCCATGAGTGCTTAACGTGACGTAAATCAATCAATTAAATTCTTTATTTAATTAATTAAAATATGTGGAATTATAAAATTAAGATATATCACCATACTCTCTTGATTGAAAGTGAACAAAAGTTTTCCAGAGAGATCATGTGGAAGCTGATGATTTGAGGAAATTTTGTTATGGCAATGATTTTGGCTATGATAGCATTAAGCACTGTATATTTCATAGCATTGGTAGTTACTTTTATATATTATTATTTTAGACCGCAACAATCATAAAAAAATGCCTGTGAAATCCTGGAGGGACTAGCTAGGACTGTCTACAAATTACCTAGATGACATATGTGCCACAAATCACCATATATCCAGTATTTATTTTAATTTTATTATTTATACGATTGCTTTAGTAATTGGCAGTGTTAGAACATACATCACCACTCCAAATTTAATAAATTATTATTATTATTATTATTATATGATATGTCATTATGGAGTGAGGCATTTGTGTGACATAAATATTCACAAAAATAAAGAAACACTTTATAGGTTGGACATAATTTGAATTCCTTGTATAATAATATAAAAAATGTAAAAATCCAAATTATTTGAGATTTAAAAAAATTATGTTTTTTTTTAAGTTGTGAAAATAGTTACTTTGCCTTGTAACGAGTTACAATCAGTGGTACTTAATTTTTTTTTTTTTTACTTTACT
Source organism: Leptonotus elevatus (assembly GCF_054856555.1). Classification (NCBI taxonomy): domain Eukaryota; kingdom Metazoa; phylum Chordata; class Actinopteri; order Syngnathiformes; family Syngnathidae; genus Leptonotus; species Leptonotus elevatus. The sequence goes on along the minus strand of NC_141239.1, from coordinate 36,949,023 downwards.
TTTATTATGAAGTAATTCAATTACTAACTCAGTTAATTTTTAAGCAAGTATTGAGTAACTGTAACTAATTACTTTTTTCTTTTTTTTTAAGTGCTGTGCCACTTCTGACTGCAAGTTGTAAACGTTTTTCTGTTTTCTTTCTGCCACTTCTGTTTCACCTAAATGAGTCCTTTGAAAACTTTGCTTCTCTGTGTTTGCTTCTCTGTCAAATCAAAAACAATCACAGATAAACCTAAAGATAGCAAGCGGATTGGAGCTCTATGTAACAGAGAAAAGCAGTCTTTGTTTTTAACAAAAATACTCATGTAAAAAGTATATTGCATTAAAATTACTGACAAGTATACTTTAACAAAGAAAGTTACAGAATTTTAATTAAGTAAATATAGCATGTGACTGTCCATCTAACTTCTTTATATGATAGCTTAAGGCTGGTACAATGTACATTATCTTGCAGGAGCTGTGCAAATACGCTTGGTCAGAAGAACAATCTGCAATCATTTTTAATCATCATCAACAATTCATTTAATGCCGCTAATGAAAATGAGCATTAGTTAAAGCACTAGAAAGATGTATTGTTCGGAGCTTCATATATTCAGGAAAATAAAGATAAATTAACTCCAGAAATTGCAAAATTGCTACTAAATTAAACTCGGCTAATGAGCCAGAGCCAAGTGGGCCCCATTTGTCATGTTCCCCTCCAAGATATTTCCATCCTACTGAATATACTCTAATTGCAAAGTAGAGGAACTTTCCTCAAATCACAAGCGAGAAAAACTACCCCGCAGCCTAATGCACAGTCCCGAGACACGACTCCAAAATGAATATTGCATGTATGTCTCAATTCTGCTTGATTATGCTCCTTAGGTAAAGTGCACGAGGGACGAAAGCGCTGTTGAGACTACTGAACTTCTTCTTTTTTTTTTTTTTTTTAAGAGAGAGAGAGCTTAGTATTTTTTATTCGGTAATCTTACCGATTCAACATGTCATCATCATTGCTCTCTCCCTCCGTTTTTGTGTGTGTGTGCGTGAGTACGTGCGTGTGTGAGTTTGTGCTCATTAATTCACCTGAAACCTATTAAAAATCCCATACCCTTCACCTAAACCGAATACTTCAGAATCCCGATCGTGAAGTTGTCAGGAGACCCGAGGAGTGATCAAAGAAAAGAGAGAAAAGTGAAATCCAGCACCGACCAGACACCACCTACTACACAGAGGGTTACAAACCAGAATCTTTCACCAACCCCAGAAGCATATAAATTAAGAGAGACCTCAAGAGACCAAAGTAAAGACTAAAGAAAGGAAGGAAGGATAGATGAAGCAGAGTGAGATCCACAGACATCAGCCTCCACCGATTCAGCGACCAGAGGAAGAAGTAGATTGCGTTTGAATTTCGGTAGATGCTGGCGTAGTGGATCTGGAATGCATGAAGACCTCCACCAAAGAAGGGAGCCATCGACATCGACACCGGCCAGGACAGAGCAAGCACAACCCCCTAGGGCCCACCAGGCCTCGGCAGCGCTGCCCCGGACACCAGGGAGAGCACCGCAACGCAGCACCCCCCAAGAGGCCCAGGGAACTTCCAAGACGCAGCTGCCACCCAGCAGCCGTACAGAGGGGCAGAGCTGCCCACGCTCAGCACCTATAGAGTTAACCCACTGGCATGCAGTGATTCTGAATATTAACCCTGGAAGTGAATCTTGAGGAGTTGGTGATTGTAAGGTGTCATTTGATGTAGTCTGCTTGATCCTGCTGACAGTAACTGGGTTCCTGACTATAAAAACACAACCATTGGTTACAAATTGCCAAATACAGAAATAGCAATGTAAGTTATCGCGATGTGGTGGCTCTCGCTAACAGGCAGAATTAAGTAACCAGATGTAGATTAAAATATTCTATATACGTAGACCATGTTTCTATAAATTTTGATATTTGGTTTTTATTCGAGGCAGACATTTTTTCCATTAAAATGTGATTTATGAGGAGGTTATAGCATTGGTCGATATTCAGAGTTTGTATTTTTCCAGTTAACAAGAATTGTTTTTTTAGCGATAGTAAGGGCTACAAGTGTAGATTGATAAAGGTATCCTACAGTCCATGGTAGCGGAAAGTTTTCTAAGACTTTAGTCCAGAAATACATAACCGGAGTGCATAACCATAAAGCATAAAAATAAGTGTCTGTAGTGTTTTGTAAACACTACAGACAAATGTCGGAGTCTGAGAGTCCCATTTTCTTCATCATATATTGAGTAATGTATGTTCTATGAATAATTTTATATTGGATAAGTTGTAAATGTGTGTGTTTTGTCATTTTAAATACGTTTTCACAAACTTGAATCCAAAAGTCAGATTTCGGAGCTATAGACAAGTCTGTCTCCCATTTCGAGGTGAATACATTTTATTAGAATACAAAAGTAATTTATATATTTTTGAGTTTTTTTGTTGTTGTCGGAGAAAGCTTTGTAATATCTTTAGCTAAAACAGGCGGTTGGAGCGTACCCTGGAGTGTTGGAATTTGTTTCTTTATTATACTTTTAACTTGCAGATAATGTAAAAAAAAAAAATCAATTTTTTTTATTTTTGGAGCAAGGATGTATATGATATAAACATATTATCTGAGAAAAGATGGTGGAGATGTGTAATTCCTTTCTGCTCCCACACACCTAAATAAAACGATTGGTTGTTAAGTTATAAATCGGGGTTATGCCATATGGGAGGAAGCCCGCAGGGCTTCAATTGGGCTTTTGTAATTTCTAGTGCCTTCCACCAGGCGGTCAGGGTGGTGGAAATCATTGGGTTTTTAAAACAATTGTGTCACTTAATCGATGTTGTAATAAAGAGTAAATCTAAAAGTCGGAGGTTATTACAATTCTTCTGTTCTAGTTCCAGCCAACAGTTAGTATCTCTGTTGGGCTGTGCCCATAGAATGATATTTTGTAGCTGGTTAGCTATATAGTGGTGCATAAAATTTGGTGCCTCTAGACCCCCTTTGGATTTACTTTTCTGAAGAGTAGATAGACTAATCTTTGCTCTTTTTTTCCACCAGTAAAATTTTGTAACGGCCGAGTCCAACAACTGGAACCAGCTAGACGTAGGTTTGAATGGAATCATTGAGAAAAATAATTTATTTTGGGTAAAACTTTAATATTAATGGTGGCTATTCGTCCTATTAGAGAAATAGAAATATTATTCCAGCGCTCCAGGTCAGGTAAATGCTATCCAGAAGTGGAGTAAAGTTTAAATGAATTAAATCAGTTAATTTAGGTGAGATTTTTATGCCCAAGTATTTTAAATTACCTATAGGAAAAGAGTAATGTGGGTCCTGGCTTGCAGGGTTTCAGGAATTTTCTGTAATAGGCAGTAGTGTTGATTTTGTCCAGTTAATAGAATAATCTGATAAATGTGAGAATTTAGTTATTTAGTTAGATACTTCACCTAGCTAGCAGGTTCTTCAAAATAAAGTAAAATATAATCGGCATATAGATAAATTTTATGTTTTGTTACCCCAGAGTGATTTCCTTGGATCCTTCTATCCTGGCGTATAGTTAATGCAAGCGGCTCAATAAATATCGCAAATAATAAAGGGGACAGTGGGCATCCCTGGCTTGTGCCTCTCTGTAGAGTAAAACTCTAAGATATAATTCCATTAGTAGTAACTGTAGCTTTAGGAGAATCGTATAACACTGACACCCAATAAATAAATGACTTCCCAAAGCCAAATTTATTTAGAACAGCAAAGAGGAAGGACCAGTTAACTTTGTTGACGGCTTTTTCTGCATCCAACAATATAATACCGCTGAAGACCTCCCTCCAATTTAATGTCTTCGTCCAACTGGGAGAGGAGAAACGTTGGTGGGAGAGTGCGCTAATCAATTGTGCTACAAGGTTCAGATCACTCATGCAAAAAGCAGCCAGCAACCATAAATGAAAACTGGTGCCTCGAGATACGAGTTTTAGTATAATTATAATATCTGTCTACATGTGTTGTGGCACCCTTCGTGTTCAGATAACCATTGATTAAAAGATAAAAACGCTATGCCTATGGTGTTTCCTATTGTATGTTAGCATTAAGATAGGGTGGCTATTTGTTTCCCATAATAACTATACTGTTGTAAATTCAGTCCATTTACCACATAATTCTCTTTGTTTAATGTTTATATTGACAGTAAACTTCAAGTGGGAGTGGCATTAAACAACGAAAGAAGCTTCAAGTCTCTTCCTTGATTAGGATACTACTTGCTTGTTGTAAAGTGTGAGTTAAATGCCAACATGCAGTGCTCTTATCTTAAATTTGCACTTACAAGTCAAAGCAAAAAAAAAAAGGCTGATGTCTCAAGGCACCACTATATCAAATTATTATTATGTCATGTTGTCTGTGGTTGTTTCTGTTTTGTCTGTGTAACCAGTCGACACAGATGGCCACCTCACCGACTATTTGTAACAGAAGAACAATTGCTAATGTGGGATTCATTAATTGGCCTGGGAGCGAGTGTCATGGAAATGACTTGAACAGGCTGCTACATATCAGAGGATGTCTTAGAGGACATTGTTAAAAGTTACGGTAAAATTGAGGGGTTGAAAATTAAGTCATTTTTAAAACAAACCAAAATAACACCTAAAAAACGAGATTGAAAAACTAATTAAATTAACTTTATTTGTCGACATGCAAAACAAACTAAAGACTAAAACTAATGAAAATCCAATAAAATAGGGGTTTTGGGTTAGGAATGTATTTGGGGTCTAGGATTAGAATAATGGAATTATGAGTCGGATTAGGGGTTTGGGTGAAGGTTTAGAATCGGGATTAGGGTGTTTGGTGGACATGTTTACAGTTGGGGTTAGGTTTAGGAGTAGGGTTTGGTTTATCTGATAGGTTAGGGAGTGAGATAGAGGTTGGTGGGTAGGGTCATGAGTCATTGGCATGAGAGCACAGGTTAGGATTAGTAAAATTAGTATTATGGATTTAGCAGTTGACGCATAGGAGCTCCAGATCCGCATACACACAGCACCGCAGGTAGTGTGAATTGACACACAGACTCAAATACTTTCTCTTCCTTGCGGCGTCTGTACGGCGCCCGTTACGTATCTGTTTCGCAGTCAGTGTGAATTGGGCATTAGGGTCACGTTTATTCTAAAGAGTTGTACACTGTTAGTCACTTCTAGTTTCTACACAGCTCCATTAACTGTGGTTTGATGTAAATTATTTTTTTTTGAACCTGACTTTATTGATCACCAAGATTTTAGGAAAGGGCTCAAATATTCTTTTCTCAGAAAGATGGCCACCTACACTTGACCTTAACATTTGAAAGTTGTTGAAATGTGAGTGGGAAAAGAGAGAGTAAAAATATGTTATTTTTAAAGCAAGCGCAGGAAACATATAAAAAGAGTGACATTTATTGGCTTTTGAGGAACATAAAAAACAAGGATAAGGCAGCTATTCTCAGATTTCTGACTGCTTTTTGTTTTTTGTTGCATAAAAATGCATTCTGGAGTCCTTCTGCATTCTACTTGAATGTATTCATCCAATTTTGAAAGCACAAAAGCTGAGCAATTTGAATACACTATAAGTGAAGCTGTGACTCCGACTACGACTGAAAGCACTGGGTTAGCTGGAGATGAATGAGGTGAGCTGACAGATAGCTGAATGGAAACACACATGCAAGCAAATGGCTGTCGGGCATCACACACACACACACACACACGCACATGACTACACACATTCAACATACTAAACAGGAGTCCCAAGGTTTTTCCCCCCCATCATCTCAAACTGTGACAGATATTTCTTGTTCTTGCTCAAAAAAAAGAGGAAAAAAGACACTCGTAATTCCTACACCTCCGTCTACCTGCATGTGTTCCAGGGGTAATATACTGTGGACAAACAGCCAGTGGGGGCCCACAGTAGTAAAGGGATGGAGAAGCAGGGCTTAGTGGATATAAACAACCAGATTAAGGAGACAATCTCCACCATAAATCTGCAATATTATCTGCTGCGGGCGGCAGGAAGGGGAAGCTCAGAGAGCTGGACCGGCACCAAGAGCGGCCTGTGATGTTTTATTATCGCCAGCCGTAGCCTAAACTCGGGGATGAACATTTGAAAGCCTCGGAATCAATCACGGCAATGGCGGCATACACTTGGCTCAATAATGCTTTCTCAGGCTGGCTAAAGAGGGGAAAATGATCAGCGTGGAAGCAATCAGCAGCGGGTGGGAATGCAAATTCTTGTGCATACTTAGACCTGCACTTGAGCGTGTGAAGATGGTGCACTCATTGCGTACTAAATAGCAATACCACCATAATGTATGACTGCTACAAAATGTAACGCATTACCTCTAACCGATCAATATTGCTGCAGTCTAACATCCATGTTAGAGGTAGGGCGATATTGATATTGCGGGGTTTTTTCATTGTGTTGTAAGTTACTCTTTGTTTCCCAGCCAGAAGCCTTGGTTGTGAGACATAGCCACAGTTTTCACTTACACTTGTATGCAGTGTGAAAAATACTGGAAATTAAAATGAAGGGAAAAACGATAAGGGGGGACTAAAAGGGGAAAAACTATATAATTAGCAGGAGCTCCGAGATTGGTGTGAACAGTGCAATTACCCCAGTAATCATCAGGTGGTAGGAGAGAGGAGGAGATGTGGCAACAGGAGGAAGAAATAAATGGAGAAAGACAAAGGCAATAAAAGAAACAAAAGTCAGGAGTCTTAATCAGTGCTGTGAGCCACGGGAAAACACATTTTTCTACACAATAAGCATTCAGGAGTCCAAACAGAAAAAAAAAAAAAACAAAAAAAAAACGTTACTGATTCAAGGGTATATTAAATGTGGGATAAAACTAAAACTGAAAAATAACGTGCAACAAGTGCAGGACCCTAACACTTCCATTATTTATTAGTACAATTGCAGAAATGACAATGTCAGTCATGGCTGAAATTGAGGTCTTGAGCTTCCCTTCCTGCTCGATTGCTCCTCAGTCCTCAAATGTAATTTGCAGAATCCAACGTCTGGCATCTTTATTATTTCATATTATTTTCCAATCGTATAGTTTGTCGTCACAGTATCACATTTATAAGAATGCAGATGTTAACTTCCTGCTTGGGAACACAATCCGAAATGTAGGTTGAAACAAGAAGCTCGGGTTAAATTTTTAGGACATCATCAAAGTAAAATGTAAATACGTTGCTGCATTTAGAAGACAAAAAAATACGGCCATAAAAGATAGCATCCACATCATGCGTGATCGTTCTGATATACTGTTGACATGTCATCAAAATTCCCAACCACAACCCTGTCCTAAAATACAACAAAACAATGTTTTTTTTAATTGTTTTTTTTTAAGGAAATTTTTTTGAAATATGAGTGTATTGACTTACAAGTGTGGTAACGGAACAAATTAAACTCTCATCTCAAGGTATGCAGAGGCTGATTATTTTTCAATTTAAAAAAACACATGCATCATTTGAATTCTCATTTGTTAATGGCGTGTATCATCGTTTTTAACAGAAAAGTAATTCATGCCAAGCAATTATTTGCGTCACGACAATCGCCACATTGGCCGGAGATGCCAGCTAATCCGAATGCGAGAACAAAATCAAGACAGCATGGCATTGTTAATGAACATTGTCCAGTAAATAGCCTCGGTAGCTGCGGTGACTGACAAATGGTGAGGAGACACAAGAGGCATTGGGTAATAGCATCTAATGGGCTGCTCTTGAAGGCAGCCAATGCCTGCAAGATTTTCTCCCTGATTACTGACATTAGCCAGAGTTCAATTCTCCCCAGTGAGTCGCTTTCCTGCTCCCCAGTCACACTCGTCTCTGTCAACGTCTTGCTTTATTCATCGTGCCCTCTTGTTGCTATTTTTATGCTAATCGTATGCTGAAGAGTGAGATGCTCTATTTTGAAATTTACAAAAAAAGTTAAATTTGTTGAAGGCTTTTCTTTGCAAGAAATGCACATTGTGCAGAACAGGCATATAGAATAACAGAATCTAGATAGTTTTGAGTGGACTGGACACTGTTTTATGTCTGATAAATCTGGAGTCTGTTGGTTCCGGCTCCATTAAATCAAGGTTTCACTGTCAAGTCATAAGTCTCAAATCTTAACTTTCAAGTTTCATGCAAGTCAAGTTACTGTGGCAAATATCAGACAAGTTCAGTTGCCACTAAATTTTAAGATAGTCAAGTCATTGCTTGGGCAACCCAAAATCACAACAAGTAATACAAATACATTTGTACAGTTTTTGGGAATGGTTCCAAATCCAGTCTCTTTATTTTCAGGCGCATAACCACATGAAGATAAGTCAATGCTCGACCAGCAATTGGTGCTATCTAATCTAAAATAAAACAGATTAATAACTTGGTTCAAATAAACCGGTCTGGGGTGGGGGAGGAAGAACGCTTCAGATTTAGACGCTTTAGATACATTTTTGACCAAATATGACATTCAATATATCTTCCAGAAAAATAGCACAAGTTCAAAAGCAGTTTTTGAACTCACAGAAGAAATAACCAAAAACATTGAAAAACTATTGATAATAGCAGGGATATTTGTTGATCTTTAACCCATTTGCTCATGTCACTCATTCAGCCAGTGTAAACAATAGTGAGATAGATAAGGTAGGTGTGAGTATTTTTTAGGATTACTTGTTGATCAACCTGAAACAACATACTGTACTTATCCACTCTAAACTTCCATATCTGGTGTGAATGTTTGGTGATGGTCGGAAGGGCTGTAGGTGCACACTGGCAGCCACGCTTTTTGTCAGCCAGCCCAAGGGCAGCTATGGCTACTTAAGTAGCTTACCCACTTACCGCCATCAGAGTGTGAATGTGTGAGCGCACGAATAATGTATCCATTGTGAAGCATCTTTGAGTGTCCAAAAAAGCGCTATACAAATCTGATCCACTATTATTATTAAATGTCTTAATGGGCTCAATCAAGTTTGGGAATCACCGTACTAGACTGACAGTAGATCAGTCTCTACCAACAAACTCAAATAACTGCTATCATCTGACGATGAACACTTCTTATATTAATGGCTCTTTAGACTATATTATTAGCATCATGGCAGAACTTGAAATTGAAATAAATTATTAAAATGAAAATGCGGCTTAGAATTTTACTTTGCTTGAAGGGCGTTTGACTTAATTTGTTCCGACGTCACATGCCACGGACGCAATTGCGTCGGCTCAAATGTCAAAGACAAATCACACATGCTGAAACGCACACCTCCAATTCTCAATATAACGCTGCCCGCACAATCTCATAATTACAAAGATTGAGTGAAGCCGACTGGAAATGCCAGAGAGCAGTCACGACCGCCTCTGAAAAAAAAAACTGTCGTCACCAGCGGGAACAAACATCGACAGCCCACTGGAGGCCGAGCAGACACAAAAACCCTCTCACAGGCTGCGAGCTAACATGGTTGTACTGTCAAAACACTTTTATTAAAAGCACACCAACCGTGTCATTTTGTTGTGCAGCGTTCACACTGCATTCAAAGAAAAACATTCACGAAGCTGACTGGTGGGGAAATCTCTTGAATAAGGTTAACTATGTTAATGGCAGACTTTTGTATGTAGAGATCAACATTTTTCTTATACTGTCGCAACCATAAAAGGCAACGCCCCCTTTGAGCGCAGTTTTCAAATATTGGTGAGGGGGCCAGCAAGAGTCTGGTTGGTAAAAGAAGTTTCTTAAAAAATATTTTAAATATATTTTCAGTACCACTTTTTCTTATATTGCTAATTTCTTTCTATAGACAGCAGAAGGAGCTTCCACTTAATAAAGTAAAAAAAACTTAATTCTTCTTTATGGTCAGTTATCTCTATTTCTTAAACTCAAAATGTTGCCATTTGTTTGCAACACTTGTGTGCAGTAAGCAAGTCAAGTAAAGTAAAAGTAAGAATATTATTTGAAATTGCTCCAAATATGTATAATGCAATCTGGTCCAAAACATAAAAATAACCCTAAGTAATTTAAAAACAATACTTCACATGGGTTTTACATTTTGAGCTGTCAAACGATTACATTTTTACATCAGATTAATCCCATTTTAGAATTTTTTATTAATCATGATTAATCACTCAATTAAAAAGTTTTTTTTATCAAAAAAATTTGCCCGCCAATTTGGAAGAACACCTTGTTGTTTTAATTCTTTCTCACATTCAATTTTATGAGGATGTCTTCCACATTTTTGATCCAATGAACACTCCCAGTCTCCTTTTTTTTCTAATCAGTTAATGAATTGCATAATTTAAATTGAAAAAAAAAAGAACAAATATTCTGAATGTCATATGCAAACAATTATTAAATGCTTTACTAAGCTAAAAGCACGCCGCAAGCATCTAATTTCTCTGTTTGTGGCTCCCTGTTAATGTACACAACTAGGACGAGAAGAGATAAGTATATAAGAGAATTGAGACCTGCCCACAATTACACCATCAAACTAAAATCTGTTGATGATTCTGTTCCATGGTCATCGTGTCTCCGAACGTATTTAAAAATATATATAATAATGTCGTACATTAACCAAAATCAAAAATGAATGTGACGGCAAAAGAAAAACAAAAATTGTTGATAAAAAAGGGATGGTCACTTTTGGCAACAATTTTGGGATATATATTAAGTGGTAAAAATGTTTTTGATAGATTTATTTTTCAATCAGGTGGCTAGGTTTATTTCATGTTTCAAATTTATGTTTCTGAAATACTTTACTTTTTAAAGGTTAAATATTTATATTTCAAATTCAATTATCAGCCTTTTCTTTTCCTGATCCTTTTTTTATTAGAAAAAAAACTGTTAGAACTGTCAATAGTTAAACTGTGATACATTTTTCAGTCATATCGCCCAGCCCTTTTTTGCGGTATATTTAAATAATTGATTCAATGTATGAAAATATAGAATAATTTTTTTCCCAACATGTTTGAAGATACTGTAATTTGTGGTGTTTTATGATTAACGTCTATAAGCAACAAATGTCAACTATAATATTGTTTTGAATATTGAAATGAATCGTATCAAATCAAAAATCGTATACCAAAGCGTATCGAACCGTTCTGCTCTGAAAGATATCATTTTGCAATCAAATCGCAACCTGTGTATCGAGATACATATCGAATTGGACTCATGTCAAAGATTCCCACCACTACTGTCAAGCTAAAGGACTGCTGTCAAAATTAATAGTGCAATTAATCTACGTTAATACAAGATGAATGCAATATTTTTTGGTGATTTATCAATGAGTTAACACTAACTTTGACAGCACTAGTTTTAATTTGCCAAAAGTGCCTATGATCAAGCCAAATCAGATACATGCAAGCAGTAAAGTTGGAAATTACAAAATTCAAAATTTTGGGAATTTTCACACACAGCTAAAATGGTTCCGAGAAGGAAGTGAAGTAGACACAAACGGCTAGTATAAAGTCCAGAGGGTTAACACTCTTCTTTAATAATAGTGACCATGTGATCAAATGTCATCCAAAATAGCAACCGGTAAACAGTTTCTGTTCCACCAACGCCCAACCAACATAGACCCCCGCACAAATCATCTTCTCTTTCTTTCCATCACTGCAAGAAGTGCTCTCTCTCCTTCTCCTTCTCTTTCTCCATCTGCACGAGAGGCTGTCCTGGTGTGTCAGTAATGACAATGTCCCAGTGTTCCTCTCTGCCAATTAGCCTGGCCGTAATTACACGGACACATGTGGAGCTGTCAATCACGCCGCTCCTCCACACTGGAACTCAAACACCTGCCCCTCCCGGCACCGAGAGAGAGACTGAGACCACACAGACCAGTACCACATTGCTCAATTACTCTTTTTTTTTTTTTTTTTAAATAGCTCAGTATTGTTCATTCGGAAATGTCATCATCATTGCTCTTTATTATTATTATTTTTTTATATTTATTTTTTATTATTATTTATATATATATATATATATATATATAATTTTATTTTTTTGTATGTGGGTGAGTATGTGTATGTGCGTGCGTGCGTGTGTGTATTTGTTAGGTCACCAAAAACCTATTAGAAAAAATCCCATACCGTTCACCTAAACCGAACACCGCCGTCAGGAGACCCGAGGGGACCCGAGGGGACCAAAGAAAACCAAGGAAGGTGAAATCCAGCACCGACCAGACATGACCCACCGGGCCACCCACCAGAATTCTTCCCCAACCCAAGAAACATCTAAATTCCAACAAATCCAACAAAAAAAAATAAAAAATCAGGGAGACCTCAAGAGACCGAAGGAGAGACTGAGGAAAGGAAGGAAGGACAGACGAAGCCGAGTGAGATCCACAGACACCAGCCTCCACCGATTCAATGACCTGAGGAGGAAGCAGATTGTGTCTGAGTTTCGGTAGATGCTGGTGTGGTGGATCTGGCATGCATGAAAATCTCCACCAAAGAGGGGAGCCGTCGACCCCTGCCAGGACAGAGCAAGCGCAACACCTCAGGGCCCCACAGGCCGCGGCAGCGCCAAAGGACGACCCACGGGCCCCGCCAGGGCCACCGGCCGGAGAGCAAACCCAGGAGCAGGAGCGCCCCCCACCCCAACACGGCCCGCGCCCCCGACCCAACGCAGCAGGACGGGGCACTGCAGGCCCGCCAGGCACCCCACCGTCCCCCAACCCCCGCACCCCCCACGCCCCCCATCCACCCCAACCCAGCCCCAGCCGCCCCCAAGTCCCCAATCCCCCCAGACACCCCAGCACCCCCCCACCCCGCAGCCCCCCCCCAACAAAGCCGCCCCCCCGACCAACCGGCAGCCCCCCAACCCCCGACCCCCAGCCCCCGGGGAGCACCCGCACCCAGGCACCGGCGCTGACGAGGGGCCGGACAGCGGAGCGGAGAGGGCAGCCGCGCCCACCCCACCCCCCGCCGCGTGGAGGGACGGAACACCGGGGGCAGAAGGGGAGATGGGGGCACCGGAGGACGGCCGACACCCCCGAACCCCAGGCCCAGCGGGGGAAGGCCTCGGTCGTCACCCCAGCGTTCTTTGTGAAAGTTAACCCCTGTTACTTTTTTTTTTTTTTTTTTTTTTCCCCCTTTTTTTTGTGTGTGTGGGTGAGTATGTGTATGTGCGTGCGTGCGTGCGTGTGTGTGTGTATTTGTTAGCTCACCAGAAAACCTATTAGAAAAAAAATCTCATACCGTTCACCTAAATCGAACACCAGGAGACCCGAGGGGACCGAAGAAAACCAAGGAAGGTGAAATCTAGCACCGACCAGACACCCCCCACCAGAACTCCTCCCCAGCCCAAGAAACATCCAGACCCCAACAAAACCAAAAAACATAAAATCAGGGAGGCCTCAAGAGACCAACGGAGAGACCGAGAAAAGGAAGGAAGGACAGACGAAGCCGCGTGAGATCCGAGACACCAGCCTCCACCGATTCAATAACCTGAGGAGGAAACAGATTGTGTCTGAGTTTCGGTAGATGCTGGTGTGGTGGATCTGGCATGCATGAAAATCTCCACCAAAGAGGGGAGCCGTCGACCCCCGCCGGAACAGAGCAAGCGCAACACCTCAGGGCCCCCCAGGCCGCGGCAGCGCCAAAGGACGACCCCCGGGCCCCACCAGGGCCACCGGCCGGAGAGCAAACCCAGGAGCAGGAGCGCCCCCCGCCCCAACACGGCCCGCGCCCCCGGCCCAACGCAGCAGGACGGGGCACTGCAGGCCCACCAGGCACCCCACCGGCCCCCAACCCCCGCCCCCCCCCACAACCCCCCGCCCCCCATCCACCCCCGCCCCCCCCCCCCAACCCAGCCCCAGCCGCCCCCATGCCCCCAATCCCCCAGACACCCCCACCCCCAGCACCCCCCCGCCCCGCAACCACCACCACCGCCCCCCCCCCAACAAAGCCGCCCCCCCCCGACCCCACCCCAACCAACCGGCAGCCCCCCAACCCCCAACCCCCAGCCCCCGGGGACCACCCGCACCCAGGCACCGGCGCCGAAGAGGGGCCGGACAGCGGAGCGGAGAGGGCAGCCGCGCCCACCCCACCCCCCGCCGTGTGGAAGGACGGAACACCGGGGGCAGAAGGGGGAGATGGGGGCACCGGAGGGCGGCCGACACCCCCGAACCCCAGGCCCAGCGGGGGAAGGCCCCGGTCGTCACCCCAGCGTTCTTTGTGAAAATTAACCCCTGTTACTGAGTCCGCCAGCTCGCGGACTGGCGAACTCTACCCCTAAACCGTGAATGTGACCCCACCCAGTGTATATACAAGTGTGTGTGTGTGGTGCATTAAAATTAGGAGCAGGTGAACCGGAGCCGATGGAAATGATATTCCCACGCTCCGATCCACCCGCCACCCAAGCATGTTGCTGAGTGTATGTGGTGCATTAAAAAAAAAATAGATAGGGCGGGGGAGGGGGGGGGGGGGGGTGGCGACACGGACAGGGGACCGCAGCACTGCTCTATACTGCGGCCCCCAACCGATGGCACCCCCACAAGCCCCCCCCCCACCCACAAGTTGTGTGGTGTATTAAAATTGGAGGGGAGTTGTAGGGTGAAGACGGTGTTTCCACCCTACCCCACCCCCCAAAGTGTGTTATGTGCCCTATATGTCTATAAAAGTGTATTGTGCAAACCTAGTGTAGTGAGTTAAGAGGTGTGACCAGCGGGGCCCCCCCCAACCGGGCGGGGGCAGGAGGCGCACCGGCCCACCAAGCCCCCACCCACCCCACCAGGACCCCGGCGGGCATATGGGACCCGTCCGGCGGGGCGATAGGGCTCGCCCCCCGGATACTGGGTCCCGCCCGAGGTGTCAGGACGCCCACCGGAGCGGGGCGGGCACGACACCAAACCCCAGCCACCCCCGCCGGCCCCCATAGCACCGAGACCCGGGCCATGGATGGAGCCCCCGGCCCAGGGGAGGGGAAGGAAGGCGTACCGGGGAGGGGGAAGGGGAGGGGGGAAGGAGACGACAAGAAGGGCAGGGGGCAGCGGCAGGGCCGCAGAGAGAGGGGGAGAGGAGGAGGAAAGGTGACGAGGGAGAAGGGACAGGGAGGCGGAGGACGGGCGGGGAGAGAGGCAGCAAGGGGGAGGAAGGGGGAGGGGAGAGGGAACCACCGGGCACCCCGGCGGCCCACAGGCCCCGAACCGCGTCACCGGGCCCAGAGCGACGGACCGCGCCGGAACGGCGCCGCCCCAGACACCAGGGAAAGCCACGCAACACAGCACCCCCCAAGAGACCCAGGGAACGGCCAAGACGCAGCCGCCACCCAGCAGCCAACAGAGGGGCAGACCCGCCCACACCCAGCCAGGGGGGACAGCACCCACAGAATTAACCCACTGGCATGCCGTGAATCCGAATATCAACCCCTGGTGCCCATCGGAGGCGAATCCGCTCGATCCCGCTGGCAGCAGCTGGCTCAATTACTCTTAACTGAGTCAACAATCCCACGGCCCTCATTGAAAATGGCACCGGAGTGGTTTGTTTGCAGCCAGCTTCATGGACTGCTTGCGATGTCCTGTTTACTTGCTTAATGCACTTTGTGCCAACGCACTCTACAGATGGCAGCCTGCAGCAGATTCAATTTGTAACAGGAGCACAACAACGTAATATTATACAGATGTTTCTGCTATATACTATATAAGAAGGCAACTACCACATGCGGTGGCCAGGCGTAGATGACTTGGGATACGAGTTTAATTTGTCCCGTGACCACGCTTATGGATCAAAACACTCATCATCCTTCTCCACTGAAATAAATGGAAATGCCATTAACCCATCACAGCCCTTGTCGCCCCTAAAAACAAACACAATGTTTATGTTTGTTTTTTAATAAAGGGGAAAATTGCAATTGATACATTTGTACTTACAACAGAGTAGTAACAATTAAATATAATTTAATTAAATAAATAAATAAAACAGTTTGAGCATCATAATTCATTGCTGCATTTCAATTCATTATCACTTCTGATGTGCCTGCCTATGCCACTGGTAGTCTGGTAGACACTAAAAAAAAGCTAAGTTCGAGTACTTATATGACTATCACGCAGACACAAAGAAGAACAGACATTTTCTAATATTTGTAGCTTCTGAAACCATGACTATCAATGCTAACCGATAACATATCACTGGTGATTTAGCATTTTTGGTTAGCTTTAAGTTAAGCTGACTTTCCCAAGGAAAAATTATGTTTGAAATGCAGCTGTTAATCCCCTTTGTCTAAAACGGGACAAAAACAGCTAGATTGTGTTAAACTTGGTTTATGCTTGACATGCCCGTGAGGTCCGCACAACTCCATGTGGTGCAATGACATCATTTCAGCAACCACGTCCCCCCAAGCAATATCTGCATTGCCCAAATTTTCCGCACTGCGTACCTACGAATTTGGAAACTATGTGGACGGCCTGTGCGGGAAAAAAATGGATGAGCAAAAACTACTTTCTTTGTTTTCATTTATTTTGTTAAATGTATGTGAATGTTTACACCAAACTATTAACTGAATAAAAAAAAAGAAAACGTTTTCTAGCTTCTATTGTGGTGAAGTGTTGTTCATATTCTGTAGACGCTCTTCACTGCCTTTTATAGTTTGGGAAAAGAGAAGCTAACAGAGGGGGCAAGCCGCGCAGCGTATAAAAGGCTGCAAAAATTGTGTCGACCTGTTTCCGCACGTCTCATTTCTGCGTGGAACATACATGCGTCAAGCATAAGCCAAGCTTTAATGTGTGCACCCAGACTTAGCAAGCATCCAGTATAGGCCTACTTTAGTACCGTCTATTTTTCTGTTTGGTAAACATTCGCGATAAACTTCAGCATTCGAGACAATGACGATTTAGTGTTTCATCAGTATAAAGGGCATTGGGGCCACAGCCAAAGAAGTTGCGAAGAATTGAGGCGGAATACAGTAATGCATTTGGATATTTGATTCACTTGTGAAATGCTTTGGCTGCAAATTGTTTGTTCCAGCTTGTGCTAAACACTCCAATCATGTACGAAATACTTTTACTGGCCTTTCACAGCAATTTGTACATGTTGTAAGTGCACATTCATTATTGTATTATGTAGCCGATTTGTCCAGAATGTGTGCACGAGAACATACAATAAGCCTGTATCAAGTCATGCGATCAAGTCTTTCGTGTCCGAAGTTACAGAGAATCTTCATTGCATGTGCATGTACAAGCGCACTTGATGCATTTTTTCCAAATGGCAAAGAAGCACTTCTTCAAAAGCAGTACAGCCACAGAGGAATCGTCAAAGATTTGTGTCCAGCCGAAGTAGCCGATAACAACTCATTCAGCCGGCGGCGAATAGCAAGTCGGCGTTGGGGCCCGTCTGTAAGTTGCGTGTTACAGAGGCTCAAATTACCAATCAAGTCACCATTGATATTGTCCCTAACCTGGACGGTAAACATCCGGGTGACTTTTACTCTGACAGGCCAGCTACATGTTGTGTACTAATCACGCATTAGCCCCACATTAGGATAGGCCACCCCCCACCGCCCCACCCCCACACGGGATGACATCAAACCTGACGTGATGAGGATTTTACTCTGATCAGAATGGGCGCAGTATCAAAGACGGTCTTTTTCTTGCCCATTACGTCAGCAAACTTCCATTCAAGTGAACAACGGCAGCTGTCGTTTACACACGGGATACGTCATCACGGTCACGTGACCAGGATAATGGCGTTGCACACGGTATGTTTTTTTTTATACTTAATTGGATTAAAAGAAAATTAAAAGAGATATTTTCACTTTTATTTTTTATATACAATGCCGATTCCAATACTGGAGTTATTAGCTGTGTGTTCTTTTAAGGGCAATGCTGTGATATGTATTTGAAATGATGGAGACTTTTTGGATGAAAGTTTGAGGTATATTTTGTGGCAGTGCTCGGGATTATTGTATGCCAATAAATGAGGGGTGACTTCTTGTGCCGCATCACGACATATGGTACGGTACAGTACATACTAAGGAAAGCGGTATGGGTATCAATTAGGAGACTCACAAAAGGAGCAATAAAAATGCTTGTTTAACGGTTATGTATTTACAGGTAGCGCCACAATTTGTAAGTGGCAGACAAAATTCTTTTTTTGCAGCCGATACATAAATATGTGCGGGAGACACTGCGGCATTAGTGTCTCAATTCAAGGATCTGATCAATGGCATCATTGATCGGATCGGCAAATTACGACCGGTCACAAATTATATATATATAACAAAATATGCAAAATATAAAAAGTCTATTTGTTATCACATTTATACTCAAGTGCAGAAGATAGTTTGGCAAAACCAAGAGGAATGTTTAAGATTATCATAGTTTGCTGAGCTTTAACACAACACATTATCAATAATTGAAACATCACAACATTAAAAGTCCTCCTGGTTACTCAATCTATGCAATTTGTTCTGAGCACATAATCGCTTGAGAGGCCTGAAAAGAATAATGGCCACCGATGGCATGTTTGAGATCAATAAAGACACAGCCTTTATAAATGATACTTAAATATCCATTACCCACTCATTCTGTGGCATTAATTAAAGCCTTCACAATTGTGCTTGTAACTCAATACATTTAAGTCAAGGTAATAGAGGGCCCGATTTCCCTCGGGCATCTCCAACAGGGGGCAAATAAATGAAAGTTTCTTACTGGCGTCGATAATGTGGCATGAGAGTTATTTGTCAGGGGTTTGTGAGGTTGTCTGCGTCTCACAGGGAGATACAGTCTCTTTTTTTTTTTTTTTTTTTTTTTTTTTTTTTAAGAGCTCAGTATTGTTCATTCGGAAATGTCATCATCATTGCTCTTTTTTTTTTTTTTTTTTTTTTTTAAATATATATATATATATATATACACATATATACATACATATATACATATATACATACATACATACATACCTTTTTTTTTTTTTTTTTTTTGTGTGTGTGGGTGAGTATGTGTGTGTGCGTGCGTGCGTGCGTGTGTTTGTTAGCTCACCAGAAAACCTATTAGAAAAAAAAATCTTATACCGTTCACCTAAATCGAACACCAGGAGACCCGAGGGGACCGAAGAAAACCAAGGAAGGTGAAATCCAGCACCGACCAGACACCCCCCACCAGAACTCCTCCCCAGCCCAAGAAACATCCAGACCCCAACAAATCCAAAAAACATAAAGTCAGGGAGGCCTCAAGAGACCAACGGAGAGACCGAGAAAAGGAAGGAAGGACAGACGAAGCCGCGTGAGATCCGAGACACCAGCCTCCACCGATTCAATAACCTGAGGAGGAAACAGATTGTGTCTGAGTTTCGGTAGATGCTGGTGTGGTGGATCTGGCATGCATGAAAATCTCCACCAAAGAGGGGAGCCGTCGACCCCCGCCGGAACAGAGCAAGCGCAACACCTCAGGGCCCCCCAGGCCGCGGCAGCGCCAAAGGACGACCCCCGGGCCCCACCAGGGCCACCGGCCGGAGAGCAAACCCAGGAGCAGGAGCGCCCCCCGCCCCAACACGGCCCGCTGAGTACGCAGCTGAGGCGTAGGGAGTTGGGTTTTGTGAGTATTGAGTCTCTGCGTTTTGCAGATGATATGTTCTGTTGGCTTTATTAAGCCACAATCCTAAACTCTCTTCAACTCTCTCTGGAGCAGTTTGCAGCTCAGTATTAGGTTAGGATGAGAATCAGCACCTCCAAATCTGTGGCCATGGTACTCAGTCGGTTAGAAGTTGAGATCCTGCCCAATGAGGAGATATATCTTGGGATCTTGTTCACATGTAAGGGAAGGAAGGAGCGGGAGATTGACCGACAGATCGATGTAGTGTCTGCATTGATGTGGACTCTGAATCGATTTGACATGATAAAGAAGTAGCTAACCCGAAAGGCTAACCTGTAATTAACTGGTTGATCTTCATTCCCACCCTCATGAGCACTGAGTCATGACCTCACCGAAAAAAGTTCACATAAGCGATACAAGCAGACGAAATGAGTTTCTGCCACAGGGTATCTCGTCTCTCCCTTATATATAGGTTGAGAAGCGCAAGGGGCTCAGGGTAGAGTTGCTACTCCTCCACACTGAGAGGGCCCAGATGAGGTGGCTCGAGCATCTGGATGCCTCCCTGGTGAGGTGTTCCGAGCACATGCCACTGGTATGAGGCCCTATAGCTACCCCAGGAAACACTGGAGAGACTATGTTTCCCGGCTGGCCTGAGAACGTCTTGGGATCCTCTGGAAGAACTGGGCAAAGTGGTTGCAGAGCAGGAAGTTTGGGCTACTTTGCTTGTGCTGCTGCCCCCACGACCCGACCCCGGGTAAGTGAAAGAAAATAGATGGATGGATTAACAAAGTCATTACAAGTTAACTAGTGACTTTATTCCCGTAATGTTGCATCTTCATTCTTGTATTTATTTTATTTTCTGGGCCCAATATTCCTTGGTAACAAAGAAATGGAAGTGAAGGAGGGAAAATCATCAGGAATGCGATGATGGCATTCCAATGTTTCCATCATCAAGTCTTACCTTTGGGATGTCTTCTTGTACTTGCGCCTGCCAGAGATAAAACAAAGTTAAATTTGGATTGAATGAAAAGTGTTTCTAAATGTACTTCTACTACGACAAGTGAAAAAATATCTAAGACAATGCAATAACCACAGAATTACTGCAAATACAGACGTCAAGAGGTTAATGCTAAGAATACAAAAGCAATTCTGTGTGACATTTATTTGATTAATTTATTTTTATAACAGAAATAGCAATAGCTGTCAAGTAGACACAGTAAACTCAACAACAGTGCAATTACTTAGACAGATAATTTAGGAGAACGGCATGAATAAAACATGAGCATTCGCTCACACAAACGCATGCACACAACATCCACTCCACCCTCTGACATCCTGCCTACTTTCATACGAGGAGCCCACACACACACACACCTACTATCACTTACGCTAACATTTGGCCCGAAACAAACACCTACGCCTGCGCCAGGTGCCTACAGCGTGCCTCTAAAAGCCAAATCCATACACACACTTAAGGCACTCGTCATCGGCAAGTTGAGGGGGTCCCACTTCAGTCCAAAAACACGTGGGCTTGGATTGAAATGCTGCTCAGGCACAATTGTCGGCACTTAGTTTGATTTGTTTCTCAATCCTTATAGGTAGCACTCCTTCCTCGTGCTGAGGAACTCCATATAAAAATAAAAGTCAATCATCTGGCCTGCGTCCAGTGATTAAAACGATAGGCATGAAAGTACTGTCATGTTTATGGCTTGTTTGAGTTGTGATAGAGGTTAGATGACAGTCAAAGAAGGGAAAGACTATGGGGAAACGTGAAGAAATAAAGAAGACCTTCATCTCATCTTTCAAACCTCCCATCAAGTTGTAAAATGTGAATTGAAAGCTCACGAATGACGAGACTTAGACATTTCATGATTTCATGAGTACGTTTTGGGACCTTTTTTTTTTTTTAATGCTTATTATTAATGCAAATTATTATTTTATGTTATCAGGTGGCCTTCCACTTGGATCCAAAGTCGCCTATCCCTTAAGGGAGCCTTCCGTGATGAACTCTTCATAAAGTGATTCAATAATTCATTGATTTCCTTTAATCAGCGGAGGCGCTAGCGAGGTCGGTCTGTGGCGGACATGCAATTTATTTATGGGATTCCATTGGAAACAATGCAAAAACATAAAGGGGCAATTTGTCAGGAAGGGGAGAGTATGGTAGGGTAGAAAAGCACAACATGCTGTTTGGGGATGTCACAAGGCTTGATGCGGCATGATTGACTGCAGAGCAAGGACAAGAAGTGTCCAAAGCCAACGTACTCATTGTCCATCTACGGGTGATTGCTGTGCCCCATGGGACACTCAGTGGCGAGACAGATGCACCAATCACACAGTTGTACAGCAGCTGACAGCGCATACAGGCAAAGTCACCCTGTTGCCATAGAGACATGCCAAAAAAGCCATACTACCAAAAGTGTCAAGATGAGCCTTTGTTATAAAGCAGACATGTGAGGTAAAATTGACCTTTTATTTACTTGTACAGTCCTTTTTATTGTGGAGGACAACCACCCACCCATAAGTGAAAATGTATCATACACAAATAAATATTTTAAAGCATAGTTTTACATTTTATATGCATTTTAACTTAAGACACAATTTTTAAACACGTTAACACACTGTAAACATATTTGCGCACGGAGAAAAATTATTCAAGCATAAAATGTAAAAAAACAAAACTTAACACACTGTATGTATTGCATTGTTTGTGTACATTTGCCTTCAGGAAGTGGTGCCTGTTGGGGTAGTGAGTGACATAGGCGAGTCTGCGTGTGAATGTATGTCAGTGAGCTGTGGCCGACAGAAGCTCATGTGTGAGAGAGTCTTGTCATGCTCTATCTATTTGTATTTGGCAAAGTGTCTGCTGCATGGAGTGTAGTTCAGCAGCTTGGTGATGAAGCGCTGCCTCCACAAGTAACAACACAATTGCTGTCTTTATGGAAGCTCGCTATCTTCCTTTACAATCTGGGCTAGTAATAAGTTGTCATAACTCCATAGCTCTGCCCCTGGTTGTCATAGTAATGAAAGTCGCTCTTGGCAATGGTCAAATAGTTGAGGGGGGCAGCAATAGACAGGACTGACACTGGGTCAAGTGTGGGGGGGGATGAACACATGCTGTACTTTTTAATTATTGGGGTAGGTATGACAAAAGGCCTGTTATTGAGATACAGTACCTGCTTTGAAATTTAGGGGAAATGCATATGTCTCCTTTAAAACTGCGTTGGTCTCTAAATCAATCATTCTTTAACTTGTTCTCATCTCAGACTCAAACATTAGGGAATCAGGCTATATAAAGACTAGCCGTGACCAAAAATAGCAAGTCATCAGGCAGTATCTCTCAGTGGTCTTGTTCTGGACTCGGTCTCTGTGGTTTCAGCAACAACACTGCTATCCATATGTGTATAGAGTCAACTGTCGTCTTGTAGCTCCCTTACTTCAGACAGTGATTAATGTGACATCTGACATGCCTCTGAAACACTCAGGACTCACAAGGATCGTTATCTGGGCTGACCGTCAAATGTCAAATATCTGGACAGGACAGACTGTTGTGATGGTAAATTTAAGACACTGACAAAATGAAAGTCGGTCGAGGAAACTCAATGTGGCAGGGGATGTCGAAGGTCGCTGAGGGTAGTGAAAGAGAGAGGGAAATAAGGAATGATCTGTAGAATGGAAATAACAAATTCTGATAACAAACCTTAATGATGGAGTGATATCTCTTTTCAGAACAAAGTCGAAGTAGCATTACAAAGCTCACCTCCCTTGTTGCTTGGCCGCAATGACGAGAACTCAAAAGTGCATAAAAGCTAATTGCTACTCCATCTTGGGCGTACAGAGCAACGCTGCGTTCTTGGAGCCAGGAAAGGTCAGGAAAGGTGTTGATTGGTTGGCAAACCGGCATCGGTTTTAAAATATCTTGTAAAAATGTCAACTCTGTGAGGTATTCTCCTTTATGTGTAATCAAATGAGAAAATGGCATTAAAAAGAGAGAACGAGGGCGACTTGAGCGAGCAATCACTCATATTTCCTGCATCACTGCACAACAGTAGAGCAACTGAATCCTGATTCTGATTAGCAGGAAATTGGACTTTCATGTGCCCCTTTGACCCTGCCTGTGAAGCTGGCTTTCATCTGCGATACTTTTTTTGTGTGAAGGTACCAACAAAGAAGCATTCAAGTTAGGACGGTGGTTATCTGAAGGGAATAGCAGGAAGCCAAGACTGGGGTTTCAAGATTAGCAGTTGACACTCACTACTTCTGCCCCTTGTGCTGAAAGCAATTGCCTCTGTCCAACAAGTTGGGTCAATCCCTCAAAATTTACCACATTCAGAGGGAGTCCCACAGTCATAACAGAGTTGGTGAAAGGGAATTCTGCAATGCCGAACAACTGTATCAATTTTCGTCACAGCAGACAGTGACATTGTCGCACATTAAATTATGTTTGCGAGAAGCCTCAACAGGGGGTTGAGCAAAAAGCACAGTTTTTTAAATTCGTGTTGCTTGTCTGCTATGTCAATTAGGATAAACTATTTGTGACAGAAGCTATAGATAGCTAACATCACTATTAAGACACATGCACGACTGGCTTCTCAAACAATAACGCCTTTAATATAGTCCTTTTTTTGGTCTTTTTTTCGGTCTTTTTTTCAGAGGATGTTTGTGGAAAGTGCGTGGTACGGATGCATGGGAAGGTATGCCACACAATTCCTGGCTTCAGAGGTGAAATGGGGAGTGTGTGTAATGGAGCAGAGGCTATTAGAGATGTGGATATCTCAACCTCCTTTATATGCATCTGCAAATTTAAGAAATTCTTCAGTTTGGGAGTTTTCGCATCACAGGCCAGCAATAAAACCACAACTTCCTTGACGTTTCCTACCTTTTTCACAAAACTCCCGACAGGCTCCCCAACCTTTGGTGCGTCACTCTAAACACACTATGATTTATCTCAATTGTTTCTTACGATTTGTGAGCTCCATCTGGCATCCTTCATACGTCACTGACACACACTCACACACACTTGTTGACAAGAGTAAAAGTGGTTATACTCACAGTCCTCTGAGCCTGAGCCAAATCTTTTCAATTTGCTCCGGTTGGAGGTACTTGAGGGCCGTGCTTTCAAACTCCTCGATCTCTTTGGTGGGAGACTCCATGTCACACTCACGAGTGACAACACTCGTGCCAACGGGAGATCAGTGCAGAAGAAAACAAACTTTAATCCCTCACGTGCGAGAGAGAGCGAGATGGAAAAGTGTGACCTGAGGTTGCCTCTTTCTTCATTCACACTGGCGCCCACAGCTGCGATGCGCCGACCGTCATGCTTCCACCCGCCTTTATTAATCTCTTCTGTCCCCTCTTGTTAAATTTCACAAAAGAGTCTGAGGCTGTTGTGCGCTTTCCCAACTGTCCCGAAAGCTCACTCGTCATCTCCTGCATAAGCACAGGGGTCCTGGAGCCGTGCCATGCTTGCCCAGCAATGACGGGATGCAGACGGCAGGGCAACGCAATCCGGGATTAACGCGCACTACTGCCGAGCTCTTCACACACACCGGGGAGGGGGAGGAGGAACAGTGGCAGTCAAAGAGGGAGGAGTTATGGCTGATAATGAGAAACCACATTCTGTTTCATCCGCTGGCAAGCGAGAAGGGAGGGGGATAAAAGAAGCGCGGATGACGGTATTGAACCTGCAGGATTACTATGAAAAGGTTCACAGGACGACAACTCAAAACAAAGGAAGAAATCAAAGAGTATCTGGAGTGAGGAAAATGGACAAATTAAATGCAGCACAGAAGTTGTATACATACAAGGTGTACCTAAAAAAAAAATAATAATTGAAGTATGAATATAGTTATCCCTAAATTACATTCCAGACCACCCCTGCAAAATTCGCAAACTAGCGACCATGTGCGTATATTTTTTAACTCTTTGACTGCCAACCATTTTCAGAAAAGAGAACATGTGGGTGCCAGCTGATTTAGAGCATTTTTACTGATCTTTCAAGGTCCACTTGGACTATGGAAACACATATACTACCAAATAAAAGATTGAACTCTCATCTTTCATCAGAAAAAAAGTTTGTTTCTACCTTATTCAGTTTTTCAGTAATCAACAATAGAAAATAGGTTAGTTTCACCCAAATGCTCTGTTTTAGACCAAAATACATAGAAATCAAGCTTTTTGTGAAACGACATTATTTCATGCACTCTAGTGAATTTGACACTTTTTTTCCCATGCATGATGCCACAAACACCTAAACAGTTTTACTTCTATAAAACACTACCACCAACAATAAAAAAGTGTTTTTTGATAGCAAAATACATTTATTTACATTCAACAGTGTAACAATCTGACAAAACAATTTGGCAAACTATTTACAAATGTGTGCAACTGTGCATGTGTGGTGTGTGCATGTGTTACTATTTACAATTGTGTGGATGTTTAAACTACACAATTTTTCTTTTTGTGTGGTATATTGTGTAACACTCCCCTGTGTGCAAGGGGACGCAGCAGGATTTGCACCACAGATTAGTTTCACTGCGATTGCCCCTTCGCATGCAGACCCTACACTTTCTTGCTGGCCTTTTTTTCCGGGGAGTATCAGGTATGTACTACAGTGTGTGTTTGGCCATGTTGCCATCAAGTCTACTCTCAGGATCATGATACAGTGACCTGGTGTTACGTCTGGCTTCCTCATGCCCTGCAGTTCCTATACCTGCAACAACTTCCTCCTCCTCCTTGTCTTGTGGTAACAGCCACCCTCTCACCACCTGCCGGATAAACTCCAAAAAGTGTTGGCACTTCCCAGGATTTTTCGTTTTGTGCAGGGTATATGCATTGAACATGCATATTTGAAATAGATAGGCAACTATTTTATTGTGAATGGGTGGTAAGAGATGTTCTGATCCATCTTATCCACTCCATTCAAGGTGGCATTGTAGTCCAGAACCAGTGTCTTCTCCGTGATCAGACTGTACCCACTCCTCCGATGAATATGCATTGGACTCAGGGTACTCTTCATCGTCCGATTGAACGTCCGCCTGTGCAGAAGTGCTCGGTTGTGCACCACGTTTTCCGGCGTTAGCATCGCTAGCCGGTGAGGCTTTACGACGTGATCGAAGCCGCCGCGTCAACGCTTCAACTTCGGCGTCAACCTCGGAGTCATCATCATCATCATCATCATCATCATCATCAATGAGCTCTTTAGCACTGGTCGATGCTTTTCGTCTTTGAAAAAAATGCTCAAGTGTGAGCTGCTTGCAACCGGTCGCCATTTTCGCTTCCTCAGCCATTCTCCTTTCAACACTCTAGCTCCACCTCACTTCTTCTACTACTGACTCCTACCAATCTTGTCCAAAAAGAGTAATCGATGCCGTCTCGTGCCCAAAAATAGTCATTATACTAACTCGATCTGCTTGATACTTTGAGCACAGCTGGCCAAGGCTTTCCTCCACCCGTTTCCATTAAAAAACATAGTTAACGTTATTAAAAGTTTTTGGCGGTCAAAGAGTTAAAATCATTGATGTATATTATAAAGCTTTATACATACAGTAATACTTAAAAAAAAAAAAAATTTTAGTTTAGTTTTTATTTATTTTTATTTATTTATTTTTCTTAAAAGAGCTCAGTATTGTTCATTCGGTAATGTCATCATCATTGCTCTTTTTTAAATTTCCGATTCTTAGATGCATTGCGATTCAGACATGGACGAATCTGAATCGAGCCACAAACGTCCACATTCCGATTATTAAAATATGTTAATAAAAGTATACAGAAGGTTCAAAATATTGCGGAACTCAGAAGTGCTGTACCGTCATCTCCCGGACACTTTGGGAAGCACACACGTCACACGCAGCGCCGCGTGTAGACGGAAACAAACATGGATGATGCCAACGTTGCCGTGAGATCCAAAAAGCTGCTTTTAATTTAAAAGCCCGTGCACGTGACGGCAACAAGATCAGTCCACATTCATTGTGATGGCAGAGAAAAAACCTTCTCGATCATGTAAGTAGCATGTATGGGAGCATTTTGTGTGACTTGTGACTAGTCGCTACAAACATTCAATAAAGTACCATGCCGCCTGAACAAAGGTTAAGTTCAAAATAAAGCTCAATAAAGAATATGTTAATGCCATGCAATAGCCTTTGAACCCTTTTATTTTGAAGTTGGCCTGCATGGTGGCGTGATCGGCTGACATTTCGGCTTGCCTTATCGTAGTTTTTCATTGCCAATACATGCCAGCATCAACACGTCGCCATTCCAAAATCATATCAATTGATAATTTAGGGCACTAAGAAAGATCTAGTTTATTATGCCGTCATTGTGTGATTGGTCTCCGGTGTTAGCGACCAGTCGCTAGCTGCTAGCAGTGAGTGCACAGCTGTCTGCTTTTAAAGTACCGGTAGTCCGACAACTGTGGCTTTGTTATCTTTCTTTGCCTCTTTTTCAATGATGTGAACATATGCTAGTTTGTCCTTCACTCTCCATGTAGAAGGAGTATGTCCCTTAAATCGCAGTTTGAGGTATTTTTCTTTCTTTAAAAAAAAAAAGGAAAGAAAGAAAAGATAATTAAAATCCTTTAAATAAATAAAAACATTCATCTTAAAATGTCAAATATGGCTTGTGTTCCTACATTCTAAATGGACATATTTGACAATTTAAGTTGAATCTTGTTATTTAATGGGAACAAGTGTTTTATAAAATAAAAAGACAAAATTCTATTAATCTTTTTTTTGCTGATCCCAAAAATGATCTGATCCGTGATTTAAATCCATGATCTGACCGAACAATAGGCTTTTTTTAAATCCATTGCACCAAGTGATCAATACTTAGTGAGATGAATAGAAATGAGTAGTGTAAAAAACGACATCAATATACATAAATTAAAAATTGATCAATAATCGTTTCATAATTAAATCTTAATCAAATCTTGAGATGTCCAAAGATTCCCACCCCTAGTTGGGTTTATTTTCAAGTTTGTTTGTGTGCCAACACCCACCCCCAACTTTATTGTAAGCATGCCGCTAGCGTTACAGAAACCAAGTGTGCAATTCATGTACATACATGTGGACCAAAACAGGTAAAACATTTTTTATATTTCCATCCAAGTTTCAGACCATCAATCAAAAATGGCTCAATATAACAATGCATCCAATGTTCTGCCCCGAGGACGGATACAGGCAAAGGTGCTTATATTTATTAATTCAATTCAACACAATTCACAACAGTTTGTCAGATAGTTAATAATAAAAAAAAATGCTTTAAGATGTTTAATGTCACTCCTAGTTGTCGTTAACAGTCAAACTAAACTTAAAACAAAAAGTTACAAGTTGTGTATTTGAAATAGGCACAACTTGACTTTAAAGTCTGCTAGCTTAATGCTAACACATGGAAAACACCACTGATGGGCTAACAAGTAGCATCAGTGTAACAGTGTTTTGACCCTATTAGCAACGGGCATGTGAATAAACTATGGAGCAAGACATGAAGACAATACATAATACTTACATGCGTACAGTATTTTCTTTATCCGCAATGAATAACTACTATTACTGTGACTTGATGTGGAGACCAACTCCATTTATGTCTTTATTATACTGCCCCCAGTTGGCCAAGTCATACACGAAGGAACAGTGCTATGTCCACTGAGCAAAAACATAAAATGTGGCTAGGGATGGACGAGTAACGAGAACAGGTAGCCTATTGGTATTGGGCTGATATGATACCTTATTTCAAGGTATCGGTATTCGAAATGGCGACCAGTCGCCTTCTTGTGGCCTTTTTAAGAAATAGAAATTAAACAAATGGAAAATTACCATCACTGTCATGCAATTTTAAGGGAATATGATAGATTACAATATTTAGGTATTTCTTTAAAATGACCTGTTATTGTTTTTTGGAGGGGAAGTTTTATATATCAGAAGTATTAGTGGTATCAGTATTTGGTATCAGTGACAACTCGAGTTGAGTACTTGTACTTGGCTGAAAAAGTGGTATGGAACATCTCTATATGTGGCAAAAACTGTTAAATTTCTTTACATTTGATTACATTATGGCATTATTGCAAGTTCAACATTTTTGTATTGTTTTGTTTGTTTGTTTTTTATTTGAAATTTAAAAATATATTGAGTTGGTGATGTTTGGTCACCCTTATCTACAGAACAGATCAGGGAGAATAAAAACACTCTTCTCAACATACCCAACAGCACAGGATTAACGTAAATGCAGAAACAGTAACCCATACACTTGACAGCATGACATGAACTGACACTGACATTGCAATGATGTCATTAGAAATACAGCCTGTTGTCATGTGAGCTCGTGAATACATTTGTGGCACCGCATATTAAATACCGAGCCGAGCAGGATTAAATAGCATGCAGACGGCGGCGTTGACGCTGACTTGACCGAGATTACGCTGATCCAATGAGAGCATCTCTGCATCCCACATGGTCCACCCCAGCACAAACAGCATTGTGGTGCATAATCATATCAATGCCTCCTGTTCTCGCTGTTGACAGTGATTGCAAACCAACAAATCGTGGGAGATTTAGGGCAGTGTGAGGAGGTCATTTTTTGTAGTTGTTTGTTATGTCCGGTCTGTCCTTGGTCCCTTTTTTTTTGGGAAGGGGGGGAGGGGGGACAAGTCCCTGCTTTGATGTGCAGTCACAAACTTGAGATATGAGCGCTTTATGGTGGCAATTGACTCATTTCACAACAAGCAGCAGTTTGGCAGATTTACTCTACAAAAAAGAGACTTCAAAGTCAAACTGTTCGCTGACACTGTTGGTTGAAGTTAACAGTCAAATTTTTCACATATATATTTTTTCATTTAACCTTTATTTTGTCCCATTGAGATTAAAAACCTATTTTTCAGGAGAGCCATGTCCAAGACAAGCAGCATCAAAATTTTAAACATAAAACAAAGAGAATTACATTTATTTACAATTAATCTGAAGAGGTTATGTCATTATCCTCAGTTTTCACTTTTTTATATGTATACAGTATTCTATTTATTCTATGTTCAATGTTAATTAACAAGCGTAGTTCATGTTTACAGATAAGATGTTGGATATGTTCTAGTGAAAAAGCAACAGATTTGTTTGCATTATTGCTGTAATATGCAATTTAGTTTGTGTGATTTATTACGTTATAGTACAGTATATTGTATTTACTTATGTGAATGCCACACTTGTGTTGCAGAATTTTGTTGTCGTGGTGAATGCTTACAAGACTGCAAGTCAAAGTATTTACATAAACAGTACTGTATTTTGTTAGTTTACATTATGTTATTGCGTGGGGCTTGAAGGCAAACGTCTGGTAGCCGGGCACAGCCCGAAAAGGAAACATGGATTCCCTTTTCATGGACTCACCACCTGTGAGAAGGGCCAGAGGGATTGGGTGCTGTGTGAGCTGGGCTGCGGCCCGATCCCCGGCTACAAAAGCCTGACCTCGGATAAGCGTTTTTTTTTGTTTGTTTATTTGTTTTTCAGGGGGAAAAAGAGAGGATAAGAGGTTGTTGATGGATGGGTGGGTCAATGGATAGACGGACATGTGATTGTAGTAGATAAATTGTCTTTCATATTAATGCGTCGGATTAATATTAGGGCTGGGCAAAAAATCTAATTAATTGAATGAATATGTCAATTTAAAACAAATTACAATTTGAAAATTTGCTGAATTGTGAAATCGATGGAAGGATTTTAAGAGTTCAACTTTAAGCAATCAAAGCTGGTGCTCATTACTAAAAGCTGCTTTCTTTTAAGTTCTGTTACATCCAAATGTTATTGTGAGGTGTAATTTTGCACAATTGGCAGAATGCTGGACGGGTGGTTTACAAGACGTGCTTACAATAGTTACTAACTACTTATTTCTGGCATTTAAGCAAGTTATACACAAGATATGAAAAGCTTTTTTTTTTTTTGCACAAGCTATCAATTTTATGTTTATGTTAAAAGTGATTTAAAATCAGTATACATTATTGTTGTCTTTACATTTTGCACATGATTAAAAAAAAATGTTTTTTTAATAATTGTTTGTTGGCTTTATTACTCTGATTAAAATCATAGTTGTCCAGAATGACAGAATTTTTTTTAGATCAAGATTTTTTTTTTTGGGCCATATCACCCAGTCCTGATGTTAGTATACTACAATGTATACATCTAATGCTTATTGTGCTAAAGACCGATTGCTTGTGTTTGTAGAAAAATACATTTAAAAAGGACCTTGAAAAAATAATCACATATTAAATCGCCATTGTTCAGCCCTAATCAAAAACAACTTAATCTGTATCTTTGTGTGTGTGTGCGCGAGTGTGTATGCGTGTGTGTGTGTATGTACGATGACCCACGGCACACAACCAAACACAACTGTTGAGCAGTGTGCAGGCAGGGTTGTGCGACTAGTGGCAGACCATTGTAAATATTTACTGCCATAAATATTTGGGGGTCCATTGTACATTATTTCCTTTTGGGGGAAAAAGACTGGTTGAGTATGGACGTTCCACATACGAGTACAGTATATTTTCTTTTTTTTCCTCGGGCGACAAACAAGATGACAGTTTTCTCCCAAATTTGCAAGAATAACTCAACTGGGCCTTCCTTCGCGTCCCCCGCCATACTCGACGCTCTTTCAATTACTTGATGCATGATGCCTGGGTAAAGCCGGGGCACCACCTCAAACACGTCTCTTCCTTTCATCTGCGGTGATGGCTCTGGTGCAAAAGGTTCATCCGGGCATCAAGAAGCCTGCTGATGTTCTCTTCAAAGGCGCGCTGGCGTCTCTTAGTTTTGAGCTTGTCTAAATGCACTCTTCATCACGTTTTTTTGTGGAACTGTGACGCCCTCTCGGGGGACCCACACTGCCATGCGGGTGACTGCAGGTCAACGCGAGGGGAAAGCATCAACACCAACTGCTTGACAATATCACTGTTTGTTGTTCGCGGATTGGCACACCCGAGAACTGGATGACAGGGTCGTCGGGAAGTGTAAATATGACAACAGCTATGTGGAAAAAAGCTTGGAAGGTCCCTAAAGGTCAGCACTCTGAGGGTGAGCTGTGAACGCAGAAGAGCATTTTCCAACTGTTTCCGGCAAGCTATATCCCTCGCTGACATTGGATGATGGCATCTAATTTACCAGATTTTCACAAATGCACTACAATACTCACAAAAAGTTAGGGATATTAAGTTTTTGAGTGAAGTTTTAAAGATGAACTTGCAACCATTTCAGGTAAACATTTGAATGCACATGACCAACCCTTCAGGGTTTCAGTGATTTTTTTTGAACAACTTCTCTAGCAGGGAGCTGAACAGCAAAATTCACAAATGTTTGAACCATAAATACACTCCTTGGATCACAGTTTGACATTATGAGACCAAGACGACACCTAAGTGATCAGCAATACCTTGCTACTGCGAGGCTTTGAACAGGATGTTTTCAGAGGGATTTGGTCACTAAGCTTAGCGTGTCACAAAGTGCCAACAGAAGGTTGCAAGACAGACACTGGATGAGTCACAGAAAGGTAAAAAAGTAAACATTCTTTGGGGGGAAAAAAATCTTGGATTTAGTTTTTCTGCTACTTGTTGAACAGCAAGTTGTGCAAAAAGTACTGAAACATTGAACAGCTGGACATTTAGGTATAGAGAAGGTCAAATTACATTAACCGTTCATAAGAAATCTCACTCGAAAGCCGAATATCCCAAGCTTTTTGTTAGTAGAGTACCCAACTGCAGATTAATCTATTAGGAGTAAGGGCTCCGTTAGGAGAAATGTATGTAGGTAAATTAATATTTATGTTTAACACAAATGAAAGAGCTACAGAGATAAGAATACGTAGCACAAGATTGTGGAGAGACCATATTGTCAGAGTGTGCTGAAATGCTAATTGTTGCTAAAGACGCCATCTCCACAATTATCTTTAATACTGCTACGTAGAGAACTTGACAAGTTGTTCCACACTTGCATTCATCTGAGAAACGGTTGAGCTGCTTAGGTAGATAACACTATTTTGGTTATCAATGGGGTTCAAAATGTACTCAGCAGTTAGCTTTGTAAACCAGTGGTCCCCAACCACCGGGCCGCACAGTTGAAAGAATAACAAAAACTTACTCTACTTCTGGTTAATTGATTAGCCGAGGCTTAAAAATATTTTATTTTGAAAAGTGACCGGATTCACTCTGTTTATGACGTACTCTTAACGCATGTCAAGATGCTAATTATCTCAGCCGCGTAGCGCTGATGCTAATCGACATATTTGGAAAGTTTCTTTGTAACGGAAAAAAGGCCCAGTGATGAGACAACACAGGAGCCTATGACCAAGAAGAAAAATAAAGGTGCATGGACTTACTACAGGTGATTCCCACGCATAATAGCCTGCTCTACAGCGAGCAGCTCTTAATTTTCCGTTATGGTGAGTGAGTTACTCAAGGACTTTAGATTTGTTCTGTGTTGCCTTGTTATGTTGGCTAATTTAAGGAGGGCGCTGCTAATATAGTTACATAAAAATGTGGCTTCACATTTATTTATTATATACAAAATACCCCAGTTTTTGTGTTGCTCGTATCATTCATAAGCATTATCATAGTGATCTCACCATATTAAAGTGTTGTTGTTACCCTTGTTATGGTGTTTGTGCTGTTATTTAAGGTACATAAAAAAACTGTGGATTTGCATTTGTTGTTGTAGCCTTTTATTAATCAGCCGCCGAACAGCCAAGCACCCCCCAACCTCCCCCCCCCCCCCCCCCCAAACCACTGGGTTGCCGGTCTGCAAAAGTTGTGTACTTGTATGAACCGGTCCGTAATGCAAAAAAGGTTGGGGACCACTGTTGTAAACAATATGAGCAGAGGTAGTTACAGTTACTAACTCACTAGCAGCATTTTGTTTCCAAATGGGGAAAAGCTGGCTTCTATTTAAGGGAGCCATTCATTTGTCTTAAGTGAATAACGCAGCCGGCGACATTAGTTGTGCAACACGCAGGCATCAAGATTTGATATCACACAACAGCAGACGGAGTGGAACAAAGGCAATCAGTTGAGCGCAGACCTCCGCCAAGGTCGGATGATAATGATAGCAAATATTCTTGCGGATGGCAAAAAAACAAATAGAAGGAAAAGTCATTGCCCTTGTTTATTTGCTCTGCAGTTAATACAGAAAATTGTTGAAAAAGTTGCAGTCCAGGCACGTGCGTGGGGAGCTATGGGTGCCCTTTTGGCACTGGTGCCCAAAGTGCCGCTTTAACCCTTTGTCCACCAGCCCACCCCCAGCTCCCCACCCCATGCATGGCGACTCGGTGGCATGGGTTTGAAGTTCGAACCCCAAGTGAGTGGACAGTGCAGGCACATTATCATGTGCCTTTTTATTTTTTTTTACTTTCAGCACCTGCCCCTCCAAAGGTCACGGCACGCCCCTGATGCAGTCTACAATGTTCCACAACAATTCTGAAGGTTGTGGTAGTTGTGACAGAATTGACCATCCAAAATTCACAGATTCACACTAAAAATAGTTGTTTTCCTTTTCTGTCAAAGTCATGTGAAGATACTGGTAACAATTGTTGTTGTTTATTTAATTTTATTTCATCTACCATAATTTCCGAAGAGCAATGTAACAACAGCCTGTCCTGAAACTGATTAATGGCATTTCCATTCATTTTAATGGGGAAAGATCATTTGAGATGTGAGTGTTCTGACATTAGCATGGTTATGGAACAAACTCAACTTTAATATCAAGACACCACTGTGTGGTGCCAAAAAATAGTGTGGAGTTGAAGAAATATTTGGATAGGGATTTTAGGTTGTTATATTTTGCCTGTGACACTTACATAACAAAATATTCCCAAGGAATGTTAAATGATGTCGAAGGGAGATTGAACTACACTTAAGTACACATGGAACTCACATTACCACACGAATCAAAGTTTGGTCTTGGAGGACTATGCAACATCTCCGAGTTACTTTGACACAGTGGAATTCACATGATTTGCAGCATTTTAGTCCATTTCTAAGGCTTCACCTTCAGTAATAAATAACTATCACTCTACAATCAAGTCATCCTAAAATGAAATGCTGGAATGACTGACAAAGGCTCGGAACGACACCGGGCTAAAATATGCCCATCATCGTGACAATTACACTCAGCTAAGCTATTCTCGTCACATCACCCGGGCGCCTTAAAGCTCACGTATTCCAATCACAACATTAACAGCGGTGGCCATTTGGAGGTACATAAAAAATTCAGATCTCATTAAAATTCCCAAGCAAGTCGATAAGGATATCTATGCATCGAAGTAGCAATTGCGGGTGCCAGTAATAGTCACACTTTGGTATCATTATCCGTCACGAAACCTTATTTCCCATCTATGCATCACGACTCCCTTTTCATTGGATGTGGTGGAAGAGTCCAAGGTTGCATGAGCAGTAAGTGTAACTGTATGTTTAATATACCCCAAAAAACATGGACACCGACTGGAGGGGAAAATGGAAAAACAAAAACATAAGCCCCCAGTTTCCACGTTTCTAAAGACATTTTGGAATGTCTGTGAGAACAGAAGCAAGGACTTGGTCAAGATAAAGAACTAAGAATTGACACCTGGGCCAGGCCAATTTATTGAAAATTGAAGCCGCAAACAAGCCCTCATGGTAAATTCTCGAAACCGTTGTCAAAAATTAATATCATGCTGGGCCCACATTATATAGCATATGCAAAATAGGTGCCATAACTGAGCAGCACCCATCCGT
Source organism: Leptonotus elevatus (assembly GCF_054856555.1). NCBI lineage: Eukaryota > Metazoa > Chordata > Actinopteri > Syngnathiformes > Syngnathidae > Leptonotus > Leptonotus elevatus. The sequence goes on along the minus strand of NC_141239.1, from coordinate 36,912,810 downwards.
GTAGCAAATCTGCTTCCAATTGTGGCTCATTTGAGTGATTCCCTAGTAGGAGTGTCAACAAAAGCCCCTGGAATTGGCCCAAAATGGACAAGTCCCTGTTAAATTTTAGGGATGTGTCCTTGAAACTTACAGTCAAACTCTATCAATCAAATTATGTTAGCATAGAGCTTCTCATATTTAAAATGAAACTCAAAGTGCTTTACATGAATTAAAATTAACCCCTCCAACCAATTGTCCACAACATCACAGACACACACACAAGTTAAAAACAATCCTGTAACAACTGAAGGCACGTAGACTCACACACATATTGCTTAAAAAAACAAAACAAAAAACAAAACATAATGAACCAAAAAAAGAAAAGAAAAAAAAAAGCATAACCTGTGAAACTGGTGTTGGGGGAATATTTTTCTAACTCAGTCCCTATGAGTTTTTTTGTTTTGTTAGTTTTTTTGCATTCATAATCAAAACACCCTTTCCCAAATGCCACCTTTTTAAAACGTTTTTTTTTATGCTGTAGCCTAATGTGCATTTTAATGAGGAAAAAACAGCACACGATAATATTGTATTTGACCCCTGGGGGTAGAATAAACAGACGGACAGATATACTGTTCACTGAGATGTCTCTTCAGTACGGCACTAACACTAGTCATTCTGTACCAAGGATAAAGAATATGACAAATGTAACTAAAACACCAAAATTCCCGTCTTTTTTTAATCAAGTTTGCCCTTTTACAGCGACAAATGAAAATTTTTACTACATTTCTTTGATCAAATGAATTTAAATGTTTATAAAAAAAATGGGAGAATCAGAATCAGTGTTGCATTTCTCAGATTAACTCTGCCTGGAAGAGTTTTATTATGCCCGACCCTAAAATGAACTCCAACAGTAATAACAGAAGAGTGTAGGCACTAAGAAATAAGGGTCATGTGCTTTCCTCTGTCGCTCTGGTCTTGATGAGCGCAACCTGTAAATGGCATCACTCAGTAGGCGTCCATATGGTCGTTGGTTTGTGCCTCAGTAGTTTTGAGCCAGACACGAGGCATCATCCCCATCCTGGCACATATCTATGTTGTCAACACTTATGGCTCTCTCTGGCAGTGACGCATGCCCATTTTCAGTTTCCCGGAGTTCACTTCAGGGTCAAGGCTTTGGCCGGCGGCACGCTGGCGGTAACTCAAACATGTAAAAGTGACAAAGATCTCTGAGGATTTACACCTTCACCTGAAGTGCCTCCCTCCCTGGGATGCTGGTTGCCCGAGTGCCCTTAACACCAGCAAAACAAACAACTTTGGCTAAAAACACACACACACAAAATCATTACTCAACCATGCTGTCCTTCATGTAAACATTCACAAAAATGATAACTGGTTTGTTGCTAAATGTACTCATGTTTTCTTTACATTCGAGGAAGTGCGTAAATGTGAGTGTGTGTAAGAGGGGTTATTGAGTGTGGCAAAATCCAAAAGAAACATTATCATACAAACTACTGCATACTGTACACCTAATTACTGATTATTGTGTGGCATCTTTACCAACTGAGATGTCAAAAAAAACATTAAAAAAAAAAGGCTCTACTGATGTGTATTTTCAATCTGTTATCAAAATGTAAATAGCAGGGCTTTAGGGGCTACATACACTGGGACAAACATATTGATTTAAGCTAAGGTTAAAAGCCTTTCTCTAACAGCATTGATGAAATTGATGTAAAACAAACAAAATGATAGCGAGCGTGGGATTATAGGAACCTCTGCACGGCAACACGGTCCATTAATGCAGCATAAATGTATTAAAAGCCAGAGCCAAAATTATGTGGCCTCAGGCGAGCGGTCTTAATGTCACGACTGCGAGGTGACACTGCATTCGGTCGATGTCCAAGCACTTTCGGTCACGCACACACCAGCGGAGGCTTATTAACCGTTTTGTGGGGCTTGTGATGAAAGCAGCGGTAGCCAAAGGAGGGGTCGGCCAGCAAAACCGGGGGCTGCCACAGAGGCGGCCACTTTAATCAACTGCGCTGTGCGGCGTCCAATTAGCCGGCAGCTAAATCACAGCGCTGACCGCAGAAGCCATGCGGGCCTCTGAAGTCAAACGTGCGGCCGTGTGAATTTCAAGTCGTTTTGAATTGGATCTTGTTGATCATGTGAAATTGACTCAATCTAACGTTTGCTCTCTAAACGAGCTGTTTGATAGCAAATTAGAACGTAGAACGGAAGAGAGCAAACCTTTGTCCATTTTAAACAAGGCACATATAAAGCCTATGCTGAAGCATTTCCACAAATGTTATTATGATTTTTATTCTCCACACTTTTTTGCCGTGTAAGAACTCTCACATAATACTTCCAATTTACACCGTTCAAATTTCAACTTGCTTCAAAAATTCTTGCCTCCCGGGGTATATATATCGTCTGATTCCACATTACTTACAGTATTTGCACAATTTAACGTTAAATATAAACATTTCCCCATTAATTTTCAATGGGACAGACTTTTCACTTTCCACGCCCACTTACATCCATACAACTGATCATCATTACTACCTGTCTGATACTGCTCAGTGGCGCAGTTGGTAAAGTGCATGGTCCCTTAACCAGGAGGTCGCAGATTCGAATCCCACCTCCGACTGTACATTGCAAATATATCCATGGCCATTGTGCTAAGTGATATACATGTATACTAACTGACTATCATATCAATAAATGGATTATAATTTCAGTGAAATGATTAAATGCATGCACGTTTGAAAAATAAATACACTATTAGCCATGAATTTGAACAAGTCAAGTCAGCTCAGTGCTCAGAGTAACTGCCTGCCACCATGGAGAACCAGGGTTCAAACCCGCTTGGACACATGTTAGTACGTTCAATACCAACTGACTATCAAATCAGGAAATTAATTACAATTTCACGGAAATGATTAAATGCATGTTAGCAGCATCAAATAACACTTTTAAAAATAAATACGCCATTAGCCATGTTTTTGAACAAGTCAAATTAGCCAAGTGCTTAGAGCAATTGCCTCCCACCACGAACAACCTGGGTTCAAATCCAGCTTGGAACACATTTGAGTGCATTCAATGGTTTGATACCAACTGACTATCATATCAGTAAATGGATTATAATTTCTCAGAAATGATTAAATCCCACCTAAGACCAATTGCAGTTCATATTTTCTTTTTATTCGTCATTTAACTACAATTAAAAATGTATAATTTTCACATAATTTATTTTTCAATTTACTTCATAAGAACATGCATTCAAATCTTAGCATTCAGCTTTTCACTATTCCCACGCAATTTCTGCAGAAATTTCACTTTGTCTAGTTGTTTAAGGGTTTGCTTTACAGATCACAACTGTCATTTTTAGCTGAACCCAGAAGCCATTAGACGAACCTGCCAAATAAGAGCGTAGCAATCTTGTTCTTGTAATCAAAAGCTGTCATTACAATTGCCTCTCTGTCGGTACGAGCTAAGGAATGATCCTGTGTGCAAAACAGTGGGTCACAAGTGGTACATACACCCCCGCCATTGACAAATACTCACATTATCACCCTTAGCAAAAGGCCATTTACATTTAATCACTACCCAGTTCTTTAAAATATAAAAAGGCAAGAGGAGCATGAAACCAGTTGGGCAGATGAGTCAGCGACTATCAAGACACCAATGGCTCTATATTGTTTACGGTGACTCACTGAAGCACTAGAACATGCGGTGAGGGCAACTCTTGAATATATTCAACGGCTCAAGCGGCATGAGCAGTTTTTCTCATGTGTAATATACAGATTACACCTCCAAGACACCTTAACTTTGTTCAGTTTGGGGAAGTCAATAGCCAATACTCTTGTCCTGCCAGCTGCAGTTCATGCCAGCACTATCTCCTTCCATAAAATCTCATTCTCATCCCCCTAGAGCAAGGGTGCTCAAGTTCGGTTTCCCTCCTGCAGCACAGCTGAATCTAATGATCAGCTAATCAGCAAGCTTTGCAGAAGCCTGATAACGACCCTGATCATGAATCAGGTGTGTTAGTGGAGAGAAACACAGAAACAGGCTGGAAAGGGGCTCTCGAGGACCGAACTTGAGCACCCCAAGAGGATAACAAGCAGCTCAGGCCTCCGCGGTGACACAGCAGTTACATAACTTTATGGTTCCCTGAAAAATACTGTGCTGATTTAATCACTCCCTACAACAGTGGTGCCTTGAGATACAAGTGACCCAAGTTTTTTTCGAGGTACGAGCAGTCATTCAAATCGCACATTCAAATCACTTCACAATAAGTAACAATTTGGTCAAAAGTGAACAACTCATTACTGTACTTGCAGATGCCAGTTTCTGATACTTGATAATGCCATGACGTTTTGCATTTGTACTGAAAATGTATTATTTTAATCAAAATTTGGTTAAAAACCCCACACCTTTCTAGAACTGTGCACAAGTTTAGCTTAAATAGAGGTTGGATTAACTAGTTTAGGGACCTTGTTTAACATAAAATTTTCCAAACCCTTGTAAATCTAACCTCTCAACAACCAATCCTCTCAGATTTCTATACAGTAATCCTTCATCAAAGCAGAGTGATTAGCTTGGTTTTTAATCAAAACAAGACATTTGCAAACATCTGCATTTACTTTAGAAAATAATGTTCAACGTTTTTGCTGATTTTTAAAATGATGCTACGGACCAAACGAGTAAGTGAATCATAATCAATGTACAATGTTTTTTTCATTTTCTGCATTTTTCATTTGAAGTAATGTCCTGTTTTTTTGAATGAATAAATGAATTAAAACATGTTTTTTCATCTTAGTCATCGATTAATCCAAAAAAAATAATAATAATTACACCGATTAACTCTTTGACCGCCATAAACGTTATAAAACGTTTAGTAAAAACCTACGGAGGGGCGCCGAGGACGTTAAAAGACGTTCACTATGTTTTTTTTTGTTTTTTGTTTTTTGGAAACGGGTGGATGAAAGCCTTGGGCAGCTGTGCTGAAAGTATCAAGCAGATCTAGTTAGTATAATGACTCGTTTTGGCCCCTAGATGGCAGCGATGACTCTCTTTGCACAAGGTTGGGTGGGCCGCCCACCGTGGGCGTCAGTAGAAGACGTGAGGCGGAGCTAGAGTGTTGATGTGTGATAGTGTGATGATACAACAATGGCGACCGGTTGCAAGCAGCTCACGCTTGAGCATTTTTTTCAAAGACGGAAAGCATCGATCAATACTAAAAAGCGCATTGATGTCGACGATGATGATGACTCCGAGCTTGACGCCAAAGTTGGAAGCCTTGACGCGACCGTTATGATCACGTAGTAAGCCTCACCGGCTAGCGCTGCTAACGCCGGAAAACGCGCAGCACAACCGACCAGGTACGTCTACACAAGCGGAGATTCGATCGGGCGATGGAGAGTTGTCGAAAAGCATCGATCAATGCACATTGATGATGATGATAATGGTGAATCCCGAGGTTGACGCCACAGTTGGACGCCACAGTTGGACGCGGCCTTTATTCTCACGTCATAAAGCCTCACCGGCTAGCGCTGCTAACGCCGGAGCTGCACAAGCGGACATTCGGTCGGACAATGAAGAGTACCCCGAGTCCAATGCATATTCATCGTAGGAGCGGGTACAGTCTGATCACGGAGAAGACACTGGTTCTGGACTACGATGCCACCATGAATGGAGTGGATAAGATGGATCAGAACATCTACCACCCGGTATAGGAACTGAATGACATGAGGAAGCCAGACGTAACACCACCGTAACATAACCGTATCATGATCCTGATAGTAGACTTGATGGCAACACACACTGCAGTATATACTTGCTATTCCCCGGAAAAAACGGCCGGCAAGAAAGTGTAGCGTCTGCACGCGAAGGGGCAATCGCAGTGAAACTAATCTGTTGTGCAAATCCTGTTGCGTCTCCTTGCACGCAGGGGAGTGTTACACAAAAAGAAAAACTGTCGTTGAAACATCCACATATTTGTAAATAGCACCACAGTTGCACACATTTGTAAATAGTTTGCCAAATTGTTGTCAAATTGTTACACTGTTGAATGTAAATAAACGTATTTTGCTATCAAAAAACACTTTTTCATTCTTTTTTTTTTTTTTTTTTATAGAGCTCAGTATTGTTCATTCGGAAATGTCATCATCATTGCTCTTTTTTTTTTTTTTTTTTTTTTTTAAATATATATATATATATATATATATACACATATATACATACATATATACATATATACATACATACATACATACATACATTTTTTTTTTTTTGTGTGTGTGGGTGAGTATGTGTGTGTGCGTGCGTGCGTGCGTGTGTTTGTTAGCTCACCAGAAAACCTATTAGAAAAAAAAAATCTCATACCGTTCACCTAAATCGAACACCAGGAGACCCGAGGGGACCGAAGAAAACCAAGGAAGGTGAAATCCAGCACCGACCAGACACCCCCCACCAGAACTCCTCCCCAGCCCAAGAAACATCCAGACCCCAACAAATCCAAAAAACATAAAATCAGGGAGGCCTCAAGAGACCAACGGAGAGACCGAGAAAAGGAAGGAAGGACAGACGAAGCCGCGTGAGATCCGAGACACCAGCCTCCACCGATTCAATAACCTGAGGAGGAAACAGATTGTGTCTGAGTTTCGGTAGATGCTGGTGTGGTGGATCTGGCATGCATGAAAATCTCCACCAAAGAGGGGAGCCGTCGACCCCCGCCGGAACAGAGCAAGCGCAACACCTCAGGGCCCCCCAGGCCGCGGCCGCGCCAAAGGACGACCCCCGGGCCCCACCAGGGCCACCGGCCGGAGAGCAAACCCAGGAGCAGGAGCGCCCCCCGCCCCAACCCGGCCCGCGCCCCCGGCCCAACGCAGCAGGACGGGGCACTGCAGGCCCACCAGGCACCCCACCGGCCCCCAACCCCCGCCCCCCCCCACAACCCCCCGCCCCCCATCCACCCCCGCCACCCACCCCAACCCAGCCCCAGCCGCCCCCATGCCCCCAATCCCCCAGACACCCCCCACCCCCAGCACCCCCCCCGCAACCCCCACCACCGCCCCCCCCAACAAAGCCGCCCCCCCCCCCGACCCCACCCCGACCAACCGGCAGCCCCCCAACCCCCGACCCCCAGCCCCCGGGGACCACCCGCACCCAGGCACCGGCGCCGAAGAGGGGCCGGGCAGCGGAGCGGAGAGGGCAGCCGCGCCCACCCCACCCCCCGCCGTGTGGAAGGACGGAACACCGGGGGCAGAAGGGGGAGATGGGGGCACCGGAGGGCGGCCGACACCCCCGAACCCCAGGCCCAGCGGGGGAAGGCCCCGGTCGTCACCCCAGCGTTCTTTGTGAAAATTAACCCCTGTTACTGAGTCCGCCAGCTCGCGGACTGGCGAACTCTACCCCTAAACCGTGAATGTGACCCCACCCAGTGTATATACAAGTGTGTGTGTGTGGTGCATTAAAATTAGGAGCAGGTGAACCGGAGCCGATGGAAATGATATTCCCACGCTCCGATCCACCCGCCACCCAAGCATGTTGCTGAGTGTATGTGGTGCATTAAAAAAAAATAGATAGGGCGGGGGGGGGGGGGGGGCGGGTGGCGACACGGACAGGGGACCGCAGCACTGCTCTATACTGCGGCCCCCAACCGATGGCACCCCCACAAGCCCCCCCCCCACCCACAAGTTGTGTGGTGTATTAAAATTGGAGGGGAGTTGTAGGGTGAAGACGGTGTCTCCACCCTACCCCACCCCCCAAAGTGTGTTATGTGCCCTATATGTCTATAAAAGTGTATTGTGCAAACCTAGTGTAGTGAGTTAAGAGGTGTGACCAGCGGGGCCCCCCCCAACCGGGCGGGGGCAGGAGGCGCACCGGCCCACCAAGCCCCCACCCACCCCACCAGGACCCCGGCGGGCATATGGGACCCGTCCGGCGGGGCGATAGGGCTCGCCCCCCGGATACTGGGTCCCGCCCGAGGTGTCAGGACGCCCACCGGAGCGGGGCGGGCACGACACCAAACCCCAGCCACCCCCGCCGGCCCCCATAGCACCGAGACCCGGGCCATGGATGGAGCCCCCGGCCCAGGGGAGGGGAAGGAAGGCGTACCGGGGAAGGGGAAGGGAGGAGGGAAGGGGACGACAAGAAGGGCAGGGGGCAGCGGCAGGGACGCAAGGAGAGGGGGAGAGGAGGAGGAAGGGCGACGAGGGAGAGGGGACAGGGAGGCGGAGGACGGGCGGGGAGAGGCGAGGAGGGAGAGGCAGCAAGGGGGAGGAAGGGGGAGGGGAGAGGGAACCACCGGGCACCCCGGCGGCCCACAGGCCCCGAACCGCGTCGCCGGGCCCAGAGCGACGGACCGCGCCGGAACGGCGCCGCCCCCGACACCAGGGAAAGCCCCGCAACGCAGCACCCCCCAAGAGACCCACTTTTTCATTCTTGGTGGTAGTGTTTTATAGAAGTAAAGCACTATTTAGGTGTTTGTGGCATCATTCATGGACAAAAAGAAGTGTAAAATTCACTAGAGTGCATGAAATAATATCGTTTCACTAAAAGCTTGATTTCTCCGTATTTTGGTCCAAAACAAGCGCAATCGAGTGAAACTAACCATTTTCTATTGTTGATTACTAAAGAACGGAATAAGGTAGAAACAAACTTTTTTTTCTAATGAAAGATGAAAGTTCAATCTTTAATTTGGTAGTATGTATGTTTCCATAGTCCAAACAGAACATTTTCTATGGACCTTGAAAGATCAGTCAAAATGCTTAAATCGGCTGGCACTGACAGCATCCCTTTTCTGAAAACGTCTGGCAGTCAAAGAGTTAATAAAATAATCAGCCCTACTCAAATATGACATTTGTTGGTCATTAATGACATTTGGACATCCAACTGCAACACAGTGATGTAAATCAACAAACAGTCACCATGTAGTGAGTACTATTTAGCATACCTCCACGAAGCTATGCTATCCATGTCTTAAAATCACAAAGGAGCAAGTCTCAGTCTGAAAAATGAATGATATTTTTTTCTCAGCCAAATGAATGTGTGTCACACAGACACTTATTATTGGAGACAACAACATCACTGTATTTTGAGATGGCAGACAAAAAAGGAGACAATGGAAGGGTAAGAAACAAAATGAGCTCATCTCCAATTCAAATCTTGCATACAATCATCACAATGCATTTTGACCACGCGCCTGGAAACTCGCGTCGTGCCACCTGCGGCAATTTTGTCTCTGGAGCCATCAAGGTTAATTGGAATCAGACGGTTAAAAGCGGTTCAATATTCCAAAAGTGACAAGACATTATGTTAATGGACATTTGAAGTCCTTGGTATCAAGGTGGAATCAATCGCGGCCGCATCCCTTGAGGTCGACGACCATACCTAGCAATTACAATAGTTGTGTGAGCATGTGTGTGTGTGCGCGCAACAAGGATTAAATGTCAGATAGATTATCTTCATACAGCAAGCACAGTTCTTCTTCAACCGGTGGCACGTCAAATCAAAATTCGCATTGAGAAAAAAATACAAAATGAGCACAGAATGCCAAGAAGCATAGACACTTACTGAATGTGCACGCTGACTATGGTGCATTGACCCTATGCAAATGAAACCCATACAGTATAAGTATGCTTCTACTGTATCTATTATCTCTCGGTGAATGCACTTAAGTGTCACATGACTGACACAGGGATCATTGCACCGTTACAAAATATACTATACAGTGGAATCTCCATGGTCGACTTCCATAGGTGAAGTGAATCACTAAACATCCCTTCATTAATTGTTCAGGCAAGGTTTTAAGTCAAGACAACTATAAAGAGAAGAGACTATAATAAAAAAGATAAGATAACGAAAAGTGCTGATAAGAGTTTTGTCGACAATAAATTGTGTATTACACAATTTGATATATAATATTTATATAGTATCTATGGGGAAAATCAATTATTGAATGCAACTGATATTTAATTGTCGTATTAAGCAGCCAGACACTTTCCTGTGTCATGTTTCTGGTTCCATGGTTCTACTGGAGCAGCACCATGTCCTAGTGGTTAGCACATGTGCCTCAAAATTCTGAGGTTTGAGGGGTTAAAGCAAGAGTATCAAACGCACAGTCCATGGGTCAGAACTGGTCCGCCAGGGCGTCCAATCCGGCCCGCAGGGATGATTTTTGGTAAGCGTCAAATTTGGAAAACACAGTACCCGCAATTTTTCAATCAAACATTTTTGTCCACTGGAGGTCGCAACGATGCTACATTTAATTTTTGGAAAACAAACAACTACTCTAAAAATATTTTAAGACGATGAATATTGCACAATGTCAGTTAACAGCATCGGTTCAAAATAAATTGGTTTGGTCGGAACCCTTTTTTTTATTTTGTTCATATACTGCTGCCACAACTTGTATTCATTTTTATATAAACATTTACAAGGCAGGGGGATAACAGTACCCTCTTTCTGAATAGTCCCCACTTTAGTTTGCATGAATGTCATGAGTCAATTGAGGTCATCAAGATTTCCAGTTGGATGGTTGTAAAAATCTATCTGAATTCAAAAAACGTTCTAGATCTTAAGTTGTTTTATAAAATGTACATACATAAAATCACATATGATTTCCAACAAGATAATCATTAATAAATGTGAATATTGTCTGAATGTACTTCTAATTAGATGTGGCAAAAACAATAGGGGTGAACATTTTTGAATAGTGTTATTTAAATCTTATTTGGCCACAAATTTACTGGTCCAGCACACCTGAGATCAAACTGTGTGGAAGGAGTATGAAGTGAAATGAGTCTGACACTCCTGGTAGCGTGTGCAGTGCAGAGTTTGCATGTTTTCCCCAGGCTTGCAAGGACTTTCTCCGGGGTACCCTGGCTTCCTCCCGCATTCCAAAAACAGGCATGCTAGCTTCACTGAAAATTCTAAATTGTCCATACATATGAATCAATGTATACAGTATGTGCTCTGGTGACCAGGGTGTACCCCGCCTCTCGCACAAAGACAGCTGTGATGGGCTCCAGCTCCCCCGCAATCTTAGTAAGGGCAAGTGCCATATAGAACGGAAAGATTGATGTATGTTTAGTTTGGAGTCAGTTGAGTGTAATTTGTGTTCAGCACGGCTGCCTCACATTCAATAAATCCAGTTTCAAATCCGGGAAGAGGCCAAAAAAATATCAAACCTGATGGCCGTCTTCTCGGTGGCGTCCGCCTCATCCGTCAGGGGGAACTCATCTGCCAGAATCTCCTCAGGACTCCGAGGGTCATTCTGGGGGGGCTTCTGCTCTTTGCCTTTGATGCCCATCCCTGCTGTGATGGCGTTCCATAAAGCACTTTGGGACTTGGAGCCTGCAATTATGATAAGAGATGCATTGTATTTGTATGTAGCTGTACACAAGGGTCTTATCATTTGTTTGCTGGTGAGTAGCACTAAAGCTCAATCACTTGAGGGGACTGGAGTAGCATTCTAATGCTGCCATCATGTGGATGTGTTATGCAACACAGCCAAAAGTGACACTAAATGACACAAAAAAAGCATAAGATTGGATCATCTTTGTTATTGGTACAGTATGTTCAATTTGAAATTTGTGGTTAGAAAGCCTCTTTTGCACTGATCAACATTAGCTGCATACAAGAGCATAAATGTCAAAGGGAAAGTCATTGTACATTTGTAGCAGTGCTTTACAACTTTTATTGAGCCAAGGCACCAATTTTACCTCAAGAAAAATTTCATGATGATCTCATCGCCGTTTACTTACAAAATGCCTTACTCATTGTGAAATCTGAGCCTTTTTGATTGAACACCGAGCTGATATATTCGGAGGAAGTCATGACTTATTCTGCTGTATGAAAGCCAACAGATGAACACACAGGTGCCTTGCCATCTAAGAGCATTTCATTGTTCTGCTTATCGCTCTACTTCATTGAACAAAAATATATTTATAATTGGATCATTTTCATACAATTTAAAGTATATTTGGATAATTTTCCATGATGCACCTGATGATCATTTCAATGAAGCCTAAATGGTGAATGAAATTAGTGATTTAATTGTGTTACACAAGACGATCGTCAAGGATACAAATGTGTATTATATATTTATTATGGACAGTACAATGCGTTTTTGTTTTACTTTGAGGGCAAGGAAGGACACATTTTTTTTGTCAATTAACAAGAGGCAAAACAGACACATTATGTAGGCAGGAGACTTGTCAAATTTATCCAAGCCATTCAACAAGTGTAATACCACATATTTAACACTGCATATGTTATGAATTTTTTTGCTTTACTTCATTGACAATTTCGGTTTTGTCGGCCAAAATATCCTTCTTGATAAATACAATTTTAACCATATCCAGTACAGTCATTCATTCCAATTAGATTATATATTTTCTAATTGAGTATGAAATATTTTTTGTCTGATTTTAGATGCCACACATCTCATTACAGAGGAAATAAATCATGTGATTCCTCCAAGCCAATCAGCAGTTGTAAAAGTACATGCATATTGTATGTTATAATGCAAAACCATTTTTATGTCATAATTTAACATCTATTTTTCAAAAAATCTTTTTGGGTCACTTAATTTGAGACACCACACATGCCGCCTTCGTACAAGAAAGAAAATATGTGATTTATCCAAGTAAAATACAGAAAATAAGATTTGAAAAATACAGATTTACCATTTCAGGACATTTTTAAATGCTTTATATTGAAAGTTTGATTGGGCAAAGAATTATATTTGGAAACCTAAGGGAAAATTGTCTCCAAATGTCTCACCACTATAAGACCATTCTCAGCAAATTCTTGAATTCAAATATACTTTTTTTTTTTAATTCCGGTCGGGTTTCCAACCTCATCACAGTACACAAGGAAGGTATCGGTGCTCGTCTTATTGGACATCCGTGCAGCATTTGATACAATTGATCATAATATACAGTTGAAAAAGCTGGAAACGTGGGTGGGTACTGGGGTTAAATGGAACAGTCCTTAAATGGTTCAGGTTCTACTTGGAGGAAACGAGTTACTTTGTGACCATTGGAAATTTTGAATCTGATTGAATGTTCCTGACATGTAGGGTCCCTCAGCTGTCAGTCCTTGGACCCTTTCTGTTCAATCTGTATATGTTACCTTTGGGTCAAATGCTTCAAAATGTCAATGTTGACTATTATGGTTATGCAGATGACACAAATGTATTTATCAATGTCCCCAAAATGACAGCAGTTCAATTAACGTATTGTGTCACTGTCTAGAGCAAATTAACAACTGGATGAACCAAAATGTCCTTCAGCTAAACCTAAACAAAATGACCGTCATTGTTTTCGGCAATAAAGAAAAGAGCATTTCTGACCGTACTCTCTCAAAAGAACATCTGTTGCAACTCATCCAGAACGCTTCAGCTCGTGTTCTGACCAAAACAAAGAGATCAGAACATATCAATCCAGTCCTTAAGGCTTTACACTGGGCTCCCAGTAGAATATATTTAAAAATTCTGCTACTGATCTATATATCTACACTGAATGGTTTGGGTTCTGAATATACTCGAGAAATGCTGACTCAATATAAACCCACTAAGGCACTGAGATCTGCAGACTTGGGTCAATTAGTGGAAATCAGAGTTTTAACTAAACATGGTGAAGCTGCATTTAGCTGTTATACTGCATATAAATGGGGCGGCATGGATCAGTGGTAGAGTGGTCTTCTCCCATCCATGAGGTTGTGGGTTTGTTCCTCACCTCAGGTGACCATGTCGAAGTGAGCAAGACACTGAACCCCAAATTGCTCCCAGTGCACCTGGCAACGTGCTGCATGGGAGCAGTCGACCACTGGTGAGTGAATGTTTTTGTGAATTGGTGAATGTGAAGCATTGTAAAGTGCCTTGGGCATTATATGGTGTAGATAAAACGCTATATAAAAAGCAGTCCATTTACCATTTACCACAAATGGAATATGCCAACAGAAGTCAGCTCCCGAGTGTAAATGTTAAATACGTTCTATTTTAAATATTACCATGCTCCCAAAGACGTATATATATGTTTTATGGGTTTGTTTGTTTTTTATGCTAGAGCATACAGAAGGCTTTGATGCAGCCTCTGAACGGAAGAGAATCCTTGAAGCAATGGTAGTAATTACAAAAATGGCTAGGACGTGGCAGTAGAGTATAAAAGATCAACAAGGGCCATGTTGCAACAAGCTCTTTTCTCCAGTGTTTTCAACAGATTTGTGAATAATGATGAAACTTAGCTATAGTCTAATGCTAATTGCTGCAATACAGAAACAGATGGAAATATACTTTTTTTTCCTGGTGAAAGAAGAGACTCTAATCTTTCTTTTGGTAGGTTCCATGTTTTTGTGTTATGTATGTTATAGCAATAGAACACAATATTCTGTGGGCCTTGCAAAATCAGTCAAAATCCAGTAAAATTGCTGGGAGCGAAGGAGGTTGCTTCAGTGAAAATGGCTGGGAGTGAATCTTTTCAAATGTAAACGTTTAAAACGTTGCTTTTTTTCCTATACCTTTGATTAAAGTCATTCAAACAACATATTTTTTTTCTTTCAAATATTTAGAAAACTACTCTTACTTCTTTAACTGTAAATGTTTTTGAAGTTTGCTGTTAATGTGTTTTAACACTGCCAATGTATGTTATTTTAGTCATTTTTGTAAGCTATTTTTGTTTTCTCTGCTTTGCTTCTGAATGTTGTTAATTGGGTTAGGTGATGCTTGTCGGTGTTGTGTTTGCTTGTTACTTTGTTAGGTTGGCTGTGGTTTTGGACCCAAGTGTGGGGAGGCAGAGCGATGAGGGCGAGGTAAAGTCCAAAACAAAAGGGTTTTATTAATTAAACAAAATTAAGGTGGTGCACAACGTGCCAACAGGAAACAACAAAAACAACAAAGTCCTAAATCCAAGCAAGCTCAAGTGGCATGACATGGGGGAAATGACAAAACGTGGAAAAATGGACTGTCAAAGACTCAAACTAAAACAGGAGACTAAGGAACCGTCCAGATGGAAGCAAAGCCAGCTTCGTTCCTCAAACAAATCTCGTACACATAGAAGCATTACAACACTTGTGTGTGTCCAAAAGAAGATGCTGAGGACGTTTAACGGCTGTAATGTATATGTCAAGCCTGAAGTGCCGCTGAGGAAAGGAAAATGTAGAAGAAGAATCAGCGAAGAAAACAAACACAGGATAAGTGACAATGGCGGGTGATTCAAGTACAACACCGCTTGTTGAACGTGGGAATAAAGAAGCAAAATATTTTGCTGTAAAAGCATAAGCAAGCGAAGAACGCTGCGCTAAACGACTACGACATGGCTATCCGCCATTGTTGTTAACAGAATGGCGGTTTGCGTGCAGTCACGCGAAAATTGGCGCATATTTCATCACACTACGACAACGCATCGTCATCGAGCTGCGACCATTACGTCTTCACTGGAGGAGTATCCTGCATATGGTGTCCAGACGGACGCGTACGGGGCGCGTTTTGAAATCTTTCCACTCTGGAGCCCGGTTTCAAAAGTGATCGGTTTCAAAATCAGAAACCGCGCCATTGTGTGGACAAACGGCTTAAACGATAAGAAACTTGTGAGTATACACACCAACTAATTACACAACAAGGGACACGTGGACAGGACACACGTGGCTGAGGGAACCAATTGGGGTGTGGGATGACAAGCACAGGTGTACATGATCATACTAAACAAGGAAAAACACAACTGAAGTGAACGTCAAAGACAAAACCCAAACCATAGCAAAAAAACAAAACCAAAACCATGACACAATTGCCTTGTGTATGAAATGTGCCATAGAAATAAACTTGCCTTGGCTTGCCTAACCATATGATTTCCACCAGCCAATCAAAGCTAATGATAATGGGAACTTCTTAATTAAATGCATTCTCAAAAGAAATATGAATATATGTAATCCTTATACTAAATAACTTAGATAATGATAAATGAAATTTATTAACTACAATAATTTTATAAGGATGCTTAAAAAAAATCGAATTTGAATTTGAATGAGCAAAAACACAACACAACACAACACACACAAAAAAACTAACTCTTAAAATTGTATATAAAAAAAAACACAACACAATAGGAAGGAGTTTAAAGAAGTTTGTAAATGTAAATGTGGTGAAATATATGAATTTGTAGATGAAAGTACTACATTATGGCACAAGGGAATAAATCCTTTATGTTAACAGCTTTTGCTAAAGTAATAATTATTTGGACAGTTTATAGTTGAACATACGTTTATTAGGTCCAGTCTACTGATTACACATGATTGAGTGCAGTGATGTGTTCACCTCACATACTGTGAACAGCTGTACTCTAATGAACGATCAAATATAGTAGCTCATACACTTACGTGCAAAACTGGCGTGTGGTCGACTTGAGCTTTCCCCATCTTCGTTTGCCACTGCAGAGAAGAAAAACAAAAATGATGAAGCCAAGTGAGAAAACCCAGCTGGGAGCCCCCCAAAAAAAGAAACATGCCAGGAAATTGACAAAGCTGTGCAATATTGCTGAAACCGTGATATACAGTATTTACTTTGGTATAAAGACTCTTACAGTGACAGGTTATTGAGGAAAACTAATTAGCTACCATATAATGTTCTTTTCTGCCCCCCAATCTTAACCCATTCCAGAGAAGCCCAAGCCAGAAGCTTAAGTTACCATGGTGATGTGGCTGAGCCAGCTTTGTACAAAGACAACGCACACCTGAACTGTCAGGTTTATCACAACATATCTCCAGGCGATTTCAGTGTGTTTTGGAAAGGGAGTATTGCATTTTTATGGCAACGGGCAGTAAAGTGTGTTTTTTTTGGGTCATGATCCTAGTAGAGATGACAGTCAGAGTGAGAAAGGCGAAAATAAAACGAGAGATAACGTTGGTAAGTACGATACGTTTTTAAAGACATCCACACAACGTGTGGAGTTACTCCTCTTCAAAGTACCACTAAGGAACCTCAACTGTCTTGACAAGTTTGCTCTATATTATTTATTTGTTTGTTACTAACATAACTAAGAGATTAATTTTTCAAAAATAATTTCCAGTTTAATACATTTTGTAGAAACTTTATTTGGACGTACGCTGCCATTGTTATTTACGTCGCAACGCATTCAGTGCTGGCTCTCTGACAGCAATGTGAAACATCTATTAAGAAAAAGCAATGTAAGCCTCCGTAGAGTTCCTAAAGGGATGATCAAAACTCTTGAATGCGTCTGGTGAATGACGAGACCACGGTGTGGGGGGAGGGTGACTTTCCCGATCGCATGTTGTTTCTTTAGGAACGCTTTGAGGCCTACCTTGCTTTCTTTATAAATGTTTCAGATTGCTCGGCAGAGAGCCTGCCGCCATTCTACGTCACTACGCACTGAATGCGTTGCGACGTAAATGGCAATGGCGGCGGCGTACGTCCATATAAAGTTTCTACAATTTTTTTTTTACTGTAAATGATTTTTGAAAAATAATTCTCTAAATTATGTTAATAACAACCAAATAAATAATACAGAGCAAACTTGTCATGACAGTCGGGGTTCCTTTTCAACCTTTAAGGGATTACATCACAGTATTTAAGGCCTTTCACAGTTAACTATAGGCATATAATGATTAAATCTTACCTTTGACACCATGGCAATGTAATTTTTTATGAAATATTAGGTATTTTGCTGGTTATTTTTCTACTCAAAGACTCAAATATTGCCACAAATACAAATGTGTTTTCCAGGTTAAAAACTAGGCTTTTTTTTCAACCATAAATTTGATGAAAGTATTTCAAGCATTTAAAAAAAATAAAAAAATCTATTTCACTATATAGTCATATAGTTCATTCCTTTCCTTTGCTTTTAATTTATTGAATACCAGACATTTTCATTGTAGCAGCCCCCTTCAATACCAGCCGTTTTACTGGATTTTGACTGATCTTGCAAGGCCCACAGAATATTGTGTTCTATTGCTATATAAACATGGAACATACCAAAAGAAAGATTACTCTCTTCTTTCATCAGAAAAAGAAGTATATTTCTATCTTATTATCTTATCTATATTAGAATATAGCCAAGTTTTGTGAAAATTCCAATTCCGGAGATTTTTTTTTTTTAGAAAATAAGCTTTTTGTAAAACAAACATTTCAAGCACAACTAACACGACTATCTTTTATTTTGTGACAGCTCAAACATCTACATAGTGTTTTAGTGCAATAAAACAACGTTCCCAAAAGTGCTTTTGATAACAAAATAACAGTTTATTGCACATAAAAATAAACAATTGACTGGTCTAACTGCATCTCTGCCGCAGCATCCAGTCGTCCAGGGGTCGACGTGACCGGCAAAACGAGCCGTTAACCCCGCGTATCATCGTTTGACGGTTGCTCGTTGCGTTTGCTCGACGAACGAAGTGTCATTCCTTTTTCTTTTTTTTTTTCCCCAAAAAGAGCTCAGTATTGTTCATTCGGTAATGTCATCATCATTGCTCTTTTTTTTCTTTTTTCTTTTTTGTATGTGGGTGAGTATGTGTATGTGCGTGCGTGCGTGCGTGCGTGCGTGCGTGCGTGCGAGTGTGTGTGTATTCGTTAGCTCACCAAAAACCTATTAGAAAAAATCCCATACCGTTCACCTAAACCGAACATCGCCGTCAGGAGACCCGAGGGGACCAAAGAAAACAAAGGAAAGTGAAATCCAGCACTGGCCAGACACCACCCACCGGGCCACCAACCAGAATTCGTCACCAACCCCAGAAACATCTAAATTCCAACAAATCCCAAAAATCAGGGAGATCTCAAGAGACCAAAGGAGAGACTGAGGAAAAGAAGGAAGGACAGACGAAGCCGAGTGAGATCCACAGACACCAGCCTCCACCGATTCAATGACCTGAGGAAGAAGCAGATTGTGTCTGAGTTTCGATAGATGCTGGTGTGGTGGATCTGGCATGCATGAAAATCTCCACCAAAGAGCCGTCGACCCCTGCCAGGAAGCGCAACACCTCAGGGCCCCCCAGGCCGCGGCAGCGCCAAAGGACGACCCCCGGGCCCCGCCAGGGCCACCGGCCGGAGAGCAAACCCAGGAGCAGGAGCGCCTCCCACCCCAACACGGCCCACGCCGCCCCCAGGCACCCAGACAACTCCCCACCCCCAGCACTTTTGTCTTGTTCAATTGCACGGTTCTCTGTTATATTGTGTGCTCAGTTTGCAATTCTCATGTTCTATGGAGAAAGATTTGGAGTCGGTTGATTTACTCTAAACATTTTTTTATTGTTTGTGTATTATTACACTATATCGTTGGGAGGGTTACTTTTAAAATGTAATCCATTACAGTTACAAGTTACCTGCTAGAAAATGTAGTTAATAACGTAATCCAAGTACCATAATATTAAAGTAATGTAACGGGATTATATTTGGATTACTCCCAATATTGAGTATGCTCATGAAGATAAAATAAAAATAAATATCACCACAATATATATATTCTATACAATGTGCCCCTGTTATTTGCGGGTAATAGGAACCCGGGCAGCCTACAAATAGCAAAAATCCTAGTGTAATTAAAAAGCATGTAGGCTATTGATTGATTGATTGATTGATTGATTGATTGATGGCCATATGCTGTTTTCGAACCATCACTGAAAGCAACCACACCACAGACAGACAGACAGACAGCTCTTTCTCTCTCTCTCTCTCTCTGTCTCTCTCTCTCACACGGGCGTACACGCGCTCTCTCTCACTCTGTCCTTCTCTCTCTCTCTCTCCGTCTCTCTCTCATCGTAGAAATTGTAATCCTCGAAGTAATCCCCATTTTTTATAAATGTACCTCTAATCTGATTACATGTTTTTTCGTGCAACTGTAATGGAATACAGTTAATTTTTGGGGGCAATCTGATTACGTAACGGCGGTACATGTATTCCGTTACTCCCTAAGCCTGATCGCCACAGGGTGTTATCCTCTAAAGTTTTCAAGTACTTGCATTCGAGCCATAAATTTTAAAATGCTTGAATTTGCAAGAGAGGGATTTCAAATGGAAAGGTGCTGTGCCTGTTAATGACACCGATCTACAAAGATAATCAATAAAAAATTACAGGTGTTGTGAACTGGAGCTGCCTGCAGAGTACAGAATGATGTACAGTACTTTCAGCACCCACCCCAGCTGCCGTAAAATTTATAGACACTGGGCTGGATATAAGGGAAGTGAAATGGACAGGTTTGTTTGTTTGCTTGTTTTTTAATATAACTATGGGAGTTTTATGCCACTTAAGACTCGGGGTACTGCAGCATGCTTAATCCAACAATCCTGCACAATTGAGTAGGCTTTCTAGAAGCATAAATGTATTGTGTGTAAACCAACTTTAATTAAATTAAAAAGAGATTTTACATTGTTTTCCTCTCTTCTTCATCACTCAATGTTCAGTCAACAGTTAAAATTTTACAGCAATGTACATGACTGTCAAATTAAGTGAACAGACAGGTTCACTTAATTTGCTGCATATTTTGACTGACTGATTGATTTCAAAATCCACGGAGGCTAACGCTTTTGTGAATTAATATCCATCACGACATAAATCAGATTCCATCCACCTAGTTCAGACAAACCAACTTGAAGCGTATAACAATGTATTGCAATTATGCTACATTCGCCATTCGGTGGCGCTGCGCTACAACTTTGGTGTTCAAATAGGGGTCACTTGTTTCCAGGGGTGAAGAAAGAGCCAACAGTCGTCTCAGTTAAAACAGCAAAATATACTCCAAAATACAATTAATACTAAATATGATTATGGTTATGTTTAGTGTTATAGTTAGGTTTACGCTTATTAACAAAGTAAGACGGAATTGGAGGTCAGGTGTTTCCGGTAGAGCTCCACTCGCCCATGGTCTGCAGCTAGACCCAGTCAAGGCACGATCTGTGACCCATGCACGAACTGTGACGCGCATGCGCAGAAGATCGGCCATCTTGGATCGCTAACTACGGCAACCACATAGGTCAAAACACGTTCACACACGCAAAATGAAACAGACATTGCGAAAAATACAGCACAGGTGCACGTTTGTTTTTGTTTATTATTATTTTTATTTAATCAAAGCAGTTCTGTACCTATAAGCATATCTTGTACGAATAGAAACGATTTTGACACATACTGTAATTATAGTCTGCTGAGAGAGTGGGTACAGTTTATTTTTCTTGTCTTTAGAACAATGTGTGGCCATTATCATAGTGTAACACTTTGTTTGCAAATGTGTATTTTTTTTATTTACTTTACTTTACTTCGAGAAGAGAGTTAAATAAGAGAGACGTGCTTGAATCCTGTCCTGCCGTGTCTGGTTAATTTAGCATGAAGACGCCAGAAAACATCAACTCAAACCTATCTGTCGCCCGCCTTTTACCCAGCCTCGGAAACAACAACATCTTAGGGTTACAATAGCATAGGGCTTGAGACTGGGTGAGGGGTGGGGGTCATTTAAAACACTCACACCGCAGCCCAACTGTAAAGTATAACAATGCAGACTCACTGGAAATATAATGGGGTCAAAAGTAAAATGTATAGGATCAAAAGTTACTTTAAAATTCATCAACAATCTAAGATTTTTTTTCATGTATAATTTTACAAACGTGCAATATCGCGCACGCATATGAAGGTATTTTGTTCTAGTGTTGTTGCTGTTCCAAGATGGCGATCTTCCGCGCATGTGCAACACAGATCGTGCATGGGTCACAGATAGCGCCTTGACAGACCCATCTTCTAAACTTCCTGCTTCTCTTCTTCTACAATAAGATCCTTGCGTGATACTGGCTAATCTTATACTTGCTGCCACCCGCTGCCCATTTCTTTTAAATAACATTGCAGTCAAACTTAATCCTTCATTCAGAAGCTGCGCCAGACCCTCCTGTACACTCCCCTTATGATATATTGATACGTCATGTGTACACGGCGACTATGACCCTTATGATGTATTGATTCGTCATATGTATTAAGAGAGTTAAATGTCTTTAAATCTTTTGTGTGTAAATGTGTTTAATGTTCACAATGTGGTGACCAGTTTAGGGTGTACCCTGCCTACCACCTGAAAACAGCTGAATAGGCTCCAGCACACCGTGACCCTAGTGAGGATAAGTGGGTGAGAAAAGGGATGGATGAGAGTGCAGAGTCATAATGCAAGCACAGACTAGTGATACAAGCGCTGTACGGTGGCAGTGACTCAACCCCCTTCACAACAAGCAGCTTTTAGAGAGATAAAATTAGTGAAGTGATTCATTATTCAAACAGAGGTTGCAAGCTGTTTATTGCTAACCTGGCAATAGCCAGATTGATGCGATTCACTCAAGGGAGTTCTCCAATCTGGGAGGCTCCACAGAGATTAACTCGGGAAAGGCGGGACATTGTGTACAATACTCGAGCTGATTGGACGATGCGGCATCTTGTACACGTTTGTTTTGACCAATGACAGCAGCGGATGAAAATGTCTTAGATCTCGTCTTAGAAGGAGAAAAAAACACTAACATCTTTACCAGATAAAACATTCAACAAGGAAACGGTGAGTAATTCGGCAAGAACAGAATTAATTGGAGCGTCCATACGTCCATGTTGGGTTTGTTTGTTTGCCCCGGCGTCGGCGCTAGCTTCCTAGTTTTCGTCACAGCTGCATATCGCGCCCCAAACACGTCACTCTGTGATTGGTCGGAACCACAGGTGGTTCGGATCGGTGGAAATCAACAGGCTAGGTACAAGATGTATTCTCGGGAGTTTGTGAACTCACAAATACCACGAGAATTCATCTTGCAGAGCAAGGTTAGTTTATTGCCATTACCTGTTTAAGTTTACTGTCAAACTAAACAAAAAACTAAGAATTATACCTTTGTGCTTGGAAAAAAAAAAAAAAACAGCAACTGGATAATTCATCTGGGAAAAGTGCTAAATTCTGGCGCTGTTCAATTTGGCACTAGCTGTGGTGAGAAAAAATTATCTGACCTCAATCTGGTCAATTTGAGTCCAACCAACCATATACAACTACGGTGTAAGAAACTTAAATTGAATCCTAATGACAACAGATGGTACCCCTAGCTCCTCTGTGGATAAACTCCGTCTCTGAGCTTGGCCCACTGCAGGACGTAAATCCTGTGTGGCGTGGACGTGACCATCTGCATTTCAAAACCAGATGAAAGAGGGGGCAATATCCTCTTCTTGGGGCAAATCAACAACCAGGTGGTAGATTATACTTACGACTGATACCCAAGACAACCCGACACGGTATTTTGTTTTTAAGAACATTAACATAACCCACATGTATAGAAATGTTTCAGGGACTACATTAAATTCCCCTTCACAGCTGGGGTTATGTTGTAGAACATCCCCAAAATAAGTAAAATCTGCAATATGGAAATCCAACCTGGGCACATTATGGCATTAATTAAAACACTTTACAAATTATTTTAAGGTCTTGAAGCACACTTTTAAAATTATACAAACGAGCAGGGGTCTGTGATAGAGTGGTCGTCTTGCAACCCAGAGATTGTGGGTTCGATCCCATGCGATTGTGACCACGTCAAAGTATCCTTGAGCAAGATACTGAACCCCCAGTTGCTACTGATGCTGCGTCATTAGTACGTGAATGAGTATTCAAATGTAAAGTGCTTTGAGGGCCCTGTAAGGTGGAAAAGCGCTATATAAATGAAGTACCATTTACCAGTACCATTTATACATGTATAATATATCTTTATATATTATAGAAAAGAGCAAAATCAATGAATAACACAAAAATATTGCACAAACAACGTAACAATGTGCACTCATGATGATTCATGACAACAATAATGAAGCTGTCATAATGCAGAACATTTCTATTTTTTTTCTTCTTTTTTTTTTAAAAAGCTCAGTATTGTTCATTCGGTAATGTCATCATCATTGCTCTTTTTTTTTCGTATGTGGGTGAGTATGTGTATGTGCGTGTGTGTATGTGCGTGTGTGCGTGCGAGTGTGTGTGTATTCGTTAGTTCACCAAAAACCTATAAAAAAATCCCATACCATTCACCTAAACCGAACACCGCCGTCAGGAGACCCGAGGAAGGACCAAAGAAAACAAAGGAAAGTGAAATCCAGCACCGACCAGACACCACCCACCGGGCCACCAACCAGAGTCCTTCACCAACCCCAGAAACATCTAAATTCCAACAAATCAGGGAGACCTCAAGAGACCAAAGGAGAGACTGAGGAAAGGAAGGAAGGACAAAAGAAGCAGAGTGAGATCCACAGACACCAGCCTCCACCGATTCAATGACCTGAGGAAGAAGCAGATTGAGTTTCGATAGATGCTGGTGTGGTGGATCTGGCATGCATGAAAATCTCCACCAAAGAGGGGAGCCGTCGACCCCTGCCAGGACAGAGCAACACCTCAGGCCCCCCCAGGCCGCGGCAGAACCAAAGGACGACCCCCGGGCCCCGCCAGGGCCACCGGTCGGAGAGCAAACCCAGGAATAGGAGCGCCCCCCACCCCAACACGGCCCGCGCCCCCAACCCAACGCAGCAGGACGGGGCACTGCAGGCCCGCCAGGCACCCCACCGGTCCACAGCCCCCGCTCCCCCCACGACCCCCCCGCCACATGAGATTGATCAATTCAGTGTCAATATCGCAAACCACACACAATTTCCGGCCTGCAGTAACTACACCTAACACTTTTTCTTGTCATACAACCAGACATTAAATCGCTCTTCCTACTCCTCTCTCACACAGACACACATACACACGGTACGTTAAAGGTTTACTTGTTATATTCACATGTGAAAGACAAAACTGGCTCACTGAGGCAGAGGTGCCTGAGTTTGGTCCTCGAGAGCGCCTATCCAGCCTGTTTTCCATGTCTCCATCCTGCAATGCAGCTGAATCCAATGATCAGCTCATCAGGAAGACTGATAACGATCCTGATCATGAATCAGGTGTGTTGGTGGAGAAAAATATGGAAAACAGGCTTGATAGGGGCTCTCGAGGACCGGATGTGGGCACCCATACAGTAAGGTAAAGATTAGAAATTAGACACGGGAAACAAAAAAAATTTTCTTATACGCTGATGGGCTAGCGGTGAAGTTCCAATATGTTTCCATAGCAGTGTATCATCAGAAGGGACACTGCAGCGGTAACGAGCTTGGTTCGCGACAAAACGCCACAGTTGGGAGTCTGACTGTCAGTGGCTCGACTCCACATTTAATAGATCACTGGACGTGAGGGGCAATGAGGGAGCAGTGCATCACAGTCACGCTTCAAAGGTGGTGATTGGCAAACTGCGTGCACCGAGAACCCTGGCACAGCGAAGCCATTGATTGTGATTTTTCTGCGTTGTCATGGCAACTAACTGTCCATGCTTGCCAAAAGCGCAGCTTTGAAATATAGGCCACATGTGACAAGAGCGGATTTTGAGATCTACTCCCATGTTTATGTGAAACCATAAACTCTCTTGAGTTGTGTTTATGGCTTCTAAGTGGGACACCTGTTGCATCCTCTTTGTGAGTTATCTTTTACCATATATCCAACAGTGGTACTACTTTCAAGGCAGCAAAGAGGTATGCATCCCCAGACAATCCAACAAGGTATGAAAAAAGTCCGTCCGCGACTTCTTTAGCTTTCTCCTCCTATCTGAATTGTGTGCTTCAAACGGGCAGATTAAACTTCCGTAACCGTTTGACGCCACTAAATCACAGAAGTGCACTCGACCCCGCCCCCTCGGGTTAGTAAGGTTAGGAACAAGTGGTAGCTTCCTTCGTCTGAGTCTTTGAAAAGATAGGGGTTTAATTTTATTTTTGAAGGACGTGTACCGACAGCATTTCCAAAAGGACTGTTTTGTTACTGAAAAGCTTGTTTCGAGCTGGATTTTCAAACACAATAGATCGGTCCCAGCTGGCGGTGTGTGACACGACTGCAAACGTGAAGGTCAGACATGATAAAGCAGACGGTGGTTGGATAATAAAGTACCGGCCAAGCAGCCCGTGGCCGCTGGAGCGTACCTCGGGTAAAATCTGGGCATTTGTTGGCCCTCTACCTCAGGAATAAAAAGTTGTGTAGAGACGGCATTCACACCGTTGGAAAGCTCTCGTCGGGTCAAGTCCGGTGACGTGTTTATATCTCCGGTAGGACTTAGCGTTCCGGAGATACGGGGGCGGAAATCCAAAAAATATAACCCATTTATTATTATTATTCTGCATTGTTTTGCCAAGATACAATCTGCGGTGGTTATTTTGCCGTGACTGGCAACTTGCCACCTAGTTGACGTGACTTTGTGAGGGTAACCGGCCGCTAAGTGGTTACGACAAGACTTGCACGTTGCGACCACGCAGTGGCCCAAATGTGCACATTTGTGTTATTCATAACCACCTGTAAATGTCTACAAGCATTCACGGCAAATCAAACATTCACGGCAAAATAACGTTTGCGGGACAGTTGCGGGTTACGGCAAAATAATCGCGCGAACTAACGCTACAACATTGTGTCTGTAGTAATGTTATGCCGAAATCACAGCTCCTTCGAGAGAGAATGGTATGACCTAGGCGTGACCTGGTACAGCTATTTACTTAAAAAGGACATACACCTAAAACAGGTGGTTTATAACATGGAGATTTAGGGACAGCAAAAATATTAGGTCCAAAGTCAGTTTGGACAAATGCATGTTTACACATTTGAGAACTATTTTAGCATGAGGAAAAGTTTAATAAGATGGGAGATTTAAATAATGACACTGAATTGTTCTGTAAATTATGGCATCCAGGGAAGATGCACTTATGGGGGACAGGCATAGCTAGCTACCTAATTGCAAGCAGTAGTGGTAGAAACTGAGTGGCTTGCAATTGCGCTGGGCAACTACTGCTGCGATTGAAGGCGCAAAAGCTTTTATACAATGGGGGCGGGAATGAAAAACATCTCGTAAATCAAGGCACTTGTATCTCAAGGTACCACTGTAAAATGTATGTAGATACACATCTCTGAATTCATTTTACAGGGTCTTTGAGGATCTGGGAACAATATATATGAGGGGTGGGAGGGAAGTTCTACAACTGCTATCACAAAAGATATATTTCAAATACAAGTGTTCCCCTTCAAACTAATCTCACTCGAGTTGGACAAATTTTTCTAGCCTTGTCTGCCACACCTTCATTAAGCCCTTATGAAAGATTCTTCCAAAATCCTCCGCAGCTCCATTGCCACAGACATCTTGATGTCATCCATGTCTTAAAACTCCTCCCATGATCAGCATTAAAAACAGGGGGGGTGGGGGTGTGCGTAAGATCCAGGCAGTAGCGAGGTTGTTCCAGTATAGCCATGTTCTTCTCAGCCGAGATCTGTCCGATGCTCAGGGCATTGTGAGCAGCCATGCTGTTGCCCTACCACAACTCTTTCATCTTTTGTAATACCAGTCCTGGAATTTTCCCACAAACGCAAGCAAGACAACTTCACAGCGATGCAACATGACTTGCTTACCAACTGCAAAAGTGCCAGGTGTGACAAAACTGCAAAACACCCTCCTTCCGTTTGTTTTTCTGTTTTTCTCCTGTCCCCCCAAGCACATAAGTTCATCCACACTCGGGTTGTCAGGACAATAGCATGAATCCCAGGTGACGTCAGCGGCAGTTTGAAAGCTCGCTTGTTTCCATGGAGGGCTCGCAGAGCAGCGGCAAGCATCAACTTCAGCCAAATGGACTAATGCGCCGAGTTGAGCGGCGGTCTTGAATGTGACGTGCACATAAAGTCTTACCTATGGTGATGTTGAAGCCGTCGATGCTGAAAGTGGCACTGCGACCCTTTCGGAAGCGATGCTTCTTGGAGTTCGCCTCCATCCCTCAGGCAGCCCAGTGCTTTTAGTCAGGCTTTCAGTTGTGTAGTTTTTTTTTCAGTTCATTAAAAAAAAAAAAAAAAAAAAAAAACAATCACCGGACTACACTTGGTGTTCAGTGCCAGCGGACAACTCTCATACTGGCCACCTTTTAATGCACAGACCTTCGTCTGTCGACACCCCCCCCACCCTGACTTTATTTTCTCCCTCTCTTGACGTTTCCTGACACCTCAACAAGCTCATCTCTCTCTCTCTCTCTCTCTCTCTCACACACACTCCCTCTCACACACTCCCTCTCTCTCCCTCACTCACAAACTCTCTCTCTCTCTCACTCACTCCCCCCCCTAAGAGGTATGGTAGGTGTAGTTGGTCGGGAGGAGAGGATATCTCTAGAGATCTAGAGAACACATGACTCCTCCTACTAAGAAGAATTTTCAGCATTGTAGGCTCAGAGTTGGCGTGACAAACTCCTGCCGGAATCTATTCTTGTTTTGCTGGCTAAAAATGTCTACAACAAGATTCTATCATGACATGTCGACGATAACATGTCATGGCAAACTGAACAGGAGTGATTATGTGCATTGAGTCCCGGCGAGTCACTGAATCCATGCCTCTGCCTTTTCATTTTGTAGACGCTTATTTACTCAAGCACAGAAAGGCGAAGCCCATTATGAGCACACACGCGCACATGCACACGCACGCACAAAAGCTCTGCTCCGTGGAATACACAGTGTTCCCGCTTCAATGGTTATACAGTATTTGTAACAGTACACAAAAGCCACCGCAATTAATTCATATCGAAGCAAGGACAGAGGTTTATTACTTTTTGACTATTATCTGGAAGTTATCATCCTTTTGTGCTTGTTTAAACGAGCTTTCCTTTAAATGAAGTGCGTAGACACACACACACACACTGAATCACCGCAGAATAAAATGCTCTCCTTATTAGCATCATCTGACATTTAGCTCCAGAAATGTTCCCTTTTTCATTTCCCCGCCCAATCCATGTTATCGGTGCACGTTCCCTTTCAGCTGCGATGCTAATAACAGAAGATACATCACGTGACATCTCTTTAATGTCACTTCATTTTAAGGAATTCACTTTTAATGGATCCTAATAGTAATCTAGTACAAGCCCAAACCAAATTATTCTCTTCAACTGATGACTTGTATTACGTCATGTTCCCTCTAATAGACGCTGGGGTCACCAGGTGCACATCCACTTAAGATAAACACCTCCCTAAAAATAGACAATTATCAAGAAAGTAGTGGGTAAATATCCTACTTTATACAAGATATTTTTCACAAGAGTTAAACGTTGTTGCTAACCAAAACAGCACTCAGTCTCCCAGCCAAAATGATTAGTGTGGAGTCTATGTTAAATAAGAAAAATATTATTCTGTTATGCGGAAAAGGCGCCTTTACGAATGATTCAGTAGATTCCCCAATGATGTGTTAACACAACTTATTAGATCCTCCCAAATCCTTTAGATTTTTTTCAAGCAATATTTTCACTTGCAAAGTGTAATACATGTAATATACAATTATACATTGTTTAATATGACTGAAAAATTGTTGGTACAATTAAAGACTTCTGCCCCACACCATCCTAAGCTACAAACTACAAGAAAATTAAAAGTGCAGGGTAATTTATTAATTGCAAGAGCCTCCCTTGAGATATACAACATATACGAAACAACGTTATGTTTAGTTTCCCAGAAAACTTCAACTGAAAAAGGCATTAAATAGCCTCTTTTCTAATGAATTGTTCACTATTTGCTGAACTGCGGCTTCTGTGAAGTGAGTTGAGTTCACTGCTACAATACAGCACTCATGTATAATTACTGGTTGTATGTCAAAAGGGGGAAAAAAATACAAAAAAGTTGCATAATTTCCTTGCTATGGCATAGTCATATGAAGTCATAGCAAGGCAGTAATAAAGTCAAAAGAGCCTACTATAACATGAAACAATACAATGAAACCTACTAAGTACAGTGACTGAGCATTCCCTATTGTAACATGCGAGTGTATATTTTTCTAGCACTGTGCAAAATTGTTCATTGTGCCCCCTTTGTAATCTCAAAACCTTGTATGGTGAGGACATCAATGACATTTATGGATAAGGTATTCGTATTGCTGTTGTCAAGTTGATACAACTAAATGCATAGATTTAGATGACCCTCATGTATCCCACCTGGCTTCATTACCAATTTTGCACATCTCTGTACTGGCATAATGCTGCCTCATCTGCAAAATGGTTGTCGATCAGAATTACCTTACTAAGGGACATTTTATATTGCTTAATGACTCTTTGTACTTCTGTGTTTGTTATACAGTAAACTATCGCAGGTTCCGTGTTCACGGTCCCACTATTTCATGGATTTTTTTTTTCAGTTATAACTAAATTTTGTTGTTGATTTTGGTTGTAATTCAACTATTAGCCACTAGATAATGGCACAGTATTGTGTTTAACACTGTGTAAATTTGATACAAGATGAGTGAAAACAGGAAGTTTCAAGAGAAAGAGTTTATTCAATGTCTCAGTCCTCTGCCATCCTGCTTTTACGCCTACAGAAAGCAACGGCTGTAGGTTCATTTTATAATGTAAATCTTTGGGCATGATTATTAATGTATTGTGGAATGATAAGTTTGCTAATTTGGAAATAATAGGATTTGTTTACTGTTCATAGAAGGATCGTTACACTGTTAGTACACTATTTTTGTTTTATCTATTGCTCTTGCATTCACTCAATATATTAAATGTTTTTAAATGTGTTTGTATTATTTTAAAGTCTGTTGGAATACCTTGAAAATGTGCTGTAAAGGCTATAAAAGATGCATAGTGAATATTTGTATTTGTCTTTGTAGTACCACAGTAGCTACATATACCGGAGACAAATTCCTAGTGAGTATTAACATACTTGGCCAATAACGATGATTGCGATTCTATGATTGATGACTTCTACTATGAATAAAGTTCTCAATAGTACAGTTATTGTCTATATGAAGATGGCGTTTGACTTCACACCGTTGAAATTGTTCCTCACTGCCAGTCCCGTGGTCTCGTTGGTGTTAGGGATGCACGATAATATTTGTGGCGGCCGTGGCTCAGGGTGTAGAGACAGTTGTTCAGTAACCAGAAGGTCGGCTGTTTGATCCCCGCTCTCCCCAAGTCATGTATCGTCGTGTCCTTAGGTAAGGCACTTCATACACATTGCCTCCAGTGCTACTCACACTGGTGTATGAATGATTTGGTGGTGGTCGGAGGGACTGTAGGCGTACACGAGCAGCCACGCTTCTGTCCGCCTGCCCCAGGGCAGCTGTGGGTACTTAAGTACCTTACCGCCACCACAGTGTGAATGTGTGAGCTTACGAATAATGCAACCACTGTGAAGCGTCTTTGAGTGTCCAAAAAAGCGCTATATAAATCTGATCCATTATTATCGGTGGCCGATAATTATCTGCAGTTATCGACCAATTCGACGTCATACAGATAAACCAGGTAAAAAAGAAATCCGGCGATAATAATATGGACATCGACACTTTCTAAATTATTAGTTTATCGTATCGGTCGAAAAGAGCATTATCGTGCATCCCTTGTTGGTATGAATCTTTTATGAGTAGCATTAATCAGATCAGTTGAAGCTAGCGGCGCGAGGCTACCCGTGATGCTTCTCCACAACAATAGAACTGAGCTTTAACGTTCGCCATCTCACCAATCGGCACTAAAAATTGCATTGGGCGAACTCGGTTTACAATACCATTCGCCCGGATGGCGACTTGAATATTATCGCGAGTGGAATAGATTCCAGACACTGCACACAGATTTGTGATGTGCTATAAAAACAACACGTCCATTTGGCGACTGAATCGAAAGTAGACTGCACCCATGCCATTTTTTAATCACTGCTCACACACCATGATTTAGTGACGAGTCTCACAAGACCTCTTGTGTTCTTCCACTTCTCCCATGCAAACAGCGAGTTTTTGTTTTGACGCGGTCGATAATGTGGCGCTTTCTGAGCGGAGTTTCTTAACCTCCACACAAGAAACCCAAGTCATCAGAAAAAAAAAATACTAACTTTTCCGGACAGCACATGGATTGGCAAAAAGAGGAAAGCCGTACTCTGACTTTGAGTCTCTCAGTCTCATGATGTCCTAACCTTGCATGTCAATGCCTCAGATTTTTTTATTTTGTTCTTGTCAAATCAAAAGGGATGCTGTTGAAACATCTTGTTTTTCAGTTGCAGCATTCAGTACGACTTGAAAAAAGGACCATATTTCTTATCAAAGGGTCGGAAAATTGTTGGACTACCTCAATTTCTCCTTAGCCTGCCTGGCTAAATCCAAGGCCTGCAATAAGCCTTTTTTTGTACTCTTTTTGTCATGCTCCTGCTCTTTTCTAGTGAGAGAGTGAGGGTGTGTGTCTCACTAGTGCCGCACCTGAACCGCATCAATGATCAAGGACATTAAAAGGGACTAAGCAACAGCATCGGAGGCCAGAAGATTCACCTTGCTCGCCGTCATTGTGCCAAGTGTTTTCCCTAGTTCTTTCATAGTTCATGTGCTTATGTTACCACAGTCTTTACGCGTGTAAGTAGTTTTGTATTCCGCATAGATTTTTGTTGTAGTTTCGAGTGTCTTGTTTTTTGTGCGCTCGTGTACCTTCCTTGCTCGCTCTATTATAGCAAGTGATTTTCAGTTGTCTCGTTTTTTCACATGCCGTTTGCAAGTGTTTTTGGTTAGTTTTTATGCTTCTTCCTGGCTGGTTGCCAGCGCCTTTTGTTGTTCTTTATTTAATATATATATTTCTGTAATAAATACCTTTTTTGTACTCCCCCACTGCTCCACAGGTCATTAAAGGCCGGCAACGGCACCAGACTGGCCAATCAAAAATTGACTGGAAGGTGAGATGACACAAACACGTGATTAACGATTAATTGACTTTAAGCTTCAAGCGTCGAGGCGGAGTAGTAGTCAATTATTGACAAGTCTGTTCAACCTCTTGAGATGGGTCACACTTCTTCACTAAATCTAAAGGCAAAAATGATCTGACCACATGCAGCAGGTTTTTTTTCTAGTAAATTTACTAGAAAAAAAACCTGTGTGTGTTCCCATTCAATGCATTTGACATTATGCAATGCATTTTCGAAGTTGCCGAGGACATTGCATAACGCACTCAACTAAGAGATTGTGTGCGTGTCTCCCCCTCCACCCTATCAAGCTTGTTTTGAACAATATAGGAGAAAAGGTTCACTTTTCTCTATAATGAACAATAAACTACCTTGTTTTCCATCCATCCATTTTCTTAACCGCTTAGTCCTCACAAGGAGCCTATCACTACCTTGTTTTTTCCCTTGAAAATTTACTATTTATTTGCTTCTATACAAATTGGTGGAGTCAAGAGTGTCTGCCTACCCATCAAGCGTGAAATTACACAACCAACTATTGCACCCACTCCACTAATTGGCAAGTGTAATTCTGTGCATTTCTTGGCGATGAAGTACTTTCTCTACGAGTGAAAATGCATCCGATGCTTTTGTTGTCTTTTTGGATGATCAGTTTTCTTCGCACTGCTTCCACAAGTTAGAAGCATTTCATCTCGTCGCTACCTCCTAGTGTTAAGAAAGAGGTACTCAGCATTGGCCCACAGTTCAGGGTGGCAGGGTGAGCAGTGCCTCATTTGCAACACAGAACCATCCACTTCGAAACAGCCTGATTTACAAAGCCAATGTTTTAAATTATATTAATCAAAATGTTTCATTTAACTCTTTGACCGCCATAAACGTTATATAACGTTTAGTAAAAACCTACGGAGGGGCGCCGAGGACGTTAACTCTTTGACTGCCATAAACGTTATAAAACGTTTAGCATAAACCTAGGGAAGGGCGCCGAGGACGTTAAAAGACGTCCCCTATGTTTTTTTGGGGGTTTTTTGAAAACGGGTGCAGGAAAGCCTTGGGCAGCTGTGCTGAAAGTATCAGGCAGATCTGATTAGTAAAAGACTCGTTTTGGCCCCTAGAGGGCAGCGATGAATCTCTTTGCACAAGGTTGGATGGGCCGCCCACCGTGGGCGTCAGTAGAAGACGTGAGGCAGAGCTAGAGTGTTGAGGAGACAATGGCTAATGAAGCCCACAATGGCTGACCAAGCGACCGGTTGCAAGCATCTCACGCTTGAGCATTTTTTTCAAAGACGGAAAGCATCGATCAATACTAAAAAGCGCATTGATGTCGACGATGATGATGACTCCGAGCTTGACGCCAAAGTTGGAAGCCTTGACGCGACTGTTATGATCACGTAGTAAGTCTCACCGGCTAAGCGCGGCTAGCGCGGCTAGCGCTGCTAAGGCCGGAAAACGCGCACAATAACGACCGGGTACTTCTACACAATCGGACATTCGATCGGGCGATGGAGAGTTGGCATCGACCAATGCAGATTGATGATGATGATGATGATGACTCCGAGCTTGACGCCAAAGTTGGAAGCCTTGACGCGACTGTTATGATCACGTAGTAAGCCTCACCGGCTAAGCGCGGCTAGCGCGGCTACCGCTGCTAAGGCCGGAAAACGCGACCGGACATTCGATCGGACAATGAAGAGTACCCCGAGTCCAATGCATATTCATCGGAGGAGCGGGTACAGTCTGATCACGGAGAAGACACTGTTTCTGGACTACGATGCCACCATGAATGGAGTGGATAAAATGGATCAGAACATCTCTTACCACCCGGTGTAGCAACTGAAGGACACGAGGAAGCGAGACGTAACGAAACCGTAACGTAACCGTAACATGATCCTGATAGGAGACTTTATGGCAACACACACTGCAGTATATACTTGCTATTCCCCGGAAAAAACGTCCGGCAAGAAAGTGGAGCACGCGAAGAGGCAATCTGTTGTGCAAATGCTGTTGCGTCTCCTTGCACGCAGGAGAGTGTTACAAAAAGAAAAACTGTCGTTGAAACATCCACATATTTGTAAATAGCACCACAGTTGCACACATTTGTAACTAGTTTGCCAAATTGTTGTCAAATTGTTACACTGTTGAATGTAAATAAACGTATTTTGCTATCAAAAAACACTTTTTCATTCTTGGTGGTAGTGTTTTATAGAAGTAAAGCACTATTTAGGTGTTTGTGGCATCATTCATGGACAAAAAGAAGTGTAAAATTCACTAGAATGCATGAAATAATATCGTTTCACTAAAAGCTTGATTTCTCCGTATTTTGGTCCAAAACAGGCGAAATTGGGTCAAACTAACCATTTTCTATTGTTGATTACTAAAGAACGGAATAAGGTAGAAACAAACTTTTTTTTTCTGATGAAAGATGAAAGTCCAATCTTTCATTTGGTAGTACGTGTGTTTCCATAGTCCAAACAGAACATTTTCTGTGGACCTTGAAATATCAGTCAAAATGCTTAAATCGGCTGGCACTGACGGCATCCCTTTTCTGAAAACGTCTGGCAGTCAAAGAGTTAAAAGACGTTCACTATATATTTTTTGTTTTTTTTTGGAAACGGGTGGAGGAAAGCCTTGGGCAGCTGTGCTGAAAGGATCAAGCAGGTCTAGTTAGTATAATGACTCGTTTTGGCCCCTAGATGGCAGCGATGACTCTCTTTGGACAAGATTGGGTGGGCCGCCCACCGTGGGCGTCAGTAGAAGACGTGAGGCGGAGCTAGAGTGTTGAGGAGACAATGGCTGATGATGCAACAATGGCTGATGATGCAACAATGGCTGATGAAGCAACAATGGCGACCGGTTGCAAGCAGCTCACACTTGAGCATTTTTTTCAAAGACGGAAAGCATCGATCAATACTAAAAAGTGCATTGATGTCGACGATGATGATGACGCCAAAGTTGGAAGTGTTGACGCGGCGGCTATGATCACGTCGTAAAGCCTCACCGGCTAGCGATGCTAACGGCGGAAAACGAGCACTTCTGCACAAGCGGACGTTCAATCGGACGATGAAGAGTAGTCGAAAAGCATCGACTAATACTAAAGAGCACATTGATGTCGACGATGATGATGATGGTGACTCCCGAGGTTGACGCCGAGTGGATAAGATGGATCAGAACATCTACCACCCGGTATAGGAACTGAATGACATGAGGAAGCCAGACGTAACACCACCGTAACATAACCGTATCATGATCCTGATAGTAGACTTGATGGCAACACACACTGCAGTATATACTTGCTATTCCCCGGAAAAAACGGCCGGCAAGAAAGTGTAGCGTCTGCACGCGAAGGGGCAATCGCAGTGAAACTAATCTGTTGTGCAAATCCTGTTGCGTCTCCTTGCACGCAGGGGAGTGTTACACAAAAAGAAAAACTGTCGTTGAAACATCCACATAATTGTAAATAGTACCAGTTGCACACATTTGTAAATAGTTTGCCAAATTGTTGTCAAATTGTTACACTGTTGAATGTAAATAAACGTATTTTGCTATCAAAAAACACTTTTTCATTGTTGGTGGTAGTGTTTTACATAAGTAAAGCACTATTTAGGTGTTTGTGGCATCATTCATGGACAAAAAGAAGTGTAAAATTCACTAGAGTGCATAAAATAATATCGTTTCACTAAAAGCTTGATTTCTCCGTATTTTGGTCCAAAACAAGAGCATTTTGGCATCATTCATGGAAAAAAAAAAGGTGTCAAATTCACTAGAGTGCATAAAATAATATCGTTTCACTAAAAGCTTGATTTCTCCGTATTTTGGTCCAAAACAAGCACATTTGGGTGAAACTAACCATTTTCTATTGTTGATTACTAAAGAACGGAATAAGGTAGAAACAAACTTTTTTTCTGATGAAAGATGAAGGTTCAATCTTTCATTTGGTAGTATGTGTGTTTCCATAGTCCAAACAGAAAATTTTCTGTGGACCTTGAAAGATCAGTCAAAATGCTTAAATCGGCTGGCACTCACAGCATACCTTTTCTGAAAACGTCTGGCAGTCAAAGAGTTAAAAGAGAACGGATGCTGGAGTGAGGATATTACATTTGACAAAAGATCATAACATTTCAGTTTTTTCTGTATGGTTCTGATACTGATCAAAGACTCTCACAAATAAGGGACAAGTAACTTACAAATTATTGAAAGCAGATGTATAAATATTGGATAAATGTGCAAAATCTGTTATTGGGAAAGTTAGGGATGGACACAATCTGTTAAGACTTAAGGTAATTGTGTGAAATTGTTGATTGAAAATTCTTGAAACAATTAAAACAAAAGGTGGCATCGATTTAAAAAAAAAATGATATAGTATATGTACAGTGAACCACACACTTTGTGGGGGATAGAGAACCAAGCACTGCAGTCAATTGGAAAAATCTGCAAGTAATTAACACCCACTCAAAAAGGTTTGTATTTGCCTATACTGTAGATATGGATTAACCTGGCAATAGCCAGATTGATATTGTGATTCACTCAAAATCAATCTGGGACTGCTCCACGGTGATTTGTGAAAGGAGGGACATTCTGTATAATACTTCGACCTGATTGGACGATGCGGCATTGTGCACGTTTGTTTTGACCAATCACGGCCACGGATGAAAATGTCGTCTTCGTTCTCGTCAAAGGGGGGAGAGCACGAACATCGTTACCAATGCACGGAGCGCCTCTCGCTGGTCAACATTCAACAAGGAAACGTGAGTAATTCTGCAAGAACAGAAATAATTGTATATATATATATATATATATATATATATATATATATATATATATATATATATATATATATACATACACATATACATATACACACACACACACCGTTACCGAGGAGGGATGCAATTGATATTGTGATGTGAATTTTGGGCCATATCGCCCAGCCCTAGTTCACTGTATGTGAAGCTGAGTTACATTCACACGATGGTATTGTACTGACAACGACACTGGCATTGAAACAGAAGTTCGGAACTTTCAGAGAGATATTGCTATAACTATAATAAATAATTGCGCTATTGATCTCAAAATTGGTAAAACAGCATAAAAGTACTGTACATTATACTTTAAAGTTGCAGGTAAACCCAAATAATAGTGAATACTTTAATACTGCCGTGCAGTCTGACCTGTTAATTGTCTTTAATGCCTGGGTCCATTTTTAAAAACATGTGCTGTGCAGAAGTTGTTCCGAGAGGCGTCGCCAGCCGCTGCACATCTGCCAAATCCTTGTTAAGATCTTTTTTTTTTTGGACAAGGGTCATTACGGCAGGGGCAATGCACTGTCGCTAGGCAACGGCGGGACCATTCAGACATAACACATGCATTACAGCAGGACGGTGACAAGGGGTTAGTACAACACATGGCACTCATTAGGCTGTGTGTTGTTATAAAAGAGACAGTGTTGTTCCTTCCTTCCAAGACATCAACGGCAATGAGCAAAATAACTCAACAGTGACGGAACACATTTAGCCTGTATCAAAATTGTTGGCACACACACACGCACACACACACTTGCTTTTGCTGATTTTTCTTCTTGTTGGAGGTTGGTCTTATTTGTTGGGATAAATGAAACAAGTTATGTAATTGCTAATCAACTTAGTTTTGCTTGTGAAAAAAAAGGTAAACACAGATACATCACATCTTTTTTTTCTTCTTCTACAGACAGATACATCACATCTATAGTGCCTTTAAAAAGATAATTGCCCTCTGCTCCAATGCTTTTTGCAAAGTTTCTCCACTTTAATGTTCAAGATCATCAAACATATGAAATGAAAACCCCTAATCAAGGAAAACATAAAATGCTATTTTTAAATGGTGATTTGAGTTATCAAGTTATTCAAAGCTACCTGGCCCTGTGTAGAAATAAAGGATTTGCCTTCTAAACAATTGATTGAGCCACCCTCAGCAGCAACAACTGACATCAAGTATTTCCTATAACTACTTGAAATTGGGATTAATAAGAACGATTACTCTTTTATTTCAAAACTTAATATTTAGTCAACCTCCAAAACTGAACTACTCAAAACTACCATCACACTCTCATGCCTATTCATCCCTGCACATTGAACATTCTTGTCAAATACAAAATGACCTTATAAATATCAAGTGAAATTCAAGGCGCATGCATTTTCATTCTGCTACAGCCACACCTTTACTATATTTTATCTTTGCACACATTCAAAACATGAATGAGAATCTCCTCTGTATTTTTTGTCATATTTATATTATTTCGTTCTATTTTTATTTTCACAAGTTTTTGGGATTTACTGGGCTAACATATGACCTGACCTTGTGATTAAATTTTGATTCAAGTGCAGCTGTTAACTGCACTGCAAAGTTAGTGAACCAAAGTTCCAGACAGATTCCAAAGAGGTTGCACCTTGGTTGCTCTATTTTTTCACTTCACTGTAGCTGTAGCAAGCTTAAAACTCACTCATAAAAAGACAAGGCAAAAAAAGAAGAAAGAAAAGCAACTCGTATCTCAAACAACTTCTACCATTCTTGTTCGTGAAAACAAAAAAATAAATAGAGAAAAAACATTCACACGTCTACTGGGTTGCATAGGTAACCAGAGTTCCATGGCACACTAGGCTAGTGTGCCATTAGGAGATAATGTGGGGTGCTGCGTGAAACGATCCAATTTAAAGGGACAGTAATGTGAAAAATCAACTTTTTGGAGCTTTTAACCAAGTTTGAATGCTAATTCATCACCAAAAACATTGCCGAAGTTGTGTTTTCCTCCATTCGCCCCTCTATGAAAAATTCTAGGTCATTCTGCTCTCCAAGCACCAGCCCCTCCCAACACGAGAAAACGAGCGGGTACTCACTCTATAACGTCATCAGGTGCGGACCCACCCCCGCACCGCCTCTGCGGACTAAACACATGCCCACTTTCTCTGAGACCTCCATGGGATAATGACAAAAGTAGCCTTTATCAGTAAACATTCTGTCCAAATGAATTCAAAGCAATCAATTATCCTTCACATTTTCAATGCCAAAGTGCAATGACAATTGTCTTAAATTCCCAAAGGTTGTGGTGGTTCGCACTGAACTGCAAGTAAAATGCGCTATTGAGCCTAACTGAATGAATGGTATAGTGGTTAGCACACTCACCCTGTAAGCAGAAGGTACCTGGTTCCTGTCCCACATGTTTTTATAGTGTGATGTGTGAATATATACTTATAACTTCATTTGTCGAAAAATGATTAATTATAAAAATATATTTGTCATCTATTTATACCAGTGACGTGTAGTGATAGGCAGAGGTGGGCGTAAGTCATTGTTTTGCAAGTCACAACTCAAGACTGACAAGTCTCAAGCGAAGTCCTACACTTTGAGTTTCAAGTCATTTTCACAATATCGTAGATTATATTATTTCAGGTGACCATCAAAGTAGGAGTCAGGGACTCAGGGAGTGAACCCAGAGTGGTGCAACAGATTTGTCGTGTTTGCAATGTGTTACCAGTGAGTTTACAGTTTTATTTACTACGCAGCGAGTAACAATAAACAACTGACATTAGCTTACTTACCGTTCTTTGTGCAATTTCAGATGTTAAAGGGAGTTTGAAGTTGTTGTCTCTTCATCAGTGATCTAATCTTGGATATACTGCAATTAATTTTTTGTTGACCACCTCATAGTTTTTGTACCCAAACAACTAGTGGTGCAACGGATCACAAAAATCACGGATCGGATTGTTTAAAAAAATTAATAAATACTGAAATCTGATAAATAGGACTCTGTCTTAATTTAATTTATAAAATGCTTTTGCCCATTAAATTAAAAAAAAAACTAATAATATATATATATATATATATATATATAAACTCAAAATGTCAAATATGGCTGTTGGGAACACAACTTTAAGTGCATTATATGGCAATATATATAATTATTTTATACATGGTCCATGTATTTAAAAATAAAAAAAAATAAAAAGGTATCCTGCCTTATGTTATATTGCACTTGTAATGCACCTGAAGTTGTGTTCCTAAAATCCAAATGGCCATATTGGACATTTTGAATGTTTTGTTTTATTTAAAGCTAGTGTTTTATGAAATAATTATGAATAATTGACTGCCAGACGTTTTCAGAAAAGGGATGCTGTGGGTGCCAGCCGATTTAAGCATTTTGACTGATCTTTCAAGGTCCACAGAAAATTTTCTGTTTGGACTATAGAAACACACACATACTACCAAATGAAAGATTGAACTCTCATCTTTCATCAGAAAAAAAAGTTTGTTTCTACCTTATTCCGTTCTTCAGTAATCAACAATATAAAATGGTTAGTTTCCCCCAAATGCTCTTGTTTTGGACCAAAATACGGAGAAATCAAGCTTTTAGTGAAACGATATTATTTTATGCACTCTAGTGAATTTGACACCTTTTTTTTTTCCATGAATGATGCCAAAATGCTCTTGTTTTGGACCAAAATACGGAGAAATCAAGCTTTTAGTGAAACGATATTATTTTATGCACTCTAGTGAATTTTACACTTCTTTTTGTCCATGAATGATGCCACAAACACCTAAATAGTGCTTTACTTATGTAAAACACTACCACCAACAATGAAAAAGTGTTTTTTGATAGCAAAATACGTTTATTTACATTCAACAGTGTAACAATTTGACAACAATTTGGCAAACTATTTACAAATGTGTGCAACTGGTACTATTTACAATTATGTGGATGTTTCAACGACAGTTTTTCTTTTTGTG
Source organism: Leptonotus elevatus (assembly GCF_054856555.1). NCBI lineage: Eukaryota > Metazoa > Chordata > Actinopteri > Syngnathiformes > Syngnathidae > Leptonotus > Leptonotus elevatus. The sequence goes on along the minus strand of NC_141239.1, from coordinate 36,871,354 downwards.
TAACACTCCCCTGCGTGCAAGGAGACGCAACAGGATTTGCACAACAGATTAGTTTCACTGCGATTGCCCCTTCGCGTGCAGACGCTACACTTTCTTGCCGGCCGTTTTTTCCGGGGAATAGCAAGTATATACTGCAGTGTGTGTTGCCATCAAGTCTACTATCAGGATCATGATACGGTTATGTTACGGTGGTGTTACGTCTGGCTTCCTCATGTCATTCAGTTCCTATACCGGGTGGTAGATGTTCTGATCCATCTTATCCACTCGGCGTCAACCTCGGGAGTCACCATCATCATCATCGTCGACATCAATGTGCTCTTTAGTATTAGTCGATGCTTTTCGACTACTCTTCATCGTCCGATTGAACGTCCGCTTGTGCAGAAGTGCTCGTTTTCCGCCGTTAGCATCGCTAGCCGGTGAGGCTTTACGACGTGATCATAGCCGCCGCGTCAACACTTCCAACTTCGGCGTCAAGCTCGGAGTCACCATCATCATCATCGTCGTCGTTATCAATGCGCTGTTTAGCATTAGTCGATGAATGAAAAATGCTCACGCGTGAGCTGCTTGCAACCGGTCGCCATTGTTGCTTCAGCAGCCATTGTCCCCTCAACACGCTAGCTCTGCCTCACGTCTTCTACTGACGCCCACCCAATCTTGTCCAAAGAGAGTCATCGCTGCCATCTAGGGGCAAAAACTAGTCATTATACTAACTAGATCTGCTTGATACTTTCAGCACAGCTGGCCAAGGCTTTCCTCCACCCGTTTCCCAAAAAAAACTAAAAAAACATAGTGAACGTCTTAACGTCTTTGGCGCCCCTCCGTAGGATTTTACTAAACGTTATTTAACGTTTTTGGCAGTAAAAGAGATAAAGGCAAAGTTCTATTTATTTATTTTTAATAATGAAAAATACATCCAAGTGCAATTTAAGGCACATTATCTTTGTTTAAACAGGGAGTGTATTACAAAGTAGTATAGAAAAGCACATGAGACAAGCAACAGCTGTCAAGCTACTGTTGCTAGCCACTGGCATCGGGTGCCTGGCTTATGCTAACGCTAACAGCTAGCTACTAGCCACGAATGGCGGAGACTTGTACCGTATCATACAATGACAGCGTAATCAACTTGCGGTTTCTTCGCATCCTAAATTAGCTATTTAATATACTTTCGGGGTGGCATCATGATAATGGTGGTAGAAAATATGTAATTTAAATAAAAACGTCAATAATGCAAGCCAAAATGTCAAAGGAAAAGTAGTCAAGCCACCATGCAGGCAGACTTCAAAGTAAAATCCGCCATTTGCGGCTTGCCTGACATTTCTGAATGACGGCGCTGTGCCAGCCCAGCTTGCAGACGTACACACATGCGCAGTGACGCACACACACTGAAACATCGGAACTTAATCGTCAACATACATTTTAATATTTTTGTTTTGATGGAAGAAGCAAGTATTTTCAAGTCCAAGTGAAGTCACAAGTCATTGTTAAAGTCCAAGTCAAGTTGCAAGTCTTTTAACATTTTGTCAAGTCGAGTCTAAAGTCAACAAATTCATGACTCGAGTCCAAGTCACATGACTCGAGTCCACCCCTCTGGTGATAGCCATTATATGGCAGAACGTATGATAAAGCTTGTGTATCCACATGTTAATGATTTTTATATTAAAGTGGTTCAGATAATGGCTGGATGGATAATATAATACTGCGATTGGCTGGCAACCAGTTCAGGGTGAACCCCGCCTACTGCCCGAAGCCAGCTGGGATAGGCCCCAGCGACCCCGCGACCCTTGTGAGGACAAGCGTTTAAGAAAATTGATGGATGGATAATATAATATGTATAGTAATAATAATAATAATAATAATAATAGCAGTGCGCTTAATTCAAAAGGCCCATATTTCACACTTAGTAAGTACATTGGTGGGTTTATTTCATTATTTATACTTTTTGTTAAGTTTTCATTTGGTGGGAAAAACTGGTGTAAATGTATACTTAGTATCTATAGTGATATACAGCAGTCTCGTGATATGTGCCTTATTGCAGTTTCCTCTGTGCAATGTTGTTCTCCCATGTGCAATGTTGTTCTCCCATGTGCTTTATCTTGTTTATTAAAGCTGTTAATGGTAGTTTAGTCTTACTGCTTGATTATGACTTATATCCCCTGACTGCTTGTTGTGTTATATACTGTGTTGTGTATTTTACTGGTACTGGCAGTTAGTTATGTTATTGAATCTTCTACTCAATTAAAAAGACAAGATCATTTACTTTTAATAATATGCCTTAATGTGAATTCAGTCAAGTCAAAGGCTAAATATATTCTCTTGTTGTTACTCTAAAAACATTACTGTAGTCAAAAGTATACACATGTGGATTCGTCCAGAAATCAAGTGATAGTTTGTAAATTATAATATGACAATAACACAATCAAACAGCAAAAACAAACTCATTAGCAGCTTCTGTAATTCGGCAGAATGACACGGGCCTTTTCAGTCCCCACACCGCTGTCACCACAGTGACAGAGTCTTGTAATTAAGTCACCGAGAGACCGGGCACCTTCTTTTTCCCCTGCTAAATGCTCATTAGAGGCATGTTTAAAAGGGTAATGTTGGGAACCTGAGGGAACAGCCATGTGTGGCACTAGCCGCAGCAACATCCTGACGGAAGCACGGCCAAACAAATGTCAAAGAAGGGTAATGTTTTTTTGTGTTTTATTTGGTGGTGGTGGGGTACTCAGCATGGTAGCAGTTCAAAATGAGGCAGATACAGCAGTCAGCCGTGAGCGTTCGGTCAACAGAATTTTAAAAAAGGAGAACATTTCCTTCCCGGCGGACTTAAGATGCATGTTAATCTGTCACGTTTGGATGACGCTAAAACCGTCTGGCTAGTGAGCAGACACATTCCCTCAGAAAGGCTTCAACCACTAACTGCACATTCTGATATTTTTAAATAAACAACAGCAACACTTGCACAGAAAAAGTTGCTTGTTCACAACATAGAAAATGCAAAACAGAACAATGCTTGCCTTTTGTGTGTTGATTTAATCACTTTTACTTATAAATTTGTACAGGCCTGGTTGGGCCATGAGTAAGGACATAAAATATGATTCGTACATACCAATCATCCGGCTTTGCCTAGTATGTGGTGACAGGCGTAGCAAATAAGGCAAAACTGAGAAAAAAAAGCACGGAATACCTTGCTTCAATTTCCAACCTCCAATCTTTGTGAAGTGTGATTTTTGGCAAAGAACGGCATCAAGGCAGAATTATACAGAAGACTGGACATGAGTGACACTTTGGAGTCATTTTCTCTCATTACCCCGAGATTACATTCAGTGCAATAGCGAGTTGTATTTTTTATGACGGTCTGTTAAAAAACCCACAACATACGGCTCATCACCAACCACAGGCATTTCATTCCAGCTGCGGAGCGACAGTAGGGAGTACCGATTACCGATTCCTTGAAACTGATATCTTGAGGTATCGACCCAATACAGATATCTGGTATCGATACTCACCCTTCCCTACCGAGGATTATGCAGTCTGTTATCTCAAGCACTTCAACGTCCTCTGTGCATTCAAGGCACATCAATGTCAAGTGTTTTGCTTGTTCTTCTGTTCAAGTCGCATCCTGTTGCCGTTTCACACCACCGAGTGCCGTTGAATTGACTTTATATGGGATCACGCAGCATGAAATCCGAATTTGGTTAAACGTACATCCAGTGGAAGAGTAACATAAATTGAATACAGCAATGTCAGATTGGATTCGAGTTTTGTTAGTGAAACACCCTGTGATGAACCGGACAACAGGGTAGGACAGGATAGAAGAGGAGAGGAACAAGCGCAGAGCAGGGTGGAAAGTACATGTTTTATCATTAACATGTACTGCACATGCAGACGTTCAACAGTCTGTCTAATGTATTTAATAAATGTGTGTGACATATTTGTTCTTTCTGATTCATCCAAAAAGCAAGTGAAAGCGCACGGTGGAGCCCGGAAAGTACCGTGCCCCTGCCTGCAGGTGGCAGTGCTAAGCTCCAATGCCAAAATGTGTATAAACTTATATAACCACTGGAGAGAGCCTCAGCTGATTGGTGCAGACCACTGGTCTGTATATATTACTGGATATTCGATAGGCCAAGACATTTGAAGCCGCAAGGCCGCCATATTACCACTCCCAAGAAACGTTTCTCGGCATACGATACTATACATTTACAGTTTCAAAATTGGAGCACATTTCATTTATCCACATATTTTTGGCCTCAATAAACCCCTAAGGGAACAATGTGGCCACTAGAGGGAGGGGTTGCTCCATGGGTTTGTTCCATCTCCTGCTCAGCTTTTTACCCTACAGAAAGCATTTTGGTAGCAGTGTCCACTTGGGCTTACCGGATTGGTTGTGGTGCTTTCCTACTTCATCAAACAATATACATATACTGTACTGTATTTAGATCCAGTCAAAAAAATTAGCTGCTTTTATAATGCATTTCGTGATTACTGGAGGTGTGTTGTTTTTCAGCTGGACAGGTGCCAGTGTAGTGGTACATTAGGGTGTTTTGTCTGTCTCATTACCGCAATGGACCTGCTCAGTGATGTTGTTCGATTTTCTGTCAAACCATAAATGTGTGTTTTATTTTTTTCATTTTCAAGTTTAAAAACACTTCTGGGACACTACACTGAAACAGACTGCAGTATATCTGTTGAAATAATTCGTTTTGGGCTCAGATGGAGGCAATTAAGTCTTGTACCAGGATTTAATGAAGAAGAAAAACCTTTTTAATTTCACAATAAAAACAAAACAAAGAGACAGACACTGATCAATTAAACCCCTTTAACTGGTTTGTCGTCAACTAGACTTTGATCACATCAATCTTTAAAGCCCTTTCACACTAAATACAATATATAATCATAAAAGTGATTTTCCTGCTATAGGCCGAGACATAATTTATTCAGGAAGCAAAATAAATGTATGAGCCAGGGAAATGTATTAGTAGTCTCCTGACTGCGCGACACTAACAACAATTGATAGTGTATGTAATTTTCTTTCGAAGAATGACTGAAAATTCATCCTTTAGAATGAGAAGGCATTCATTGTAAAACAAATATGCATAATGTTCTTTCACCCCCAAAGACTTTGCTTTTATCCATAAAATACTGTATATCTTTTGGCAAGTTCATCATCGATGCCATTATCATGAATTCCTTAATTCAACATGGTTATCAGAACCATCAACAGTGACTAAAGTGACAGTGTGTAAAAGTTTACCACTAGATGTCGATATATAATAGAATGCAGCCGAAGCACGTGCATTTCGAAGCGTGCGCACTACGGTGACTCAGAGAGACCACACATTGCAAGATTTGCAACCCTACCACCAATTTTTATTTTGCGTGAGCGAACGAGCATTCTGGCAAGCGACGGCGTCTTGGCAGCCTGCATGAACCTGGGCGAGCAAGGCCAAAAGACTGAACGAGACAGATTTAGCTGGAGAAGCTAACAAGAGTGGCTAGCGGGAGAAGCTATTAAAAAAACAAAAGCTAGCAAAAGCGTGCGAGAGCAAAGCAAAAGGTGACAAGCGGCGGGAGCCCAAATCACGGGACTCGCCAACAACCACCAGCAGGCCCCAGCTGTAGAGGGCAATAGGGGTGGGAAACTCTGACATGAGGCCAATTCGATACGTATCTCAATACACAGGTTGTGATTAGATTGAAATACGATATCTTTCAGAGCAGAACAGTTTGATACGGTTCGCTAAAGTTTGGGAGTGATACGATTTTCGATTAGATATGATTAATTTCAATATTCAAACAATATTATAATTGACATTTGTTGCTTGTAGACATTAATCATAAAACACCACAAATTCTTACATTATCTTCAAACATGTAAACAAAAACAACAACAAAAAAACTTCTTCTATATTTTAATGTATTAAATCAATTATTTAAATAGACTGCAACAAAGGGCTGGGCGATATGACTGAAAAATGTATCACAGTTTAAGTATTTATTAGTCATTATTGACAGTTATATTTGGGGGGGAGGTTCTATTTCACATTAGGATCAGGAAAACAAAAGGCTAATAATTTAATTTGAAATATAAATATTTAACCTTTAAAAAGACACCAACACAATTAAACAAAATATACGTACGGTGAAAAGTATTTCAGAAATATACATTTGAGACATGAAATAAACCTACTGTCCAGTCAAAATAAATATCAAGCCACCTAATGGAAAAATACATTTATCAAACACATTTTTACCACTTAATATGTCCAAAATTATTGCCAAAAGTGACCATCCCTTTTTATCAAAATGTTTGCTTTTCTTTTGCTGTCACATTCATTGTTGCTTTTGTTTAATGTACGACGTTCTTTTCGTTGTTGTTGTTTTTTATAAGTTCTAAGACACAATGACCACGGAATCACAACTGTTCATGTTCGTCAACAGATTTGAGTTTGAGGAATAAATGCGGGCAGGTCTCAATTCTCTTATCTGCTTCTTGCCCTAGTTGTTTACACTGACAGGAAGCCACAAACAGAGAAATTTGATGCTTGCGGTGTGCTTTTAGCTTAGCTTAGCTGGTGCTGGTGTGTTCGCTTTGGGACATACCTGTGTGAAAATTGAGTGCATGCATTGGATAGTCACTGGAGTTATTTCACTGGAGTTATTGGGGTCGTGCGCAGTACCAACACCGGAATGCACAAGTGGACCGAGAGGACTCGATAGCCATGGGAAATGCCGAGATGTAAAGACTTCTGCCATCTTTTTTTTTTTTTTCAACTTCTGTCATCTCCAGTTGCATTTTGTCACTTGCTGTGATGCGCGCACACTGTACTGTACTGTATGCCGTGTGCGAGCCCGGCGTTGACGGTGGGCCCCCAGAAAAGGTGCGTAATGTGTAGTTGCATTATGTTTACACCATCCAGGGAATGAAGCATCTATGAGCGCTACTTTGCTGGCCGGAAGTAGCTTGAATAGTGACGCTACTGAAATGTAAACAAAACAAGTAGAGCACGGCAAAGAGCTCTTGCTCTTATTATAAAAGATGAAAACCATAGAGCCTTACACATGCAACCGATTCATAGCCACGCAATACCTGGTCCACAGCTTTAAAAGCAATTAATCTAAGCATTCCCGGCGGATTTTGTATTGATTGAGGAATCAGCTACAAATACAGTCCTTATAGCTCTCCTTGTTGAACGATATCCAGCCGAATCGTTTTTTTGTCCCACCCCTAGAAGGTAAGCAGTGGTCAACTCATTGGGTCTAACACGAGCTACAAGCACCGCCAGGGCTAACTACATTCACAAAATTGCCCTTCGCATGTCGATCTCCTGTAAGGATTGTCACTAACCATATGTAATATAATTAGTGATTACTGGACCTATGATTACATTTTTAAAAATGTAAGTTGATGTGATACAACATATTTTTTGCATACTATTGAAATCAATGGTGTTTTTTTTATTTTTATGAATTCATTATTACTACGCCGCTAGATGGTGCTAAAGATTACACACTGTCTCTAAGTTCCAGTAAAGAATGGTAAGTTTTGGTTCATCACGAGCACCATTAGCCACGTTTCCACCGCAGGACGTTCGGGTATGGGGAGGAGGGTAGGGACTTTCACAGAAACAGTCCTCTCAGCCGGCCCGCTTGTGGCTGTGTCTCCACTGCGGAGTACGACCCATTTTGCGACGTCACGACACCTAGACGCCGTGCGACAGTTTTTCCTGTGACGTCACCCAAGCCCCACGTGACGAAAATCAAAACGAGGAAAGAGAAAAACTTTAGGCGGTTGCTGTTTTTCTCTGCTTTTTATTTTATGTACTTGCCGTGGATGGATGGTTTGAGTGAGAGGAGATGGCGTCTAGATGAAGAATTTGAAAAGGCTAACAGTAGAGTAGAACGAAAATAGGCAAAGGATTATTAAGATAATTGTTTTGGTGGAATAATTTTTAGCCAATCAGCACAAAATCCCGTTCGGGAGTTTATCTGGCCGGTGGAGTACCTACCCTCGAGTAGGACCTCCACTCATCCCCGTAAGTTCTTGTAAATGTGGCCCGATTGGGAAGGCTCCTGAGAGAGTTAGGAAGGAGACACCTCAACACACAAGCATCACCAGTCTGGGGGAAAGTAAACTCAGTGGGAGTCTACGCTGTGGCACAGTCATGGAAACGCCACTACGGAGACTGTATTTTAGGAGTCATCCGAGGAGAGGCCTTCCCTTTGGGGCAGCAGCGATTGAGCGAGTGAGTTGTAAATAGGGAGCAGTAATCCTGACAGTAGGATTTATAGGAGTTGAATGGATCGGTAAGACAAGGCCATTTTTTATTTAAATGAGCCATATTGTTTGTTTTGTTTACAAATACATGCAGTAGCAAAACAAAAAATGTTGCAAATTTGTATTTTAATTTGAAAAATAGGACTTTATACTATTGTATTTTATAAAAACATAGAGTAGTTAACATAATTAAACAGAGTTCAAAAGTATTAAACATTTTTGGTCACATTGCATCCATTTTGCTCACATTGCTGCTTCTTCTGCTGTGCCCGCTTTGGCCACATGTGAGCAGTGTAAAACAGAGACATAGGCTACTGTTCATGGAAGAGTTTTTGGAAGTCCCACTACTCTCTGCAGTCCTGCTTGGATGCAGCAGCCAATCATATTGTAGTGGGGTGTGTCCTGCCTAGTACTGGGATTCATAACTCCTCTCTCGGTTAATCAGTAGGCACTAATTAGTCATTCGCCACAAAGGACGAAGGATTTATGAATGTGAGTACTGTTATATTGGCAGTGCACATGTTGCCGAACTATTTATTTTGAATGTCTCGCTTAAAGGGTTAATGCACCCCTTCATAGATGCTAATTAGCATTAGCATTACGTCTGATGACTGAAAGGCTAAGATATGGTTGTTTTAAATACACAAAATGTTTTCAAGCTTCTAGTGTGAGGAGAGGTGAGCGGAGTTCACTGCCATCATTGCTATAGTGGTTGTGTCAAGTTTGAGATTAAGTCCACGGAAATAATACATTACAAAAAAAAAAAAAAAAGATTCGGCTGAATGTCTCAATAACCTCAAAGTCATATCACTCTTATCTCAAGGTACCACTGTCTTTAGAATTTTTGTTGTTGTTTATTTTCTTTTTACGGTACCAACATACCCAAAATATTTTCCATATTATTTAAAAATAAAATTGGAAAATGGGAAAAAGTTATTTACCCAAACATGTCAAACTTATTTTAGAGCTGTGAACCATGATACTGTGAAACCACACTATTTTTGCACGAGTTTATCATACCGTCAGAATCTGATACCATGCCTAATATCTACAAAGTCCCACACAATGAAGCAATTGCTGGAAACGGGGGTTCAGAACATTCAGAGAGATTATCTCAAACTTGCAATTGCAACCCAACATTTTGCTTTAACTGAAGCTATTCAAG